>NC_066579.1:94838788-95179989 GCF_024323335.1 Lathyrus oleraceus | reverse complement strand
CTTACTTGTTTTAGGAGACAGGTATAAGACCATTGAGTGGCATCCAGTATCCACTTTTATTTACTTTCATCTGTTACCATATTATTGCTCGTTTGTAGCCTATTCCTAAGGACCCACTTGAATCATCTTCTATATGATTTCAAGAGGCGGACCCTTCTAAGAAGTTTTACATTCCACCATTATCCATTCATCCCATTGTGTCCTACCTTTTCACACATGTTTTAAAACTTGAAATAAGTGTTGTGCAAACACTCTCACCTTCTTTCCAAATTAGAAACTCGGACCTTAAGTCCATGATTTTCCAAAACTTCATTTTGTAAATACTTCATTTTGAATTGACTTTAATCATACTTTGACCTTTTTATAAATAATCCAAATAACTTCACCCATTCAAATGATTTTGTGGCTTTGTCCATGTTTGTTAAGATTTCATACATTAGCTATAGGTTTGATTTACCCTAGTTGGTTGATATTAATCTCACCTATTTGTCCTTAGTAGATGAATTGTAAGTCTTCCTTGCCTATTATAGGGTTAACCCCTCTCTGGCAAGTGGAAGCTTTTCTCACATGGTGGACTAGTTGTTATATAAGGTTGAGTTTTCTCCCATGGGTAACGTAAAACCTTAGGGCTTGTGTTTAAAACTAAACTCACTAATTTTTGGAAATCTTTTAGCCGAACTACGGCGTTTTGATCCTTACCTTTGATGGAAGGTACGTAGGCAACGGGTTCATCCGTTCGAACACAAAAATAACTAACTTGTATATTCTTTCCCCATCATCCCAATCATGTTTGCACATCACTTATGTCATGACAAATAGTAGTTTTGTACAACAAAGTGTGAAAAGGGCTCCCTAGGAGTACCTAGGACGCATTGGGTGCCTAACACCTTCCCATTGCGTAATTTACCCCTTACCCCGATCTCTGATCTTTTTCATTAGTTTTCTACGTGTAAAACTTCTTAGGTTTTTGTTCGCTTTTTAACCAGTCCCTTAGGATAAATAAAAGTGCGGTGGCGACTCTATATTCATTGTATACATTGCTTGTGATTTAATCAATAGATCATATAGTAACGAATACACCGCTACAGAAAAGTGGCGACTCCACTGGGGAAGACTGTTCCTTGGTGGTATTGCCTACTTTTCACCCTTGTTGTATGATATATTATTATTTGTTATTTGACATATTTTTGTACAATTTGGGATAACTGTATTGATTGTAATGTTTGAATTGCTTGATATACAATTGCTGTTTGCTTTGGTGATCTCTGTGAGATGAGTTCTATACCCGAACTCGAGTGCACTCTAGGATAGGAGAATGGCATAGTCTTGTTGACTGGTGTGGAGTAGTCCTTAGCCAGTTGACTTGCGAGTCCATTCACTTGGTGGAGGTCATGTTGGATTAATAATGTCACACAAGTTATTTGTGGTTAGGCATTATTCTTTCAATCATGTGCCTTAGAAGCCAAGGACCTTAGTTTACCAAACCCATCTTGGCCTATTTTTAGGACGTAGTGCGGAGGTCGTTCAGATGTAAGTTCTGATGCGATTGTCACGCGATACTACACTCATAAGAGTTTCTCTTGAGAATATTCTTGGAATACGAGTATTCGTTCCTCCGATAATATTCGAGAGATGGGACGATGATTATGGGAACCTCTGATAGAACATGTCTGGCAGGTTTAAACCCTAGTGCACTCCCTTTGGGTGGTTCTTAACCGAGACTCCATGCTCGTGACTCTCAGCAAACCCGTGATTCGTGGTTGAGTCGTTCAAACATCGTTAATATCAATGGATCCCGGATCAGGTGTAAAACCTAAAATCCACCAAAGCGGCTGGTTGATATTAAGGATGTTCGAGCCGGTTCATGTACCGTTAATATCAATGGAACTTGGGTGTTGATAAGGTGAAAACCTAAATCCACCAAAATGGATGATTGATATTAGGGATACGTTGAGCTTTCCCATGACCTTTGTTTGGTGTGCCTTGCTTGATCCTTGAGTGTGATTGTTGCATTCATACATCCATGCATTCATCCACACCCATGTCATCAGATAAAAAGAAATTTTCAAGGAACTCAAAGGAGTTTATTTGCAAAAATTTCAAACACGGAAAAAACCGGAAAAATTTTTCACCTGATATCTGATGAGATATTCTCATATACGATCAAAATGCTTAAATATTTCAAAGTTTGCAAATAAAACCCTCGAGTTTCTTTGAAATAAAGAAAACAAGCATATGCATAAACACTTCATGCATCATTTGCATAAGCGGGTGTTTTGTTCCGGTCTCCCATCCTGTGGTCTGACCCTGCGATCTTCATTTATTTTGAAGACGCACTTCGCCGGTACTATACCAGAGCCAACTCTTCCAGATTGGATGGATTATCTTGAACAAGAGAATTGTGGACTCAGAGGAGGAATTTTTCAGACAGAGTGCTTTTGATGGATAGATCCCGGGCTGGCATTGGCTACTGTTCTGGGGCATATAATGAGCAAGGTCTGTTCACGAGTGAAGGATTTATCCACGATGATCAGCCTGTTGAAAAGGAAGTTGCTGCTATCATTGAAGAAGACGCAGAAGATATGAGCAATTTTGTTATTCCTGGTGGTGTCTGCCACAATTGGGTCGCTGTGGATGTTCCTACAGTTATCCATAAGTCAGAGTAATAATGCTCACTTTGTTTAAAACCCTTCTCCCATGCCAAAAGGAGAAGTGATGACATTGTTTGGCTCATATATACAATGATGTTTTCATTCAATTATTGCATTGTTAAACATTTGTTTTTCCTTTGTTTTCACTTTTTGCTTTTGCATGAAATCAGTGATCACAAAAAACCTGAAAAACAAAAATAACTTTTTCACCTGCATAAATGATTTGCTTGTTTAAAATTCAAAAGCTTTTCATTATCCAGAATCATTATGCAGGGATTTCTAAACCCATTGAACATAATGATCCAACGCCATCTCCCAATCTTGAACTCTTTGTATTCGAGGCAGAGGAAGATGATGTTGAAGGGGATTCCTGACGAGATTACCCGACTTCTCGAGCACGAAAAGAGGCTCATTCAGCTGTACCATGAGAATCAGAAAAACAGTCAAACTGGGGCATTACAAATGTAATAAAAAAAAAATAAAAAAAAAAAAGAGAGAAGAGGGTGAAGAATCAAAATCAAAGCAAAAATCAGGAAAATTTTTTCAAATAGAAAAAAAGAATAAAAGAAGCCTGATACCCTCAAAGTCCCTAGTTGACTGATGCTGAATGGATTCAAAGTCGTTACGATCAGCTGAATTTGATTGAAGAGAAGCGATTAACTGCCATGTGTCATGGTCAGTTATATCAGCAGAGAATGAAGAAAGCATTCGATAAGAAGGTCAAGCCTCGTGTGTTCAGAGAAGGTGACCTCGTGCTCAAGAAAGTTTTGTCTTTCGCGCCCGATTCCAGGGGCAAGTGGACTCCAAACTACGAGGGTCCATATGTTGTTAAGAGAGCCTTTTCAGGCGGTGCTTTGATGCTTACAACAATGGATGGGGAGGATTTCACTCGTCCCGTGAATTCAGATGCAGTCAAGAGATACTTTGCCTAGAAAAAAAGTATATGCAAATAAAAAAAAAAGAATGAAAAAACAGAATAGCTCGCTAAGTTGAAAACCCGAAAGGGCGGCTTAGGCAAAAATGAGCGTCTCGGTGGAGAACCCGCAAGGGTAATCCAGGCAAAAATTAGAGACTTGAAAAAAAGAGAATATTTGCATCCCGCTAGATTGAGTACCTCACCCTGGGGCAATCTAGGCAAAAATTAGGGATTTGGCAAGTAACTGCATCCTGACAAGACTTTCTGTTTCACCAGCCGTCTTTTCGTCAGAGGATTCTCGATTCATCGTCAACTGAAGCTTCGAATACATCGAGATTCAAATTGGTAGAGAAAGGATCATTATGTTCAATGTAGCCCTCTTCCAATATATATCACTGATTTCAAATTTGTACAGATCTATGGAGTCTTGCCATTTGCAGACTACCATTCCATCAAATAAATTTGAGCTTTTATCCAATTATTTGCACTCTTATTTGTTTCAATTCAACAAATGTTTTGCATGTTTTAATTGATAAAAATATCATTGTTTTAAAAACAAATTTTTTCAAAGATTATTGTTTTAAACAAAGTGAACATTCACAATGATAAAAGGATACTCAAAGAATTTCTCAGTGCTCTCCCAAGGGTGGCATGATTTCCAACAGGTAAGACATTTGTTCATACTCCTGGTTTGGTTTGTATCCTTCTTCTCCAGATTTGATCGTTGGGGTTGTCCCCCAAGCCGAGATTTGGTTGTTGGGGTTGTTCCCCAAGCAGAGCTTCTGTGGATTTTGACTCCCCGAAGCAGAGTGGTGTATTGAAGACTCAGTCTGTTCTCCTGCAGTAGTCTCTCCCCGGCTTGATTGCTCAGCTGTTCAGGATATTTGTGGTTAGTGGGTTGATATCCCCGTATCCCGTATTTCTCCCCAAGTGAGTTGCTAGCATAATTGCAAGTCGAGTTGTTGGTGGGGTTGCTCCCCAAGCAGAGTGTTGTTGAAGAGTCAGTGTTCTCCAACAGCAGTTTTCCCCAGCATGGATGCTTTCCTTGTGGAAGATTCGGCGGTTGATGGTTTGTCACCTTGGCGCCTCGTCACTTTCTCCAGTGGATCGCTATCCCCAGACTTTATTTGTCTCCTTGGCGAGTAGAACAGTTATTGATATCCCCGTTGCAGTCGTGAGCAAAGTTGTTGTCACTCTCCCCAGCGTAGTTGCCAGCGGATTTGTCTGTTTTCTCAGCACGGTCGCTTTCCTTTTGGAAGACTCGGTAAGTCAGTGGTTTGATACCCGGTACTTTACCTTTTCCCCGGCAAAGTCGTCAGTGGAGTTGTTTACTTTCTCTCTATCAGAATGGTTGTTATTCTCAGCAGAGCAGGATTTATTTTCCTACTCCATGGTTGATTGGGTTGATATCCCAGTATTTTCATCCATCTTTCTCCAGCATTTGTCTGCAGAGCGGTTGTTGTGGCAATATTGCCTGTTGAACCTCTTTCAATCCCCGGTATGGTCGGTTGATAGCTCCGTCATCCAGAGATTGTATTGATTTCCTGATTACTCTTCGATCCTCAGTAGAGCGGATTTTGTTGCAGAGTCTACTGATGTGATCCGACAGATGTGTGTTCGCCCCGAGTAGAGTGGTTTGTTGCAGAATCTACTTGTTTGGTGTTTTCCTTCCTCAGTGGGTTGTTCCCCAAGAGAGTAGTTGATGATATCCCCAGTAGAGTTGCTTGTGCGGCCAAACTCTATTCGGTGACCTTTGCTCCCTCAGTGGATTGTTCCCCAATGGAGTTATGTTGGATCCGTTCCCATAGCAGTTTGCTAGGATCCCCTGCAGGACTTTGGGATTTTCTCTTGTTCCCCGACAGATTTGTCTTTGTGGCTCTTTGCCTGTTGTGACTTTCTGTGCCCCGGTTGGGGTGATCGCTGATCCGTTGCTCAGAGATTTGGTATTCTCCTGATATCTCTGATTCTTTTGCTTCCGCTTTCCAGCAGTACCCGCAGATCTTTGCTTTATAGCATATAGATCTCCAGCAGAATTGGCTTTCCAGTTGGTTTTCCCCTGGAAGTGTAATACCGGACGTTTGATTTCTGGACCTGTTGTGTTAGAAGTGTCTATTTTGTCAGCATTCATCAAACATAAACCACGCATATTCATGCATATTCATAAAACATTCAGATATTCATGTTGCATTTCTCGCCATATATCTTTTGTTTGTCGTGTCTCCTGCTATGGTGATATAGATCTCTTTACAGATCTCCCCAAGCAGATGTCGGGTGTTTTAAATCTCTCCATATAGAGTCAGCCCCATAAGCAGAAAATGTTGTCTTTCCTTCTGCAGTTCCCCACTGAGATATATCCTCGTGGATGACGGTTTCTTCCGTTTCCTCCCAACACATATATTGGGATGGATTTTCCTATTTGAGTTACGTCCTCATTAGGACATGTCTTGATTCAATCTGTCTTTTCGGATTATTCCCGAATTGGCTATTTGTCAAATGTCTTGTGCTTCCCAGTGGGTTGTTCCCCAGTGGAGTAGTCTTGGGCCTCTGCCTACAGACCGGCAGTTATAAGTCCTATCTTTCCTGGCTTTCTTGGCAGAATTTGTGGTTATACACCTTTTATTCTCCAGCCAGAGTTTTGGTTTTCTACCCTCATACCGGTAGTCGTAAATCCTATTTTCCTGCTCTCCAGCAGTTTGTGGTTCGTTATAAACCCTATTTTGGTTTCCCGTGCGGATTTGTGATTTATTCTATCCCCACGCGGAGTTGTTGGTCTTCTACCTCGTATTCGGTAGATGTAAACCCTAATTTTGTGGTCAACCCCACCATCTTTTGGCCTTCTGCCTACAAACCAGCAGTCGTAAGTCCTATCTTTGCGGTTTTTCTACAAACCAGTAGTCATAAACCCTGTTCTCTCCTTGCAGAGTTAACTTTGTTGTTCATCCCAACCGATGACAATTCCCTCTTTGCGGATATCTTCATCTAGTTCTTGATGTTGATTTTCCTTTGCTTGGATAAGTTGCTCAGATCAGCACTTATATCCCCAGCAAGTCTTTTGTGGATAATTGCCGTATGCTAGCACTTTTATCCCCAGCGGGTCCTTTCACCTTTTGTCAGTGATTGTGTTACCCGGATCATTGATTTTCATCAATGTATCCCAGCGAGTCTTCTTTCATTTACCCTCTTGTTGGTAATGTCTGTTGCTCCCTTTGACTGGTCATCATTATATACCTAATTTGGTATCCCGATGCCTTTCTTTTCGGATTTTATCCTACAAACAACCTACAACCCGGTTCAGGATAATCTTCCATGTGAGTATTCTATCCACGTTCTGACGGTAATGGATATTATATCTCGTTCACTCTCGAGTCAATCTTTGATTGTTTTCTCCGTAGAGTCAGATTCGTATTCCTTGTGGAATCGAATGTCCATCCTATAAACAAGTCTGCTGTTCTAGCTTTCTTCAGGGTGATGAGTGTTTTGGAACACAAACCAGTTCACGTTTTCGGATTTTATCCTATAAACAACCTACAACCCGGTTAAGGATAATCTTCCATTCAAGTATATTATTCACGGTCTGCCGGTAATGAATAATATATCTCATGCGCTCTTTGGTTGGATTCCTTTGTTGATCATCCCCAGTCGAGTAAGATTCGTATTCCTTGTGGGATCGAATGTCCATCCTATAAACAAGTTTGCTTTCGCTCTCTTCAGGATGATGAGTGTCTTGGAACACAAACCAATTCACGATTTCGGATCTTATCCTATAAACAACCTACGACCCGGTTCAGGATAACTTTCCATGCGAGTACATTATCTACGTTTTGACGGCTATAGATAATATATCTCATGCACTCTTTTGTCGAACACTTTGTTTGTTTCCCCAACTGAGTAAGATTTGCATTCTTGACAGAATCAAATATCCATCCTATAAACAAGTTCGCTTTCGCTCTCTTCAGGATGATGAGTGTTTTGGAACACACACCAATTCACGACTTTGGTCGGTCGCCTGTTACATACCTACAACCCGGTATCCCTGGTGTCCCTTCCTTTCCACTCCCTATTATGACTTTGGTCCCTTGGGGAGTCGGATTTCCTGAGTTTATGTACCTTTCCCAGGTCTTTCTCAAATGTTTGGTTGATTGATATCTCTCACCCTTATGTCGGTCTTAGATATTCATTCTTCCTGAGTTTGTTGCCCTTATACCGGTAACATCTCATTTCTTTGGTGCTTCCTCAGTGGAGTTTCCTGTTGCTTCTCCCCAGGAGTCAGCTCGTGTCTCTCCAATGGACGTTTTTTCCTTTGGAATTCTCTATTCCCCCGGTGTGAGTCCTTTGCCTCCCCAGTGAGGTCTCTAGTCTGATTTCTGTTATTACCCTAATCGGAGTCGTGTCTAATTCACGCTGTGTCAGTTTTGTTTTCACTAATCAAAGTCGTGCCCTGCTCACGCATTCTTTTCCTTATTATCCCCTAGTAAGAGTCCGAATAAGAGTCTTATTAGAGTCTCTGTTCCTGGTGAGTGTATTACTCCGATGGATCGTCTCTTCTTCTGTGTGAACTATATTCCCCACAGAGTTTGTGTCTTTTGCATGCATACATCTGCATCATGAGGTCTCTTAGGGACCAAAATTTGTCTTATTACTGTTATTTAAGCCCATTCTACCGCGTCGAGATGAAGATTTCTAAACTTCACTTCTCCGGCTAGAATGACCTTAAATAGGGGCATCTGTAAGACCCCAATTTTGGCCCTAAGATCCCTCATGGCCCATAACATACCATATCATGGCCTCAAGGATCTTTGCATACCTTAGCTGCCCTCCTAGTGGGTGGGATACCTTGCGAGTGTGGTTCTTGATCACCAAGCATGTATTGCATTTGTATATCATTGCTTTTCATATGTTTACTAACCAAAAGTACAAAAATATTGTCACCTAACCATGTTGCTTGCAGCTGAAGCTGACCAGGTCAAAGCAGTTAAATCAGGCATTGAGCAATAGATGGTGGCCATTCTTGAAGAATTTGGACACCATGATCATTCATTAAGAGTTCATATAACTTGTGATATCATTTGGAGTCAAGATCTCATGTGAAAGAGACTTGGAATTCATCAGAACTTGGCCCAGTCAAAGAAAAGTCAACAAAAGTCAACTGTGGTCAACTGTGCATTTAATCAGGATTTGGAAGGTGTGAGATGGTTAGAAAGACCTCATTCATGTCCATACAAGTCTCATTTGATATTTCGAAGATCAAGGTTGAAGGATTTGAAGTCAGATAAAAAGTTTCCCAAAATGGAAATGACCTGTAAATCTCAGCTGCCCAAAATGGAAAGTTTTTCCCCTCAAGATAATTTCATCATACAAGCTTCAAATCAAAATTTGTCCAACATGAAAGTTGAAGATCTTGTTCTCACAATTCCAAAAAGTCCAAGAACTTGAAAATCCCATTTACGGTTTGCAAGATATGGCTCAGTGAAATTCAAAAAAGACCCGTAATCAGGAGGCCATAACTACCACATGGATTGTCCAAATTGCAAGTTCTTTATATGCACAAACTCCATTTAATATGTGCTTTCATGGTGCATAATTGGATTTCTTTGAAAGTGCTCAATGCAAAAGCTCATTTTTGAAGTGAACTAATTAGAGGGAGGGGCAAAATGGTCCAAATTGGAAAATAGGAGGAATTGGGAAATGAAACTTATGCAACCAGCTTCCAAATGATATTTGTGATTGGTTCCAAGTGAGAAATTTGCTGCTAAGGTGTTTCTAACCATTTCAAGAGTAAAAGGCCAAAGGCTTCACATGTGTGCATACTTGCTAATTAACCTTTTTTGCTTAAGCATAATTAAGAATTGGATTAGTGATCCATATATATACTAAATCCATAACAGAATTACAAAGCTAATCACAACTTCACCATCACATTTTCAGAATCATAACAGAAAATCCAAAGCGATTCTCTCATTCTTCTCCCATTTTACCAAAAAAATCTCATAACACTTTCTTCATCAATTGAGCATTCTCATGAATCTTTGAGCGAATTCTTGACAAATTCATCATCTGTATTGGTTGTTGAGTTTCTGTTTGCAGGTGTGAGATCAAAAATCATCAAGAAATTGCACTGTTGAAGCAACTTCTATCTTCATAACAGCTTGAAGAATCCGTCGCTAGCAACACAATCGAGCTAGAAGATTGATCCCACTACACTTCTACAACATCAATCTTGGACTGTTTCAACATTTCACGCTCAATCCGCGCGATTCCATTGCTGCACAATCAAGAAAGGTTGGATTTCGATCATCGCCATTTGCTAAATCGTGTTAGGGATATTGTAGAGTATGCTTCGTAGATTGTATAACAAGTTGTGGATTGTAAATTCGTTGAGATTTGAGTGAGTTATTCGCAATTGAAGTTTCGATGCGTTTCCTTATTTCGCTCGATTCGCACTGTGTAGTAATTGATAGCTGAAATCGCTTATGTATTCTTGTTCCTGAGACCAAGACGAATCCAACGGTGTACGCATCGCTCGTTTTCATGGCAATTCGTCCGAAACCTAGAATTCCCAGCCAAGAACATTGATGAAGCTGAAGAACAGATGATGAACTTCATAGTTTTCTGGATATTTCGCTTGCTAGATCCGTTTCCATCTTGTTTCAATTCCAACTCATGTTTTCAATTGCCAGAACAAATCATAAGCTGACACATCACTTTAGTGGAACGGCAGCGTTTTGCATCAGGAAGCGCTTATTACTCTTTTGCCATCCGTTCCAATTAATTAAAAAGAAAATCATTATTAATCCAAATAAATATTAAATAATTATTTAAAAATCTTTAAAAAAATCATAAACTGACCAATGATGATCCAAATAATTTCAGGATTTTTTTGTTAATCATCTTTTTTTCTCTATTATTTTATAAAAATCAAGAATGAATTGTTGCTTGGTAGAAAAATAAATTGACCTAGAGATATCTTTAATGTATGCTATTTCCATATGTTATACCATTTTAATTATATAATCAACATACCATATCCAAATTAAATGAAATTTTAGGTGTAGGATCTTAACACCTTTCTGGAATTTTTGACATAGACTTTATAATTTTTGAACTTCTGGTTTTTTAGATATGAATTAATGAAATTGATTGGGACAATATGTGACACCTTGTGATATGCTGAATTCTCCAAATTTTTTGCCATGCTTCCCCTTGGCCTATGGCACTAATTTTTCGCATGTGGCACAATTAACATGTTAACATTCACTGTGATTTTTTGTGGATTTTAATAGTCTATATCCTAATTGATTAGAATTTTTGAGTGCTGCCTAGCATTTTAGGGCTTTACTTGTGTAACATTTTGTGTACATGTTGCCATATTCTCATAATTAATCCAATGACCTTGAAAATTGATAGGACAATTCCTAACACATTAATGTAGCATTTGGCTTTGGTCCTACTAATTTCCCATGTACCATTACTGTTTACCATCTAATTGAAGTTGGTGTATAATTTTAGGCCTCATTTGATTGCATTTTTGCATGCCTTGTCATGTTTAATTAATTCCCATTGTTCCACTAATCCAAATTGCTTGAAAATTGACATGTAGCTTGTTGAATGTCCTCTGTTTAGGATATGATTTTTGTGGAATTTATTGAGACATTTTGGCATTTATTTGAGTTTGATCTTGCTGGTTGCTCATGTGTGATTCTACATTGCTTACTTTGCCTTAATTTGTGCATAAAATGAGATTAGTGTATAGTGTGGATATGAGACCAATTGGGATCCCTTTGTAATTGAAATATCTTGGTTTTGATTATGATTTACTTGCTGTTTTAGGATTTTTCCATCCTTTGGACCCTAGGCTTGGCCTAGTGGTCTTGTTACTTATGTTTGAGCTTGACTTTGACTTTTCAGGTTAAAAAGCTAATGCCTTAAGGAGGTTGATGCATAATTGAGTTGAAATCATTTGACCAATTGTTTGTTTTGTAGGGCTTGGTTCACTTGATCTTTGTGCTATGCACATGTTGCACATTATTGTTTGATTGTACATTGGTTGATTCTTATTGTTGTTGTTTTGTTTATGTTGGGATGCTGATTCTGTTTGACTTTTCCAGGTAACCTTAGTTGCTCAGTTCTCTTAAGAACTTGCATTGCTTTGCTTATAAGCAATTAGCATTGAGGTATTGCACCTTTTTCTTCATGTAGTCTGGAGACCCGGCCCGTTATTTGGCCGGGCAAATTGTCTAAAGTCCTCCTTAAGAGGCATTGTTTGTGATTGTTTATGTTTGTCCCAAGCAGGAAAAGTCCTTATTTGAGGCAATTGGTGGAAGGTAGGGATAAGCAATCTATCCCCCACTATTCTGTGAGTCTTCTCCTTGCTCCCATTACATGGTTGTAGCATTGAGATCCAAACCCAAGATCTATCGAGTCTAATTGGGGAAAGAGTTCCATCTTTCTGAACTCCCCCACATTCTTATATTTACATGCTCTCTCGGACTTGAGATAGAAGCAATGAGGCACACTCCTCATACCCTTTCATCTGCTTCACCTTAGCCCCTCAATGGCAAGGTTAAGAGCGACACTTACCTCTTACAGTGGACTTTCATAGTCAAACCCTTTTGCTTGAGCCTCATTGAATGGTTATAGCGTGTGCTACTTGAATTTATGTGATTGATTACTTGATTCATTTATACATGATTACTTGATTTGCTATTGTGCATTTACTATCATTGATCGCCGTTGTGCATTTATCATCTTTGTTTACCATCTGTGCATGATCATTTCCTTTGTCCTTGTGACATTGATGTTTTCCCATTGAGGAACCAGTTATAAGTCCCTGTGAGTTGGCATCTGTTCCTATGACATGGAAGAGATAGAGTGTAAGACCTCATTGGTCACTCATATTTTCTTTGCTCTCTGTTTGAGCATTGTTGTTGTATGTGAGGATTCATTGTAAGTCCCTGCGATGCGGCATTTGTATTCCTAGGATCATACTGTGGAGGTTAACATAAGTCCAGATAAATTGGCAGTTGACTTCTCTGTTCCCTGTTTTGTTTTTTTGTTTTATTCTGATGGAGATTAGTGTAAGTCCATAGAGTGGCTTCTGATATCCTTACTTGTTTTAGGAGACAGGTATAAGACCATTGAGTGGCATCCAGTATCCGCTTTTATTTACTTTCATCTGTTACCATATTATTGCTCGTTTGTAGCCTATTCCTAAGGACCCACTTGAATCATCTTCTATATGATTTCAAGAGGCGGACCCTTCTAAGAAGTTTTACATTCCACCATTATCCATTCATCCCATTGTGTCCTACCTTTTCACACATGTTTTAAAACTTGAAATAAGTGTTGTGCAAACACTCTCACCTTCTTTCCAAATTAGAAACTCGGACCTTAAGTCCATGATTTTCCAAAACTTCATTTTGTAAATACTTCATTTTGAATTGACTTTAATCATACTTTGACCTTTTTGTAAATAATCCAAATAACTTCACCCATTCAAATGATTTTGTGGCTTTGTCCATGTTTGTTAAGATTTCATACATTAGCTATAGGTTTGATTTACCCTAGTTGGTTGATATTAATCTCACCTATTTGTCCTTAGTAGATGAATTGTAAGTCTTCCTTGCCTATTATAGGGTTAACCCCTCTCTGGCAAGTGGAAGCTTTTCTCACATGGTGGACTAGTTGTTATATAAGGTTGAGTTTTCTCCCATGGGTAACGTAAAACCTTAGGGCTTGTGTTTAAAACTAAACTCACTAATTTTTGGAAATCTTTTAGCCGAACTACGGCGTTTTGATCCTTACCTTTGATGGAAGGTACGTAGGCAACGGGTTCATCCGTTCGAACACAAAAATAACTAACTTGTATATTCTTTCCCCATCATCCCAATCATGTTTGCACATCACTTATGTCATGACAAATAGTAGTTTTGTACAACAAAGTGTGAAAAGGGCTCCCTAGGAGTACCTAGGACGCATTGGGTGCCTAACACCTTCCCATTGCGTAATTTACCCCTTACCCCGATCTCTGATCTTTTTCATTAGTTTTCTACGTGTAAAACTTCTTAGGTTTTTGTTCGCTTTTTAACCAGTCCCTTAGGATAAATAAAAGTGCGGTGGCGACTCTATATTCATTGTATACATTGCTTGTGATTTAATCAATAGATCATATAGTAACGAATACACCGCTACACATATTACTAACAGGAAGTTGTTCAAATGGATTAGTCAAGTTCAAGAAGGTGCTGATGAATGAGTTTGAGATGACTGATTTAGGAAATATGGTATATTTTTTATGAATGGAGATTACGTACTCTCAGAAGGGTATCATTTTGCATCAGCTAAAGTATGAACTTGATATTCTGAAGATATTTTAGCTAACAAATTGCAAGACTGCAATCACACTTATTGAGACGAATCACAAGCTGGATTCTGATGTTGAGGGTGATGACGTAGATGCTAAAACTTTTAAATAATTGGTTGGCTCGTTGAGGTATATGTGTAACACCAGACCTGATATTTGTTATACAGTTGGAATGGTAAGTAGGTTTATAAACAAACCAAAAGGATCATATTACCAAGCTGCTGTCAGGATACTATGGAACATTAAAGGGACTCTGAAGTATGGAGTGTTGTTCCCTTCTAGTGTTAAATCTGACTCAGAGTTGATATGATATTCAGACTCTAATTGGTGTGGAGACAGAGTTGACAGAAGAAGTATTTTTGGATATTTTTTCAAGTATCTGGGAAGTCTTATCTCTTGGTGCTCCAAGAAGCAACCAATGGTTTCATTTTCAACATGTGAAGCTGAGTATAGTGGAGGTGCTTTGTATGCGTGTCAAGCTATTTGGCTTATAAATTTGTTGCACGATCTAAAGACAAAGTGAACAAGCCTGTGAAGTTGATGATCAACAACAAATCAGCCATAAGTCTTTTCAAAAATCCAGTATTGCATGGAAGAAGCAAGCATATTGACACGAAGTTTCATTTTCTGCGAAATCAAGTTCAGAATGGAGTGTTAGAAGTTGTGCACTATAGCATTCAAAAGCAACTTGCAAATGTTTTGACTAAAGCTATCAACATTGAACATTTTATCCACTTGAGAGACGAAATTGGTGTTGTAGAATTTAATTAGTTGAACATGAATTAAGGGATGATGTTAGAACCAATTCATATTCAGAAGTAGTATTATGACTCAGAAGCAAAAGCTTACGAGGTTCTTGTTCCAGAAGTGTGTTTTATCTTCTATGTTTCTAGTTTAGCTTTTACCAGTGCCTACGTGACAATTTAGTTTGTGTATTTAAACAAGTTTGTAACTAGCTTTTTCATAACGTGAATAAAGTTTCTCTCTCCTTCAAAATTTGTTATAACCATTTTCTCTCTCTTCTTCCATCTTCATCATCATCTTGTGCTCCAACAATTTAATGAGACACGGATAAAAGAAAACTTAGTTAAGTTAGTTTGGTTGTTGCAACTTATTCTCAGATCTAGTTCGAAAAAATATTATTTGGACAAAAAATAACCTCATTTTAAATATGTGTCAGAAAAAGACTCAAGGGTATTTTCCACAATATATACTTTTCTTATATTATAGACTATACGTTAAGAAAATTATTAATTAGACATTATAAATAGAAAAATTGATTGATAAAAGTAATTTAATAATGAAAAGTCTAAATCTTTGGGTCATATTATTGAACTATATCCAAATTGGGCCCAATATAGATCAGCATCACAAATATAAAAGGAGGTAGGGTTTCAGTTTAAGGGTAATTAAACTTCAGCATGAATAGTCCAAACATTATCAAAGCTTCTAAAAAATATGGGTCAGCTGGAAGGTTTAATTATTTGTCGTGTATTACTTTGCTGATGTTTGGTTCCATGGTTCGTTTGCATTTCTTCTGATTTTTGTAATGTTATCTTCCATATGTTTTGATGCAGTTCATCATGTTGGACGAAAGGTGATGTTGAAGTTGTTATGTGATCGCTCGCCCGAGTCAAGACGTCATATGATGTGCCAAACTTGGATGTTGATTGTAGCGGTGAAGATCCTGATCCAGATGATGGTGGGAGCGAATTCGAGTTTGATTTAAAGGAAGATTACAAGTGGAAAAAGGTGGTCAGTTTTTGAACTCGTTCTAGCAAAAATATTTTGGTAAGAAATGTCTTTGAGTTTATCAATAGTTTCAAACATATTATATTTCACATATATAAACTTATTTTCATATTATTTGACGCATCATTTCCCAAGGTTTATGTCTAAGAAAATGTTGTACGTGAACCAAACTATGATAGAACAGTTGGATGAAGATATGTACTATGAAGAAATTCACGTAACCAACTGAAATAAAATGGAAAAGTATCTTGGAAAGGAATGGTATGACTATGAGTATGCTCAGAAGAAGAAACTGGGAGCTGGGAAATTCTTCGATTTACCATTCGCTATCCTCTAGAAAAGTTAGATGTGTCTCTGTTCAACCACTGATGGTAGCTCAAAAAAAAATATTTTGAAATTTTCAGTAGAAGTTGTTTTTATAGGTTGGAGTTTTGGGTTGTTGTTTAGAATAAATATTTTGTTTAATTAGAAATTACTATCCTTTAAGTTTGAGTTACTTATTTTGTACTAAGGATCTTGTTGTATTTGTATGTTGTTGAAGGAATTTATAATGTAATTTATGTTACGTGTGATTTATGTTAATAGGTTAATAAAATTGAGGAAAACGTTTTGTTTAAAATATTACTTGGTTAATTAAAAATGTTAAAGCTGGACTGGAAATTTGTTTTCTTTCTTTTCAACACCATCAGTATTGAGTAGAGAGTGTGAAAAACAAATATAATAGTAATTGATCATAAAGTCACGTGAATGGAAAAAATCGTGATAACCATATGGATAGAATTGTAAAAATGATAGGACCACTATTATGGAAAAAATCTATCATAACGGTTGAAGCGGAAGCTAGCGGAAATATATCTGAACATATCGCACGCTCCAACATACAACAAAGTCGTTATCGAACTTTATTTATCCCCAAAGGTGTTCTCGTTTGAATAGGTGTGATATCTAAGATTACTCGCAAAGAATGAAGGGAAAGGAAAAAAATAGATAAAGTGTTCGGTAAGGATTAGGGCCCTCATGCCTACGTATATGTCGCATCTCGAAAAATGTGATTCCTCGCGATGGTCGCGGAAAAATTAATGTTCGAATAGAGTCGCCACCGAACTTTATTTATCCCAATGAAGGGATAGGAAAATATCGATAAAACCTTTAGGAAATGGAATAATGGTCATCGCAACCATATTCGGGTTCGGGAGTGGATTACGTAAGGGGAAGGTATTAGCACCCCTTACATCCGTTGTACTCAACGGGAACCTTTTAGTTCTAATGTGCGTTTCGAGTGTTAATTTATGTTTGTTTGTTATTTTTGGGTTATTAAAAATAGAAATGGAAATGGATGAGAACCTCAGAAAGGAGAAAGGGGAGGTTTTTTTATTAGTGTGCTCGCGAAGATACAACAATCTCCTACCTACGTATCCTTATGGTGTAATAAGGAAATCAGAGCATTCGTAGTTCGGGGACTACGGTTGGTTGGTGTCTTTTAGTGAACAATTGCTTAGATCGCGTTCTAAAGGCTAAACGATGGCTTGTCTACTCTCGGCGGAGGCTTAAGCATTGGTTTGTTATGCGCATTAGAAAGGATTAACATTGTTCTTTCTGAAAAGAGTTTAGGTCACACGGAGGTGACAAATTGGATTAATATGTTGGATGTTTTGATTGGTTGAGATGTTTTGATCGCACGGGGGCGAGGAAAGGATATGTTAAGGTATTTTTGGTTGGATGACGATTACTCGGATGGCCGAGTAAGACAACTCGTATCCTAATAACCGGGAAAGGGAATAGAAGACTCTAGACCACTTTCTTTTTCATCCTTAATTATAGAAAGGATTTGATAATAATTAAGGTGTTTTGAATGGATGACGAGTACTCAGATAGTCGAGTAAGACAACTCGTATCCTAATACTCGGGAAAGGGAATAGAAGACTCTAGACCACTTTCTGTTTCATCTGAGTGATTATGAAAATAGGTTTATGTATGGTTAATGTATTTTAGAATAAACGACAAATGCTCGAACGGCTAAGTAAGACAACTCATATCCAAGCATTTGAGAAGAGGAATTGAAAACTCAAGACCATCTCCCTTTTCGTATAATTTTTGTGAAAATGATTTGATTAAGTTGTATGTTTGAAAAATGACAATTGTTTGACTGACCGAGTAAGAGAATTCGTATTCAAACAATTGGGGAGAGAAGTTGAAAACTCAAAGTCATCTCCCTTTTCATTTAGTTTATTATGAAAATAATTTGATTTAATCAGAGTTTAGATGTTTGTAACGAAATGACGAGTGTTTAACTGACCGAGTAAGAGAACTCGTATTTAAACAATCGAGGAGAGGAGTTGAAAACTCAAAAACCATCTCCCTTTCTGATTTCTTTTATTGTAAGGATGTTTTGATTTAATTATGCTTAAGTGGATTAGAAATGACGACTATTTGATTAACCAAGTAAGAGAACTCGTATTCAAATAATCGAGGAGAGGAGTTGAAAACTCAAAGTCATCCCCCTTTTCATTTCCAAAATGGTATTTGATTGGTGATTGGGTATTTTAATTTGAATAGAAATACTCGATGTTGAATCGAGGCTTGGATGTGTGTTTACGAATGAATTGGATTATAGTGAATCAATCATCTAATCGATTAATTAATAGTCGAATAGGTCTCATTGTAAGAAAGTCCAAGAGTAAGCTATGTGAGGTTGATGACGATGCTTAAAAGCAATCGACTTACAATGGTATGGAAATGGGACTCGATGTTGAACCGAAAAAATAATTGATCTTTCCATGGTTTAACAATGGTTAGGAATAGATGATGAAATTGAAAGAAATAAATCAATCTTTAATCAAATTAATTAATTAAAGTTTGATTGAATCGATTAATTAAATTAATTAAGATTAATTATCAAAATTATTTATTTAAGCCAAATAATCATGTTAATTAAAATTAATTAATAGTAGTTAACTAATTCAGAAAAATTTCAATTGATTAATTAATTTAATTAAAAGAATGAAAATATGTGATAATGTTGATTCACAAAATTGAATAGAATCGGTCACAAAAATGTGTTCAAGAACCGGTTTGTACATAGCGACAACTGAATTGGAATGTCGTATGTAAAGATCAAAACCCGATAAAAAATATACCATTAATTTATTGAAATTTGCGGTATCACAACATGAAATTGTCGAACCCACATGTTTTATCCGATTTTACTGCCATGAGAGTTGAACAATTATAACATTATAAGACATGGTAAGATTCAACACACCACTAGCTTGAGACGAAATCAAGTAACCATAAGGTAAAGCCGAAATCAAAATGAATAGTATCTAAGTTATTATCTAAATCATCATGTACATCAAAAAGGATCATAAAAGATAAATTGTCACTATAAAAATGTGACTTAACAACACCATTATATAAATTACCATTTAAATCAAACGAGAATAAATTATGCTTAAATGAATAGCTACAGAGCTTGCTCTTGGAAATAACATTAGAAGGAGAAAATCTACAAAAATGCTAAGGGAACACCGTCCATCATGCGTTTCAACAATGTATCATCAACACAAGCATCCACCGTATTTGTAATGTTACATCACCATTGCGTAAATAGACCAAAATACATTAGAATATTTATCATGCTACTAAATACCATTAATATTTGATCAAGCAACTAACATACATTATAATATTAACTTCTGACACTGTGATTATAATTAACACAAAGCTAATGACCACAAACAAGGATATATTACTGTCACAGTTAAATAAAACTCAACCTTAAACCAATATAATTAAAACAGGATGCTAAAAACATAAACGGGAAGGAAAATTGAGTTGTAAACAGGGGGTACTACAGTTACCTGAATTGAAGACTGAATAAAATGCAATGATGCCGGCGATGAGAAAGCGGAAGCATGAGCTTTTGGGTGTCGTTACGCAATGTCGAATCTTATCCCTTCAATATTTATCGCACCGCATCCACGAAATTCATCTTGTACCGACGGGTTTGTTGTAGAGTTTCAAAGCTACAAAATCGAATTATTGTTGCTGAAGATTCAGCGCTTATTCCGTGATGTTCTCCCATCATAGATCTCGCATAATCCGTGACCCCGACGATGTCGCGACGCAAGCTGATACGATCAAACACACAACCATGTTGATGCATTCACTACTGCAAATGGTGTTACAGCGTCCAAAGTTGCCTGAAGTAATTCACCTAAAGCCTCTTTAGGTGCCATTCTCAAACCACCTTTTCCCAAAACAAGCCGCTGAGATAACACTTTCAGATCTACTTTGATATTAGCTAATGCAGAAACAATATAAAACCTGTTTTTCTTATCCTTCAAAAACAAGTTTTTATTGAGTCCACCACCCAAATTTCCAACATACTTTGCCTAATCATCGTGAGGTAACAGCATCGGCGGAATCTGTTTGTTGCGACCAAGGTGATGTCGCTGGCGATTGCCGTTGTGATGCGTGTTATTTTCTCGTCGAAATCGGTTTAGGCGGAGGAGCGATGTGTGGTGCGTGAGATGCATGTAAGGTTTATCATGGAAGAGTTTGGAGGAAGGTGTGAGGGATGGTTTGTGTGGTGGGGTGTTGAAGTCGGAGCTTGTGGTCGTGGTGGCGAAAGGGGTTTGGCTATGTTGTATAGTGGCGGAAGAATACAGATGGGTATTTACGGAAATAGAAGGAGAAGAGATTGAATGGCCGGCGAGGAAAGTTTGTCAAGGGTGAAGCGCTGCCATGGAAAACGGAAGGAAAACTGTCTGGGTGGGAGTATTTGTGATGTTCGATGGAGGTAGACGGTTCGTTATAATGAGGTATGTATTTTCGTGACGGCGGTGTTGTGTGTAGAGAAGAGGATGACAGATTGTTGTGGAAGGAATTGTTGGAAAGCAGAAGAGGCTTTCGCTCCTCTAACCTTTTTTTCGTTTTTGTTCTCTTTTTTAGCAGAGAGATGGTGGAGAGAGGAAAAGGGCACAGTAGAGTGGGTGTGACGTGTGTGGACTTTTTTGAGAGAGTGAGGTTGAGAGAGGTGAGAGTGAGTGGTTGTCACGGTGGGAATCCTCTGAGTGTCATTGTGAGTGTCTCAATTTATTTCTTTTTATTTCCTGCTTATTTTTGTTACCGTTGGTGAGGAGAGAGGAGAGAGGATATTCTGAGAGAGAGATGAGTGAGGGGACAGGTGAGAAAACGTGAGTGGGTGAGGAAATCTTAGAGAAGATTTTCAGTACCGTTGGAGATGTGCTAGCTGTCCAAAACAATAGGAATCCAATGCTAAAATATTTATTAAAAATTCCTAAACAGTAATTTTATTTAAATAATAATAAAACAAACTCTAATTTGGATATTAGAACAAAGAAATAAAAGGATCGATTATAAATAGGAGTCGGATGAAAATTTGCTCGAAAAAATAAATCAGACACATTAAAATGATCAGCACAAAATATACTTATTGAAAAAATACAGCGTTTCTTTAAATTTTGAAATAAATTTGCACCGGTTAAAAGGCTCAGGCGGGTCAAAACGCAACTGAAACAGCCGCTGAAAAATACAATGAGCACACCAGATTAAACTACGTGAACTATAGATTAATAATACTGGCGTCTGCAATTTTAATTTTGAAACTTTTTACCCGTTGATTTTGTCCGTACTTGAGAAAAGATTCAGCCGATTTGTCTGTATTTTTAATAAGTTTATCCTGACTGATATTTCAGGTATTATTAATGATAAAATGCATATTATGTTGTACATATGATGTAAACTGAAAATTAAATCGAATTTATGAAAATTTAAAATGTCCGGACAAATTTGGGGTATGACAGTATCCTCATAGTGCAATGAGGAATTCAGAGCTTCGTAGTTCAAGGAACTAGAGGCAGGAGGTGGAAAGAAGTGTGATAGAAGTATGGTCTGAACCAAAGAATAGTATTGTTTGAACTCCAACAAGGGGGTGAAAATGTGAACTCAAGAGTAAAACTAGTATGAACCAACAAGTGAGGGCGTATAGCACTTGTATCACTGTATTGGAATAACTGAAAAGAAAGGGTTGCCTAAGTACGGCTACAAAGTAAGTAAGGAGATGCTCGTCTAAGCTACAGGGTCTGACAAGAGGAACAAATCGGCTCTTGGTTCACACAAAAAAAGGGTACAAGATGGAGCACAAAGGTATAGTGTATTTGGCTCAGAGAATAGGTATATCACCTGGAGTGAAAAAAGATAAAGTATGAAGGTATCATGGAAATGAATGGAGTGAAATGACCGGAGTCACATAATAGAGTATCTGGTGGTAAGTGACTGGAGAAATAATGTTTGGAATCGAAAGTCAAGGTGTATTGGAATCCATAAGAGAAATGGGATTTATACCATAGAGGGAAACAGCGTTAACCAATACGTGGACTAGCGGACCGCCACGTTAGGGTTTTAGCTAAAAAGAAGGAATTAAATGTTTGGGATGAGAGCCAAACAACTCTAGGCATGAAATGTGGACTATTCGTTAGGCGTCCTAAAAGGACATGTATGGAATTCCAAGGAAGGTGTATTTCGACGTCAAAGAGACAGTATGTCACTGGATGAACGATTTATGATCGAGGGTAGATAATGGATTATGAAAGATATGAATGATGCCCTAAGGCGAAGGATGAATAATTAGAAGTATGCTCGCCAAGGATTCGCATCCTCGTGCCTACGTATTCTCATTGTCAAATTAGAAAGTCAGAGCATTCGTAGTTCGGAACTACGAGAATAAAGAGGGAGAGATGTTTGTCTAAGCAACAGGGTCTCACAAGACAAACACCAAGTCAAGGAATGATTGTAGTATTGGAATGCAAGTGTCATACCCCAAAATTTACCCTTCATTTTTCATGGAAGCATGGGATTATGTTTCACACTGCATTAGCATCATACTAGGTCATACTCATTACATACTGCATTAGTGACATGGAAATCAGGGTTTGATTGATCACTCCTTAACAGAAGGAGCCCACACAAAGCAAGATTGAGAATTGGACTTAATTCTCCAAGTATACAAGTCTCAAGGGTCTCAAGGGGGTCCAAGTATCTTATCATGGTCCTCAGTTCATCAGTGAAAGGACTCAGAGCTGTCAGAGTGTGCATCCAGATTTAATCAGAAATTAGAGTTTCATGGCTATCTGCAACAGGAAATGTTTGGTTGGAAGTAAAGGGGCTCATCCATGTCATGGTTGGAGAGGCATCTTGGCCTAGGAAGATTCACAATTATCCCAGAAAGATCCATTGACAATCAGTGCAATCAGTTCTTGACCATTTTGCACTAAAACTAGGGTTTGGTATAAAATCAGTTTATTTCTAATTCCTTGGGTGAAACTCTTTTCCATGGCCCTCCATATATCCACAAGGGTCTACATACAAAAAATCAGCTCTTTATTTGAGCCAGAGGTGCTTCAACTGATCAATGGAATCGGGAATCAGACAGTTTGGGAAACGTCAACTATGGGGCCAGAAAAGTCAACTCCTGACATTTTGAAAGTGGAATCTCAAAATCCATGCCTAATGGAGCCTACATGTGAAATTTGATCAAGGTTGGATCATGGATTCATCATTTAATCATGAATTGAAAAAGTTACTAAATTTGGAAATGGTTGACTTTCCATTTAGGGCAAGTTTTCATGGTTATTGCACTCACTTTAAGCCCATTTTCCATCAAGATGAAAGCTCCATTTGAAACTTTCTCCAACATGAACGTTGTTCCTCTTGTTCCA
Source organism: Lathyrus oleraceus (assembly GCF_024323335.1). Taxonomy (NCBI): domain Eukaryota; kingdom Viridiplantae; phylum Streptophyta; class Magnoliopsida; order Fabales; family Fabaceae; genus Lathyrus; species Lathyrus oleraceus. The sequence continues at coordinate 95,156,568 of NC_066579.1, read as the reverse complement.
AGCTTTCTAGAGATATAAAGTTTGTTCCATTTGGATTAGAATTGAGAAAATTATGCTTGGTCAAAGTGAGACATTATTTTAGGACACTTAGAAAATTTTCTAAGTCCAAAATCTTCAAGATTTGTCAAGACTTATGGGCCAGTTTTCTTGCATTTCAAGGCATCTTTTGAAAACACTTTCTTCATAACAATTGTACCTTGCCATATCCTCTTTCACATACATTTGGAATCATCCCATTTGGATCATTGGTTTGAGAGATGCACTCATCTAAAGTTGGCATCATGAACTGAATTTTTAGGCAGCATTTAGGCCAAACTGGCCCAGCCATTTTGCAGATGATGAGACACGATTTCATGGCCATTTTTCACCTCTTTCCACTCATCATTTCAAATGGTGTTCAACATGAAAGATGTTAACCTCCATGCACTCTTCCTACTGTTTGCATTGCCTTGCCATTTGGTCATATACTTATCAAGATACATAGTCATAAAGTCACCCTCTTGAACTTATTTTCAAGCCATGCCATGCTGCAGCCAGACCATAAAATCGACCAGCCACATGCTTTTCCTCATTTGGTCATGTACTTTTGTTGTCCACCCACTTAAGTTTTGCCACAATCAGAGCTTGCTTTCACCACCCCACCTTTTGTATCATATTGCACATAAACAAAACAAACATTGGCAAGCCCATTAGACACTTCAAATCCAACATATTTAAGGCACATAAACCCTAATCTGAAGAGTGTGGCTGCCATTTTCGAGTTAAGCAAGAGCAAGCAAGGCAAGGAGCAAAAGATCCATTTCATTCCTCTTCCATTGCACAAGCATCAAAGCATTTTCCTTCTTCCTCCATTCCTCCAATACCAAGAGGCAGTGGACTGTTTTCCACTAGGTAAGCTCTCTAATCCATTCCCATGATTATGGCTTTGATCATACCATGCTTACCATGCTCATGCTATGCTTGTTACTGTTTTTTTTCATGCCATTCCATGCTTGATTTATGTTGTCAACATTATGCCATGCTTATTTATGAAGCCCTCAACATGAGGCATGGTCATTAAGCTTGAGTTTGTGTTGTGGAATTTTTGTTGTATCCGTGTTCATGAGGGTGCCTTGTTGTTTACTTTTCTTTATGTTTAAGCCATTATTTTCATTGAAATAAGATATCATGTTGTTCTACTCATTTCGCACTTGAACTTTGTTTTTTACTTCGTACCATTTGGTGAACCATGGCGTGAGCATTGTTGTGTGGAAGATGGAAGAGATTTACTGGTTTTCACGAGCTCCTTGCATGCATGGCGCTAGGGCTGTTGCCTTAGTGGAGGAGACGACCACGTGTCATCATAGAGGCCCTTGGGTCGTGCGTGTGTTTCATGATCTCGTCCGCCCATTGCCTTTTTTGTCTTTTACGACTTAAAACCACATGACCGGTTGATGAATGTCTACATAACTTATTTTATTAAAATGTACACTTTAAATTAATGTCACGCTGGAATTTTCATTCTGGACTGGGCTTGCACAGTTTGCTTCCTACACCTCCCACGCGTGGCCCATTACCAAAACACTCCATTTTATTTTCATTTCCATTTTTTTATTCATTCTATTTTCTGTTTCGTTTTTAATTAATAAAAATATTTTATCTATTCATAAAAATACCAAAAAATATTTTTCACATTTCTTAATGTTTTATTTAATTTATTTTATTTTTTATTTTCATATTTACTTAATGTTAATATTTCATTTTAATTGTTTATTCTAAATGGTTCATTTTGACACACTTGTTTTTATTAGTTTTATTTTCATAGCTTAAATTTATTTTTAACTTCTGATTTTTGAGATGAGGGTTGACCAATGTCTCATGGTCAACCTGGCCTTTTATTGGAATTTTATTTCCCATTTTTAATTTATTTTGGATTTATTTTTGACCTAGTTTGTTTGGTTGACTTTTCATTTGACTTCTGTTTTATTTCAATTAATTTATACACTAATTCACATTATTTTTAAAATCTTTTTGGGGGATGATGATGTCCTGACCCCACCTTAGTTAGTTTAATTTTTCATAATTTTCTTGATTAATTTACTATTTATTTGATAATTTTTAAGTTGACTTGACTTTTCAGTTGACTTTTCCATGATCGATGTTTGACTTAGGGATTGCTTAGGGCAATTGAAGAGATCTTTTGATCCTTCCTTGTTCATCTCATATGTCATGTATTAGAGGCCTTTCATCTTGATTTTATTTGATCCTTGCATCATTTCCCGATTAAATTATTCAATGATCTTTTGTGTGCATAGTTTCATCTGTCTGATTCATCTGATATTTTTTATACTTGTTTCTTTCATCCATGCTTCTATTGTTTGATTATTTAACATGTTCATACTCTCATGCATTGTTTAATGCTTCATTATTTCATTCTTTGATTCTTTGACTTGATCATATACTTGTTTACTTGTCTGATCTGATTAATATTTGTTGCCTACTTGTATGATGTATGAGGCATGTATTTTTATTGTTTGATTGCCATGAACAATCCCCATTCATAACAAATGTACCCCTCTCTCATGAAGTGTATAATGTCTATTCTTTCATTCTTTATTCATCTGTTAATACAAGAGTTTAAAACAAACATCCGATAATCATTTCAAAACAAGATCAAAAGCTCGATCCAACGTCGAGTAATCATTTTCAAAACTTAACAGAACCAGCACATATTCATCCATCCTTTTGTAAGTCAATTGCTTCATGCATCGCCATTTCTCTTGTAAGTCGATTGCTTCATGCATCTCCATCTACCTGTCAGTCGATTGCTTCGTGCATCGCCATCTACCCTTATCCCTGGTTCCTCTCCTTGCTCCATTCGTCGATTCTTATTCCGTTTAGGTAACACCCATTAGGTAGAACCCTTTGTATGATAACATAGGTAGTATTCCCTTATTCTTGGTATGATAACATAGGTAGTATTCCCTTATTCTTTGTATGATAACATAGGTAGAATTCCCTTATTCTTTGCATGCTAACATTAGGTAGATGTTCCCTTCTGTAAATCCTAACACATAGGTCCACATTGCATGACAACTCTAGGGCAGAGCTTCCCCATCTTTTAGACCTTCCGTGCGTCTCCGATTTTGTGGCATGTCAGTCCGTTCTATTGCAAAGAGGTAACTGCCTAAGACTCGATTCAGCGAGCTGCGACACCTATTGCTAGGATGTGAACACATTGCCCACTCTCCTTTGACACAACTGGTGTCCTCCTTTGTAAATCCATGTTCAGATGGCAATCCTTAACCAGTAGTTAGCCGAACTACGACAACTCTGATTCTCATGTTCAGATGATATATGTAGGCACGAGACGCGATGTCTTGTCGAGTTTGATTGACAACTAACAACTAATCCTTGTTTTCTTTCGCCCTCGTTGTGATTCTTTTCTCTCGCCCTCGTTGCGATCGAGACCTTCCTTTTCTCTTTCCCTAGTTGCAATCGAGACCTTCCTTTTATCTTGCCCTAGTTGCAATCGAGACCTTTGTCCCTTAGTTAGTCGAACTACGACAACTCTGATTCTCATGTTCAGATGAGATACGTAGGCACGAGACGCGATGTCTTGCCGAGTTTTTGACTGACGACTAATAACTAATCCTTGTTTGCTTTCGCCCTCGTTGCGATTCCTTTTCTCTCGCCCTCGTTGCGATCGAGACCTTTCTTTTCTCTCGCCCTCGTTGCGATCGAGACCTCTCTTTTCTCTCGCCCTCGTTGCGATCGAGACATTCCCTTTTCGCCCTCGTTGCGATTCTTTTCTCTTGCCCTAGTTGCAATCGAGACTCTTGTTCCCATAGTTAGCTGAACTACGTTTTGCTCTGATTCTCATTCTAGATGAGATACGTAGGCATAAGACGTGATGTCTTAGCAAGCACACTCCTCTTTAACCCATAGGTAGCCGAGCTACGAAGACTCTGATTCTCATATTCAGATGAGATACGTATGCAGTGGATGCGACATCCGTGCGAGTCATTTTCTTTTGACCCTTCTTTTAGTAAATAGTACATTAGATATACCCACACCCTTTAGACGAGAACAACAAGAGTGGATCCCGTAGAGTACTACGGATGCGTAGGGGTGCTAATACCTTCCCTTCGCATAATCGACTCCCGAACCCAAGATTTGGTTGCGAGAGCTTGTCTTTTCCTTTCCTTTCTCTTCAGGTTTTCTTCGAGCGTTTCCTTTCCCTCCTTTGGGATAAATAACGCATGGTGGCGACTCTTCTGTCATTTCTTTTTTTCGCTGGTTGATTTTCGCAGTTGCGACAGCAAGGAATAGTGTGTCACTTGCTGGGGAATCGACAATTCGAGATCAAATCAGGATAGTAGCTTGGATCCAGGAGAAGGATAGACTCTCAATCGAAGAGGTAGGTAGGCATTTACCAATACGTGGACTAGCAGACCGCCACTATAAGGTAAAGCCGAAAATAAAGACCGAATTAAGTGTTTGGGATGAGAGCCAAACAAAGATGAAGTTAGGGTTTGGGATGAGAGCCAAACAAAGAAGAAGTTAGTGTTTGGGATGAGAGTCAAACAAGGATGAAGTTAGTGTTTGGGATGAGAGCCAAACAAGGATGAAGTTAGTGTTTGGGATGAGAGCCAAACAAGGATGAAGTTAGTGTTTGGGATGAGAGCCAAACAAGGGTGAAGTTAGTGTTTGGGATGAGAGCCAAACAAAGAAAGAGTTAGTGTTTGGGATGAGAGACAAACAAAGATGAAGTTAGTGTTTGGGATGAGAGCCAAACAAGGATGAAGTTAGTATTTGGGATGAGAGTCAAACAAGAATGAAGTAAGTGTTTGGGATGAGAGTCAAACAAGGATGAAGTTAGTGTTTGGGATGAGAGCCAAACAAGTGTGAAGTTAGTGTTTGGGATGAGAGCCAAACAAAGATGAAGTTAGTGTTTGGGATGAGAGCCAAACAAGGATGAAGTTAGTGTTTGGGATGAGAGCCAAACAAGAATGAAGTAAGTGTTTGGGATGAGAGACAAACAAGGATGAAGTTAGTGTTTGGGATGAGAGCCAAACAAAGATGAAGTTAGTGTTTAGGATGAGAGCCAAACAAGAATGAAGTAAGTGTTTGGGATGAGAGACAAACAAGGATAAGGTTAGTGTTTGGGATGAGAGCCAAACAAGAATGAAGTAAGTGTTTGCGATGAGAGCCAAACAAGGATGAGGTTGGTGTTTGGGATGAGAGCCAAACAAGGATGAAGTTGGTGTTTGGGATGAGAGCCAAACAAGGGTGAAGTTAGTGTTTGGGATGAGAGCCAAACAAAGATGAAGTTAGTGTTTGGGATGAGAGTCAAACAAGGATGAAGTTAGTGTTTGGGATGAGAGCCAAACAAAGATGAAGTTAGTGTTTGGGATGAGAGCCAAACAAAGATGAAGTTAGTGTTTGGGATGAGAGCCAAACAAGGATGAAGTTAGTGTTTAGGATGAGATCCAAACAAGAATGAAGTAAGTGTTTGGGATGAGAGCCAAACAAGGATGAAGTTAGTGTTTGGGATGAGAGCCAAACAAGAATGAAATAAGTGTTTGGGATGAGAGCCAAACAAGGATGAGGTTGGTGTTTGGGATGAGAGCCAAACACCAACCTCATCCTTGTTTGGTTCTCATCCCAAACACTTACTTCATTCTTGTTTGGCTCTCATCCCAAACACTAACTTCATCCTTGTTTGGCTCTCATCCCAAACACTAACTTCACCCTTGTTTGGCTCTCATCCCAAACATTTACTTCATTCTTGTTTGGCTCTCATCCCAAACACTAACTTCATCCTTGTTTGGCTCTCATCCCAAACCCTAACTTCATCTTTGTTTGGCTCTCATCCCAAACAGGGATACAACCACATCCGATCAACCGTTATGAGGAAGGGTATGATTGTATGTAGTATGATACTTTCCACCACGGGCATTGGATATTTGTGATAAGTATATATCACAACAGTCAAGATAATCAACGGTTGTGATATAAAGCGAACTCTATATCACAACAGTCAAGATAATCAACTGTTGGGATATAAAGCGAACTATATATCACAACAGTCAAGATAATCAATTGTTGTGATATAAAGCAAACTATATATCACAACAGTCAAGATAATCAACTATATATCACAACAGTCAAGATAATCAACTGTTGTGATATAAAGCGATGGTCATGGGTTAGAAACTCAGTGAATGTATGGTTAATAATATTATGTGTGTTATCTATAACAACATTTGGTTTAAATAATCGTGAATAAATACTTTATTTTTTTTCCTAATATATATATATATATATATATATATATATATATATATATATATATATATATATAATATATATATATATATATATATATATATATATATATATATATATATATATATATATATATATATATATATATATATATCAAATTAACCATTACAAATACCCCCTCTTTTTCAACTAACACCATAAAATAATCGTCCAACGTCTACTGACTTCGTCTAAGTTTTCGGAAGAGAAAGGTGTTCTGTCGTTAAATGTCAACATAAACAAGTGAAAACAAATTGAATATCACGTGATTTGAATTATAATAGCAAACTAATATGTTATTGAAAATATTTCATGACATTATATATCTGATCCCACAAATTAAGAATGTTAGTAGAGACGATGTTAAACATGTGTTTTATTACATAGTACCCACACTCGTATCCTTCTTCTTGTCTCCTCATCTACAAATTTACACATTTCATAAATATATAACCACACATGCAATGTGTGTGTCACCACCATCACCTATTTGGATGACACTCACATGTTCTGACTCAGATGGGCTAATTGTGTTATTAGTAAACACAATTAATTGGGTGTGTTTCAGGCACACAATCTAACCCCTCATATACTTATGACTTGCCTTCAAAATCAACATTATCTTCTGATAGGGGAATAGGGGAGTCCATTCTAGGCGGATCATTTTTCCACATTTCTTGGAGGAGAAGAAACAATATTTATGGACAACACGGTTGATTTTTCTTTAGTACCACTTGTCTTGTCAATTATAATAGGCTCATCTTGAGTAGGCTTCCTTTTCCCTGGTATTTTTGTTTGGTTTACATCTTAAGAATTGGTGGCATTAACATTTATGTGTTAACTTATCATAATAATCCTCATCTTTATTTTTCCTAAAGCTATCCAAATTATGATCAAGACAGGAGCATATTGAACAAAATTTAGGCAAATTCTCATATTCAATTTCAACAAAGAAAGCATAGCTCTTGTAAGACCCCAATTTTGTCCCTAAGATCCCTCATAGCATCATATCATATCATGACATTGCTGCAAGGATCATTGTGCACCTTTGCTTCCTCCTAGTGGGTGGGTTATCTTGTGAGTGTGGTTCTTGATCACCAAGCATGTTTAGCATTTGTATATCATTTCTTTTCATTTGTTTACCAACAAAAAGTACAAAAATATTGTCATCTAACCTTGTTACTTGCAGATGAAGCAAAACTAGGTCAAGCCAGTCAAAGGCATTCATTGAACAATTGATGGTGGCCATTCTGGAGAATTTGGGCACCATGATCATTCATAAGAGATTCATTTGAGTTGTGATATCATTTGGAATCAAGATCTCAAGTGGTAGAGGCTTGAAAGTCATCAAAGCATTGCTCAGTCAACCAAAACCCTAGCAAAGTCAACTGTGGTCAACTGTGCATTTAATCAGGGATTTGAAGGTGTGAGATGGTTGGAAAGGTCTTATTCATGTCCATAAAAGCCTCATATAACATGTCAAACATCATCATTGAGGAATTTGAGGTCAGATGGAAAGTTTCCAAAAATAGTAAGTGACCTATAATTTCAAACTGCCAAAAATGGAAAGGTCTTCTCCTCAAATTTACATCATCAAGCAAGCTTCAAATCAAATTTTGTCCAACATGAAAGTTGAAGATATTGCTCTTACCTTTCCAAAAATTCCAAGAACACTCATTTCTCATTTGTGGTTGGCAAGTTATGATCAAATCATTCTCAAGAAAAGTTGAACTTCAAGGAGGCATAACTTTTGCATCAAAAGGCCAATTCATGTGGTTCTTTTTTGAGCAAACTCCATTTGACATGCTTTATCATAATCCATCATCACATTTCATCAAAAATCATCACATCAAAAGTCCATTTTTCAAGTGAACCAATTTAAATTTTGGTGGAAAAAAAAGTGATTTTAAAAAGCAAGCACAATTTTCACTCCAAACCAATGCCAATCACTTCAAAACAGAAATTTGGACTTGCTGCAAGAGGAATTTCACTGTTCCATTGGTTCCATTTGAAAAAGGGCATTTTGGCATTTTTACATAACATGAGCATTTCACTAATCCAATTCATTTTTGCCTAATCATGTTTAACAGTTGGATTAACAGGTACTATAAGACCTTAATCATAACAGAAAATCAATTAGGAACGATCACAATCTCAGATCCAAATCCAAAAATCTCCAAATTCTTTCAAATTCTTCCAAACTTTTTTCACTTTTTCCATCGAAATTCTTGATTCTCTTTGCTTGTTCTTGTGCTAATCTTCATCTGTAGGTATAATTGGAGATCTGTTGAAGAAGAATTGTGGAAAATCTTGAAGAATCACCACTGTTGAACATTGATGCATTCACATGGCAATTGGAAAATTCTGCGCATTCAAGTTGTGTTGAGCTAAAGTTTCACTTCCATTCATCTTCCTCACCATCATTGAAGATCTGTTTTCATCATCCAGGCCTTGAGGAGCTCGAATCCAGCTGCTGCATCTTCATAAGGTGAGAATTCGATCGTGACAATCCTTGAAATCTTGATATGGCTTTTGTAGATCCTAGTTCATAGATCACACTGCAAGTTGAATCGTGAATTTTCATTGAGATTTGAGCAAGATATCTTGATTTGAAGTTTACATGTTGAAACTTATTTCTATCGAATCTTTTGCCATGCATAAAATTAGAACAAATTAATGTGATATTGTTGATCTATGTTGAATGCTGATTCAATCCATATAAATTTTGTGGATTTCTGTGAGATTATGTTCTTGATGAGTATGAACAGTTTGAAGATGATGATGAATGCTTCAATTTCGTGTCCAGAATTAGCTTTGATCCATTTTGCCGTGCCTTTGCATGAATTTCGTGTTTGTGGCGCCATGAACCAATCAGAACGCGCCATGCACTTAAGTGAAACGCAGCGTTTCACTTAAGTGGCGCTCATTTTTGAATTACTCAGGGGTTCGATTCCCCGCCTCAGCATCCATCCAATGGCCTTGTTGCATTTTCTTTCATATGTGCTTATCATGTTCATGCTTCCATTTCATTTTTTTTATTTTTCTTTCACCATCAGAAAATCATAACTCTCTCAATAATCATCCAATTGACATGATTCTTTTTGTGAATTGTTCATCATCATGTCCTTTATTTTTTGATGATTTTTAATAATTTTGTGCACGGTTGGATTTTAGAAAGGCCTAGGGTTTGTTTTCACATACCATTCCTTGCACCTTGCCTACTATTTTGATCATGAAATGATGATGCTCAATTGGAAATTCTTGAAATTTTACATGGATAATCTAGACTCATTCCTGGTCATTTTGGTATATGGTTTGCTATTTTTGAGTTCCTGGATTGTGAGATATGATGTGATCTTTGGAGGTGTGACAATGTGTGTCACACCATTTCTTGTTCATGTTCTTGATTTTATTTGCCATACCATTCATATGCCAATTGTTCTGAATTTTTGCATGATGACAGTTCTGGATGTCTAGTTTGAGAATGATTTTTTGTAGAATTTTTTAGATCCTTTTCCTATTTGATTGGGATTTTCTTTGCTGTTTAGTCATTTGTGAACTTTTCTTGAGTGTTTAACTTCCATGATTTGAGAAATCCTTGATATGCATTAGATGGACTTGAAATTTGGCATGTGTATTATAGACATCTTGAAGTTTGCCATGGCTTTGGTCTCATTCATTTATCATGTTTGGTTTCTGTTTTATGCTTGCTTGAAGTTGATGCATGATTTGGTACCTTGTATGAGCTTGTTAGAACATGCTTTGACTTAGGGATTTTAATTGACTTGCTTCCACTTATCCAAATGCAATGATTTTTGGTGTGCTGCTCATTGGATGTGTTCTGGTTAGGCATGATTTTTCGTGGAATTTATTGAGCCATTTTGGTATTGATATGCTTGTGTTCATTCTGTTTGCTCCTATGTGATTCCAACTTGCCTAGTTTGACATGATTTGTTTATGAAATGGATTTGGTGCATAGTTTTGATATGAGACCAATTGGACTTTGTTCTTATTTGATTAATCTTGATTTTGATCAACTTTCATGTTCTGTTTTGGTCTATTTCTCCTCCTTTGACCCTAGGCTTTGGCCTAAGGGTTTACTTCTCATGTTTGAGTTTGTTTTCAGGTTGAAGAAGCAATTGCTTTAAGGAGATTAATTCGAGTTGATTGAGTTTGGTTTATTTGATTGTTGAACTAACTTGGTTTGTTTTGTAGGATGCCTCTAGTTCATTTGCCTTGAGCTTGTGCTTTGCACATATGATTGATTGTGTTGACTGTTGGTCCTTATCTTGTCTGATTTGACTTTGTGATTGGTGTACTGATTATATTTGATTGATTTCAGGTACATTAGTTGCTATAGTTCCTTTGTGAACTTGATTTTGCTTTGCTTGATAGCATTAGCATTGAGGTATAACACCTTCTTCTTCATGTAGTCTGGAAGACCTGGCTTGTTACTTAGCCAGGCACATGTCTGAAGTCCTCCTTAAGAGGCAATGTTTGTGCTTGTTTATCTTTGTCCCCAAGCAGGAAAAGTCCTTTTGATAAGGCAATTGGTAGATAGAAGAGATGTATAGTCCATCTCCTACTATTCTGTGTGTCTTCCCTTTGCTCACATTACATGTTGTAGCATTGTGGATCCTAACCCAAGATCTATAGAGTCATTAACTTGTGGAGAGAGTTCCAACTTTCTGAACTCCCACACCTTCTGATATTCAATGCTCTCCCTGACCAGGGATAAGAGTGATGCGGCACACCCCTCATATCCTTTCATCTGCTTCACCTTAACTCTCAATGTTAAGGTTAAGAGCACCATTTACCCCATTCCAGTTGACTTTAAAGTCTAACATTTGATTGAGCCTAATTGTTTGGTTATAGTGTGTGCTAAATGACCTTGTTTGATTGATTGCTTGGCTCATCTGTACATGTTTGCTTGCATATCTTGGTGCATTTATCATCATTAATTGTTCATTATTGCATGATCATCATTTCATATCTTTGTGACTTGTTTGAGTTTGCCCATTGAGGACAACAGTAAGTCCATTCATTAGCCATTGTTCCTATGATTTGGAAGGGATAGAGTGTAAGACCATGTCATTGGCCACTCATATCCTCTTTGCTTAGTGCTTCTGTTTGTTTGTTGTAAGTGAGGATGCAATTATAAGTCCATGTTGTTGGCCTTTGTATTCCTATGATCATCTGTTGGAGGTTAGAATAAGTCCAGATAGATTGGCATCTGATATCCATGCTTTGTGTTTGCTTTGTGAGGGTGCTATTGTAAGTCCATGTTGTTGGCCTTAGTATTCCTATGATCATCTTGTGGAGGTTAGAGTAAGTCCAGATAGATTGGCATCTGACATCCATGTTTTGTTTTGTTTGTGAGATTGGAGTAAGACCATTTATTGGCATCCGGTATCATTGTTTTGTTTTAGGAGATTGGTGTAAATCCATTTACTAGTATCCGGTATCCGCTTTTGTTTGTGAGATTGGTATAAGTCCATTGATGGCATCCGGTATCATTGTTTTGTTTTAGGAGATTGGTGTAAATCCATTTATTGGTATCCGGTATCCGCCTTTGTTTGTGAGATTGGAGTAAGACCATTTATTGGCATCCGGTATCATTGTGTTGTTTTAGGAGATTGGTGTAAATCCATTTATTGGTATCCGGTGTCCGCTTTTGTTTGTGAGATTGGTATAAGTCCATTGATGGCATCCGGTATCACCTTACCTTTTATTTGCTTGCTTGCTTTGTTGCCTCATTCCAAAGGACACACTTGAATCATCTTCTATATGATTTCAAGAGGTGAACTTCTAGGAAGTTTTACATTCCTTCATCCATACCCTTTTTGTCAAAAATCCTTTTTCACATGTTGCTTTCAAAACTTGTAAATACATGTTGTGCAAACATTCTCATCTCTTTTCAAATTAGAAACCTGGACCCTAAGTCCTTGACTTTTCAAACCCCATTTCATAACACTTCTTTGAATCAATCCTAATCATACTTTGACCATATTTTGTGAATACTCATAATCAATTAACTTCACCCATTCAATTGTTTTGTGGCTCTGTCCATTGTTAATATGTTTTCACACATTAGCCATAGGTTTCAATTACCATAGTGGTTGATGTAAATCTTACCTTGTCCTTAGTGAGTTGATTGTAAGACTTCCGTACTGAAAACAGGGTTAACCCCTCTAGTACGTCGAAGCCGTCCTCGCATGGTGGATTGTTGATTCAGGTTGAGTTTTCTCCCATTTGTAATGAAAAGCCTTAGAGCTTTTGTTTTAAAATTGAACCCACTGACAATTTGGAAATCTTTTAGCCGAACTACGGTGTTTTGATCCTTACCTTTGATGGAAGGTACGTAGGCAACGGGTTCATCCGTTCAAACACAAAAATAATAAAATTGTACATTCTTTTCTCATCATCCCATTCATGTTTGCACAATATGTCATAAACAAATAAACATTTTTATACAACAAGTGTGAAAAGGGCTCCTTAGAAGTACCTAGGACGTGATGGGTGCCTAACACCTTCCCATTGCGTAATTTACCCCTTACCCAGATTCTCTGATCTTTTCATTAGTTTTTTATGTGTAAAACTTCTTAGGCTTTTGTTCGCTTTTTAGCCATTCCTTTGGATAAATAAAAGTGCGGTGGCGACTCGATTTCTTTGTATACTTTGCTTATGGTTTAATCAATAAATCATATAGCGACGAATACACCGCTACAGAAAAGTGGCGACTCTGCTGGGGATAACTGTCGCATCCGCGAAAAACAACCGGCGGGCTGAAACAAAAACAACACAGAGCCGCCACCGTGCGTTATTTATCCCAAATGAGGGAAAGGAAACGCTCGAAGTAAACCTGGAAAGGAAATGGTCTCGCGACCAAAGATAATGGGTTCGGGAGTCGGTTACGCAAGGGGAAGGTATTAGCACCCCTCACGTCCGTCGTACTCGACGGGATCCACGCTCTAAAAGAAAGAAAAGGTTGCTAAAACAAACATCACACACACAAGAAACACAGGTGGGAAAAGGGGAAAGAGGGCTCGCTAGGATATCATATCCTATGCCTACGTATCTCGTCTGGAACGAGAATCAGAGCTACCGTAGTTCGGCTCACGCACGCCGAAACAAACACATGCACAAAAAGGCAAACATGGAACCCGAACGCCAATAGCTGGACTTACATCAGCTTCCGAACCAAACCAACCCACACTGGAAACCAGATGCCACTTGATGGACTTATACCGGACTCCAAGCACACAACAAGAGGATACGGAATGCCAATGGCTGGGCTTACATCCGTCTCCTACACACACAAGAAGAACAAGCAACAAGTTACTATGGAGTCAGGAACTCGAGCCTAGCAATTGTCAAGCAAACACACACAAAAAGAAAAAGAGGGTTTGCCCGGAGAGATCTCGTGCGACCTCCTGCCTACGTACCTCATCTGGTATGAGGATCAGGGCAACGTAGTGTAACACCTCAAAATTTGCCCTCCTCTCCTGGGACTAGCATTAACATATTGCATATCATTTTAGGTCATTAAGCATTGCATATTGCATATCATGTGGTTACATTGTGCAAGCCATCCTCCCAAGTCTTGATCAGAAGATGAGGAAGTCAAAGTGCAAGCCTAGGGTTTATTGATTGATCATGGCCATCTGAGGATTGGGCTGTGAATTAGGGTTTCATGATTCTCAATGGATGTTGGTCTTCATCTGGATTGCAATGATACATCATCATCATCATGGTTGGGTGTCATCAGAAGATTGAAGCTCATTCCTTGAGATTAGGGTTTTGACCACTGGTCAACCCTAATCAGTTGCATTGGGCCAATCAGGGCATAGTCAGGAGATGAGGTCTGTGATGGTTTTGAGGATCATTCTATGGTTATATTGTGATTATTGAAGCTAGGGTTTCATGCTTGAGGCATTTCAGTTGAAGATTGGGGCTTAAATTGATCTGTGCATTGCCTGATTCATCTATCAGATGAAAAGTCAACTGTGGTCAACTGTACATGATCTGATGGATTTGGAGGTGAAAATGAGCTGAAGACACTTCATTCATGTTGGAACAAGTGTTAAATGACATCTCAAAGCTTAAGAATGAAGAAAATCAAGTCAGGACAAAAACTGCCGAAAATAGAAAGTGACTTGTAATTGAAGTTTCCAAAAATGGAAAGTTTTGGACCTCAAAGCCACGTGTCCAAGGAAGCTTCAAATGAAAATTTGTTCAACATGAAAGTTGTAGATCTTGTTCTCACCTTTCCAAAAAGTCCAAGAACTTGAAAATCCAATGTATGGTTGGAAAGTTATGGCTCAGTGAATTTCAAAAATAACCTGTAATCAGGAGGCCATAACTTCCACATACTTTGTCCAAATTGCAAGTTCTTTATATGCACAAACTCCATTTGACATGTACTTTGAGGGTGCATCATTGGATTTTCCCAAAAATGGCCAAGGCAAAAAGTCACTTTTCAACTGGACAGCTGAATTGGACCAGGGGCAAAATTGTCCAAATGGCAAAATAATTGGAATTTTTGAATGGGACTTTTCCCAACACCTCAGGAATGGCATTTTAAACTTGTTGGCATCATCATTTTATGGTTAATGTACATGGTTTGAGTTTTGGGTTGGAAAATGAATGGTGAAAAATGGATCAATTACCACACACATGTGATTTTGAGAAATACTCCACCAATGGACATGAAACAAGTTTCTACACATCACATATGTCATTTGGGGATTGCTTGAGCTGTCAAAACAGATGGCACTAGCTGGCATGGTGTAATTACAAATTTGCCCTTGTTTACAAAATTACAATTTCACTTAACATGCCATTTTGCTAATTAGATGGATTAAGCTACAATTAAGCCAACATATATAATCTAAATCATTGCCTAATCATAACAGAAAAACACATTCTCCAAGATTGGATCTAGAAACTCTCCAATTCTCTCAAATTTCATCAAGAACATTGAAACTTCAAATTGAGAATTCTTCATCATTCTTCAACCAATTCACACGATTTTTGTTGCATTGAACTCACATCATCATCTACACCAACTGTTTTGGAAGATTGGAGTGAAAAGCTTGGCCGATCGCAACTGTTCAAGAACACCTCATCAATGGCAAATTCGAATCAAGAGCTCTAGGATCAACATCAAGTGGAACTGGACGCACATATCACCTTCCTCATCATATTTCTACTTCTGTTTTGAAGAAAAGAGCGCTGAGAACATCAAAATCGCGGCTGCATTTCCAGGTTTGAGCAAAAATCGACTCTCACCATTTGTTCAATAATTATGTGCGTTAGAAAGAGTGTTTCACATAGGTCCTCATGATAGCTTTAGTCTTGCGAATGATTGCTCGTAGCGAGAGAAATCTAGATTTGAAAGTATGTTGCCAAACCTTTAATCGTCCGATCCGTAGGATATAGTGAGTGTTAGAGGAAATAGGTAGCATATTCGTCATGTACGTCGCGAGAGGAAGAGAACGGTTATTCATTTGTGAGATTTGGTTGAGTTTTGAGCAAAACCGATTTTGGGACTTGGAGGAGTATGTACCGCGCGAGGAAGACGAAGTTGCTGAACTGTTTTACTGTTTGATCTTTTGTTCTGTTTGAATTTTCAAAATAAGCTGTTTCCCGCGGTACTGTTCACATTATTTACAGATATGCCATTATGGAATTTAATTAGTTAAGATTAATTCATAAAAAATTCTAGAAATATTTTTAACACTTTAAAAAATGCATAAAAAATAGTAGAAAAATCCTAAAAATATGGCAATTTTTTCTATGGCTTTGTTGATGAGTGTAGGTTTTTTTTGACCTATTGGTCAAAGTTGTGCATGGCAAAAATATTGTTTGACTTAGGCTTCTTTCATATGTGTCCATTTTTGATACATTTCACCATTTGATTCATGAAATGCACAAAATGTAAAATAAATTCTTGAAAATTTTTGTGATGATTGTAGACTCATTGATGTTCATTTATATGTAAATTTCATGCATTTTTGATACCTGGTCAATGAGCAGCAAATTCTGGAACTTAGGTGTGACAATTTGTGTCACACCTCTTGATGTCAACTTGTGGAATTTAATTGATTGACCTATACATGTTAGAATTGAATGAAATTTTGCATGGTATTTGATTGACATGTTAGGATGCTTGGTGAATTTTTGTAGAATTTTGCACTGCATTTTCAATTTGATCATGATTTTTCATTTCTGGTGATTGAATTTGCAAGCTTATATGACCTAGGTTGGTAGAATGATTGAGAAATGCTCATGTTGTATTGTATGGTCATGAAATTTGATATGCATGTACTAGACACATTGTGTGACATCCCTGTTTTGGTCTCATCCATTTCTTTTTTGTTTTCAATGAAATATGAATTTTTGAAGTGAATGTATGCATTGATGTTGTGCTTTGGAGCCTATGATTGTGTCTGTTTTTGTTGATTTTCATTGACATGGTTCCATTTGCCCAAATGAGCTCAAATTTGACATGGTAGACCTTGAATACCCCCTGTTTAGGTGTAATTAATTTGAGAATTTTTGGATGTGTTTTGGTATGGATTTGAATGCAATACTTCTGTTTGTATGCTTGGTGGTTTATTTGACCTATTATGGATTGTTTTGTGCATGAATTGAACATAATGGATGATATAAACATGAGACCAATGATGTTTGCTCTGGTTTGACATTAATTTGATGTTGGTTAGTGAATGCCTTGCTGTTTTAAGTTTTTTCTTGCTTTTGGACCCTAGGCTTGGCCTAGTGGTCTAGTTGCTAATATTTGTTTGATTTTTCAGGATCAAAAAAAGCAATGTACATGGAGAATGATACAAGTTGGTTTTAATTGATGTTGTGGATGTTTGTACACTAACATAACATTGTTTTGTAGGTGTTGAGGCTTAGGCTTAAGCTTTGGCTTGCCTTGTGTTGTATAGTTTGATTGGTTAACTGTTTATTGTTTACAGTTTGTCTGCTTGAGTACTGACTGAGTTTGATTATTTCCAGGTACTTTAGTTGCTCAGTTCCTTGTGAACTATTGCTTTGCTTTGCTTAAGCAACTTGCATTGAGGTATAGCTTTCTAAACTTCATGTAGTCTGGAGACCCGGCTGTTACCGGGCCGGGCAAATTGTCTGAAGTCCTCCTTAAGAGGCAATGCTTGTGTATGTTTATTTTTAAGCCCAAGCAGGAAAAGTCCTTCAAGTAAGGCAATTGGTGGAAGGTAGGGACAAGCAACCTGTCCCCCACTATTCAGTGAGTCTTCTCCTTGCTCCCATTACATGGTTGTAGCATTGAGATCAAAAGCCCAAGATCTTGTGCAGTGCACATTGAGTCAGAGTCATCGAGTATAGAAGGGTTCCCCTATTCTGGACCCATGCTCATTTGTCAGCTCTCCCTGGTTAGGGATAAGAGCTGTGAGGTCTGATCCTCACTTCACCTTTTCATCTGCTTCACCTTAGCCTCGTAATGGCAAGGTTAAGAGCAAACACAGCCTGTACAGACGATTGCTTAGGCAGTCAAACCTGATTGATTGAGCCCCCTTGTTTGGCTATAGTGCGTGTTATGTGGATATCTGATTGACATGCTTGTTTGAGATACCTGTTCTCATTTGATGATATATGATTGTATGCTTGTGTGCTAGCTTCTTTCCTGGTTAGGATTAGATCGCATTGATGCAAGTAGGTAGAAACCTGAACTTAGGGTGACTTTGCATGACAACATTAGGCTCGAGTCTCAGCTCCCTAGTGTCGTGTTTTCCCCTCGGTTTCTGGTTAGCAATTTAGTCCCTTTCAGGGGAACTACATCGCCCTGATCCTCGTGCCAGACGAGGTATGTAGGCAGGTGGTCGTGCGAGACCACTCCGGGCAACCTTTTTCTTTTTGTGTGTGTTAACTTGTTATCTGATTGTTTGTTTTGGCTCGGATGCCGACGTAAGCCCAGTGATTGGCAGTCGGGCTCCACGTTTGCCCTTTTGAGTGTGTTTTGGTTCGGATGCCGACGTAATTCCATCAAGTGGTTGTCGGGCTCCATGTTTGCCACTCTTGCTTGTTTGTGTCGTTTTGTGTTGTTTGGCGTGCGTAAGCCGAACTACAGCGGCTCTGATTCTTGTTCCAGACAAGATATGTAGGCATAAGGTGCGACGCCTTATCGAGCCCGTTTCTCTTAACCCCACCTGCGTTCCCTGTGTGTGTGTGATGTCTAGCAACCTATTCTTTATTCTAGGACGTGGATCCCGTCGAGTACGACGGACGTGAGGGGTGCTAATACCTTCCCCTTGCGTAACCGACTCCCGAACCTTTTCTCTCTGGTCGCGAGACCATGTCTTTCCAGGTTTCTCTGAGCGTTTCCTTTCCCCATCTTGGGATAAATAACGTTTAGTGGCGGCTCTGTGTGTTTTTATTTTTAGTCTCGCCGGTTGATTTTTCGCAGGATGCGACAGCTGGCGACTCTGCTGGGGACACATCTGATGTAGACCTGTGCTGGTCCATCGTCCCTAAGCGAGTCCTTCCTAGCGTTCTAGGATTAGCTTAGGTTGCTTGTATGTGTTATTTATTGCATTTATTATTCTAACTCTCTATATTTGCATTAATGTCTGCATGCATCATACTATCATGCTGTTGCCGTCCTCTGTGCAGGTGGTTCCTCTGTTTGGGGTGGGTGTTCTGAGTGGGGCTAAAACCCAGGCCCGAGTGTACACCTAGGATTAGCGTGGTCTCACGTCGCTCATGTGCCGGTTGGGCATGATGTTGCGACGTGACATACCACAAGCCGGACGAGGTTCATCTGAGAAATGCTCTTCCAGTGGGATTTTCCACTTTGGTTGGGTTATCTCTTTTGAGCTGTTGACTCTGGTGACCGATCATTTCCCGGATCTTTGGTTCAGACGATCTCAGGAGAGCTACAATGGCACACCCGAAAGGGCAAACCCATTGAGTATCTCTGCCCGATTGTCGAGACTATTATCCGCCTTAGGATGACCTGATTAGAATTTACCTGTGAGGGGAGGGTGATTCTTACAGATGCATGTTCAGATGGTGACTCAGATTGTGACTTTTTGTTCCGTGGATCCGAGTCATATTTATAAGTCGGATTTATGGCCGTTTATTGCCGAGACGCCGGAGTGCTGTCCGTGATTTATCAGTGGGGATCCGTTTATTTCAGGATTCCCCGGGCCGAGATATTTATCAGTGGGGATCCGTTTATTTCAGGATTCCCCGGGCCGAGTTATTTATCAGTGGGGATCCGTTTATTTCAGGATTCTCCGGGCCGATTCAGATGGTTGTGAGTGTCTGCTCAGAGATTGGTGATGGTGATGATGATGATGTATCTGCCTTCCGTTTATTTCGGAACCCGTGGGTCAGATTTGTGATCGTACATTCCTCAGATGGTTATGATCAGTGCAGAGACCAGGTTTCAGTACAGATGATCAGATGGCTTGGAGGATGGCAACGCATTGCATTCATTCATCAGCATCATTTTGCATTCATCTGCACCTAACCTATGTCTAGCCATATGGGGAGTATTATTGATTGAGAATCTGGTTGAGAGATATCTTGAATTTCAGAATGTGGATGTCAAAATGTTGTCTGTCTCGATGAAGCCAGAATCAAAAGACAGAATCTTCCTCATATGGATAGACGTTGCATTCATGCATATTAACCCATTTGCTGTTTTGTAGGTGTCAACCGGTGCGCATAGCTCGTTTGCTCAGATATCCTGCTAGGGGCAACAAATCCAAACTGATGGATTCTCCCAACGCCGACATCCTCGAACTGAAAGAGATGGTGAGGGATTTGTTCAGTGTTGTGCAAGGGCTTGCCTTGGGGCAGAAAGCCATGGTCGAGAGATTGGAAAGGATTGAGGGTTGGATGATCAAGGAGAAAGTTCAGGGAAAGGCTCCGTCATCCGAAGTAACAAATCCCTCTGGCTCTGTGGTGAAGAAATCCCTTGACAGTGGTCAGCCCAAGAAGAAGGTTGAATCGGGTGGTGCGCAGACTAGAAGAGAATGCGGTAAGGATCGTTACCACTCTTATGCTGCCACCGTAACCATTCCTGTTGGTGAATCAGCCTGCACCACAGCGGCAACAGTCACCTCAACAGAGGACACAAAGAGTTGTGGGCCAAGTGAGAAGGAGGACGACAGATCGTCATTTCAATAAGCCGCCCGTGACTTACGCCTCTCTGTTTAAAAAGTTGAAGGATCTTGGGTTGGCGCAGCCAAGGATATTGGTTCCAGGGAAACCGGATCAGAGGGTTGCCAGTTACGATGAGAATGCCAAGTGCGAATTCCATTCTGGAACGCCAGGGCATGACATTGAGGGCAGTAAAGCATTCAGGCATGCTGTCCAAGATCTGGTGGATTCCAAAGTCATTAATTTTGCACAATTTCCCAATGTTAATGATAATCACATGCCCACGCATGGTAAGATGGAGATGAAGGCAATTTCCGGAGATAGGAAGATGATTGGGTTGGTGAATGGGGATCAGTTAAAAGCTCCGAGGCCTGTGGTCTCAGAACCTCGGAGGAAAGAGGGGGCTTTCTCTTGGGTTGGTGATTGTTGTGCCGCCATCGCTACAAAAGAGGGTGTAGTAGTTGGGGAAACGGTCCAGAGAATGATGAAAGCAGAAATGGACGATGTGAGGTGTAAAGCACTCAGTCTGGCAGCTGAAACCGTCAAGGTGGAAAATGCCATTGGTGTTGAGAAAGAGAAAAAGCCATCCATTTCTTCTTACAAGCAGGCGTTGGAGGTGGTAAGAAGTGGAGGGATCCCAGGCTGGGGACAGATCATAGGCATTGTGGTAAAAGCGGATATGTCTGGGATTGGTTATCATCCAGGTCAAGACTCGTCTGAGCAGAACAGAGGACGTTGTCCGTCGTTCACCTTTGTCAGTGCCGGAATGCTAGATTCAGATCACGCCTATACAGTGGGTAAAGGAACTGACAGTGACTGGGAGATTGATCGTGGATAAAATCGTGCGTACCAGGAAGCTGGAAGGCTTAAAAGATCAGCACTGTCACTCATCCTGAAGGGTAATATTTCTGTTTCAATTTTATTTGCATGAAAGCCATACGTGTTGCCCGACACGTACTGGTTCATTGTAAGGGCCACCTCATGTTCATAAATTTGCATTTTCTGCATCATTAATAAACGGATGTTTTTCAGTCAAAAAGCGGTGTTCCCTGTTTTTCATTTATTTTTGCAGTTTAAAAACAAATAAAAATGGCAATGTTTATTTTCATTTTTCCTTTTTGATTTGTCTCGTCCCAAAGTCGAAAAATAATTCTCCGGATCTCGTTGATAACAATTTGGTTACCCCTCATATGACTTCGACAATCCGAGCAATCAGGCTGAAGAAGAAGGCAAAGAAGATTGTGATCTACTGGAATTAACCAGGTTGTTGAGACAAGAGGAGAAGGTGATTCAGCCGCCCGAGGAGCGGGTTGAGATTGTTATTCCACGCACCGCCGAGGTCAGGAAGGAGATGAAAATTAGAGCCGCTTCAGAGGCGAATCGAGAGCAGAATGGTAGCCTTGTTGAAGGAGCAGGTGGACGCATTCACTTGGTCATGTCAGGATATGCCAAGGTCGAATACCGGTGTCATTGTGCACAAGCTCCCATAGAAAGGAGACTGTCCTCCAGAGAAGCAGAACGCCAGTGCCCGTATCAGAGAGCCATGGTGACTTTGTTTCATGACATGATTCATCATGAAACCGAATGCAATGCTATGACATGATAGCAAAGTCCCAAACAGAAGAGGGGCATCTGGCAGATCTGGCCAAGTCGTTTGACCAGTTGGGACAATTCAAACTGAGGTTGAATTCAAGCGAGTGCACTATCAGAGTGCGGTCCGGTAAGCTGCTGGGGGTTTATTGTAAAAAGGAGGAATCGAGGCTGATCCTGCTCAAAAAAAAAAAAAAAAAAAAAAAAATGCCTGAACCGAGAATGGAAAGGAGATTCGTGGTTTCTTAGATAGATTGAACTACCTGTCATGGTTCACATCTCATCTAATAGCCACGTGCGAACCTATATTCAAGCCATTGAAAAAATTTAAACGGTCAGGTGAAATAATGATTGCCAAGGGGCATTGAAAAATAAAAGAATATTTGCAGGAGCCTCCGATTCTGTTGCCTCCCTATGGAAAGAGACTGTTAATCTGTACTTGACAGCCTTCGAGGGGTCTATGAGGTGTGTTGGGTCAGCATGACGCGTCTTGTCGAAAAGAGCATGCAATTTACCTTAGCAAAAAGTTTACCGACTGTGAAACAGTACATTCACTGTTCGGGAAAACTTGATGTACTTTGGCATAGGCTGCTCGCCGACTGAGACAGTATATGCTGGTTCATACCACTTTGTGGGTTTCCAAGATGGATCCGATCAAGTATGGGTTTGAGAAGCCAACATTGACCGGACGGGTTGCGAGAGTGAAAAAGAATATTGACTGATTTGGGATACTCTCAGAAAGCGACCAAGGGGTGTATTGTCTGATTATATCTCTCTGCAACCCGTTGAGGGTTATCAACCGAGGAAGTTTGAAGTTCCCTGATGAGGACATCTCGAGGTGCTCTGATCGAAAGATTGAGAGTAGCCGGTCCCGGAGGAGGGGCCTGACCCTGAATCCGAACGGATTCGGATGTCTGATGGGGAGGTTAAGGTGGATGAGCTTTTGTTGCCCAGATAACATTTGAATGCACCAACGATGGTGGCTGAATACGAAGCTTGTAGCCTGGGTACCGTACCACCAGCACGTCTACTGGGGCAACTCCTTTCTCATTGGTATATGGGATGGAGGCTGTGTTACCCGTTGAGGTTCAGATTCCCTCGTTGAGAGTCCTGAGGGACGTGAAATTGCAAGAGGCTGAATGGGTAAGGACCCGGTACGAAGAGTTGAGCCTAATTGAAGAAAAGAGGCTAGCAGCCATCTGTCATGGGCAGTTATACCAGCAGAGGATGAAACGTGCTTTTGATAAGAAGGTGCGACCTCGGGTATATCACGTGGGTGATATGGTGCTGAAAAGGATCCTTCCTCCTCAAAACGATAGAAGGGGCAAGTGGACACCGAATTATGAAGGTCCATTCGTGGTCAAGAAGGTTTTCTCTGGCGGAGCCTTGTTGTTAACGACCATGGATGGCGAGGATTTTCCATCCCCTGTGAATGCGGACGCAGTTAAAAAATACTTCGTATAATTGACCCGCTGGACGAAAAGAACAAAATAGTCCAGGCAAAAATGGGCATCCCGGCGAACTAAAAACAGAAAGAAAGGTTCGGGCAAAAATTAGGGATAAAAATGAAAAAATGTACACCCGGCAAGTCGAAAACCTGGAAAGGCGACTTGGGCAAAAATGGGTATCCCGGTGGACTGAAAACCCGAAAGGGCGGTCCAGGCAAAAGAGGGGTTGAAACGAACAACTGTGTCTAGCATGATCGTTTGCGCTTTGGTTAAAGCATCATGGATAATACCCGGTGGGGATCAATCAGGAATCGTCTTGTTCAGAAGGCAGAAAGCATGGAGAGTCTGAGGATATATGGGGTGTAACCGAGTTGGAACTCGATGAGATTACGGGTTTCACATTGCCATTAGGATAGATTTTTCCTTTTGAGCGCAATTACCTCTTTTCAGGAATTGCTTCCTTTTGTATTGCTCATTTGAGCCACACTTTTCAAATCAATAAAATGCAAATTCAGTCAAATAATTTTGTTTTTGTTTTTCATAACCGCTTTGATTGCAAAAACATCCAGATATTTTTGATAAAGAATCTTGCATTTTAAGACATACAGGTTCCTTCCAATGCATGTTTATAAGATTGAAAGCTTGAAATCTTATTTGGAAGGTTGAGTGACCCAAGTGTTGAAATCTTGACACGCCTGGGGCACGGTTTTATCTAATGGTCTGTTTTGCAGGAACTGTTAGATATTTTCACTCACTTGCAGGTTGTGATGTGGAAGCTTTGTAACAGATCCCCAGAGAGTTCGCTCAGGGACGAAGGAATGAAAATGACGAAGACGTTGAGACGTACGATGATCCTTGATGATAATCAAGAAGACTCTTCAAAGTCGGAAGACTTGAAAGTATGTAATTCCCCGCAGAGTTCGATCAGGGACGAGTGCAGAAAGAACGGTAGGAAGAGACGACGAAGGACGTCCGACGACCTTTGGAAATAACCAAGAAGACTCTTCAAAGTCGAAAGGTTGAAAAATCTGTATAAATCCCAGGAGTTCGATCTTCGTCAAGCGCGGGGCGATTGGGAATACAAGATGATGGAGCAGAAAAGGTCCAGACGAGTCTGGAAATTCTCAAGAGTGGAAGGCTGATACGAGATTGGGAGGTGGATACCGTGGTTCGACGAGTCGACGGGTGTTCTGTACCAACTTTTCTCATTGTTCCAGCTAGGTCCCCAAGCAGAATCTTAGGACTAGCTCCCCAGCAGATTCAAGGTCTGTAAACTTCTCCAGCCGAGTCAAGATGGTTATCCCCGGCAGGTTTAAAGTGATGTTTCCTCAGCAGCCAGGCCAGAAGGTTGCTATCCCCGAGTGGAGCGGGTTTAAAGAAATATATCTCCAGCAGTTCCCCGAGTGGAGCGGGTCTTTTTCAAAGAAATATATCTCTAGCAGTTCCCCGAGTGGAGCGGGTTTCAAGGAAATATATCTCCAGCAGTGTTCATCCTACCAGTGGATTGGACGAGTTTCTGTAACTGACGGATTTTTGCATCCCCAGCTGAGTTGATTCTACCTATGGATTGCATGGGTTGTCCCCAGCGGAGTAGCATTCGTTTCCCTAGCAGGATCAGGATGGTTATCCACGGCAGGTGATTTAGATTGATGCATTCCCAGTTGAGCCTGGAGGTTGCTGTTCCCCTAGCAGAGTCTCTGTGAGTATTTCCCCAGTGAAGTCAGCAGGTATCTGTGAGGGTTTTCCCGAAGTGGAGTCAGGATTGATATCCTCAGCAAGTCAAAGACTGTTGTATCCCCACAGAGTGTTGGTGGTGCTTATCCCCAGCAGTTCCTCGAGTGGATTGGGTGCAAAGGAGGTTCTTCCCCAGCAAGGGTTGCCTATTTCCCAGCAGCAATGTTATTCCCCAGCAGGGTGGAATTGGAGCGGTGACGAGTTCCTCAGCAGAGTGTCTCATGCTCCCCAGAAGAGTCCCTTGAGGGGGATACCTTTTTATGCATTCATCATGAAAAATAGCATGGCATATTGCATAGAAAAATAAATAATCGCGTAGCATTTCCATAATTATGGAGCATTACGCAGAAAAAATCAATCATGCATCATATTGCACGCATAAGCTAGTCTCAAGCTGTGGTTACTGTTTGAGAGGTGGTTTGGCCCGAAGAGCAAGGTGTTACTCCGAGGAGTTCAGAATCTTGGGTTACTCAGAGATATTCCCCAGTAGTGCGATACTGGAGGAAGCTTTTCCGTCGGGCAGAGATGGGAATGAAGGGAGATAGAAAGATTACGCGATCAGCGCGATTCGAGCCGTGGTTACCGCTTGAGGATTGGTTTTGCCGGACAGTGAAGACGATAATCCGAGGAGTTCAGCATTGGGAGTTTGGAACCACAGTATTTCCCAGTCATCAGTAAGTGTCTGGTCGAGCTTGTTTGGTGTCAGTAAACATCATCATTCGATGTTCAGTAAACGTCGAGTTATTTCCCAGTCATTGTTTAATGTCTGGTCGATCATTGTTTGATGTCCTGTCAACATCATTGTTTGATGTCCTGTCAACATCATTGTTCGATGTCCTGTCAACATCCTTGTTTGATGTCCTGTCAACATCCTTGTTTGATGTCCTGTCAACATCCTTGTTTGATGTCCTGTCAACATCATTGTTTGATGTCCTGTCAACATCCTTGTTTGATGTCCTGTCAACATCCTTGTTTGATGTCCTGTCAACATCATTGTTTGATGTCCTGTCAACATCCTTGTTTGATGTCCTGTCAACATCATTGTTTGATGTCCTGTCAACATCCTTGTTTGATGTCCTGTCAACATCCTTGTTTGATGTCCTGTCAACATCCTTGTTTGATGTCCTGTCAACATCCTTGTTTGATGTCCTGTCAACATCCTTGTTCGATGTCCTGTCAACATCATTGCTCGATGTCCAGTAAACGTCGAGTTTTCTCCCAGTCATCAGTCAGTGTCTGGTTGAAAATGTTACTCTGAGGAGTGTGGTACCAGGACGTCAGATCAGCAGTGTTCCCCAGTAGTGCGATATTGGAGGAAATGTTTCCGTCGGACAGAGATGGGAATGATATCAGACGACGTTACGCGATCAGCGCGATTCCGGGGTTCAAGTGGAGAAAAGGAAATGTGGATACATTTTCTGGAGATCGGGGTTCAATCGGAGAAAAGAAATGCTGAGGTATTTTTTGGGGTTCAAATGGAGATGGAGTTGAAGATTTTATCCGGGATGAGGTCCTCAGGATTATCTTCTGTTCATGTGTTACCTTAGACT
This sequence comes from Lathyrus oleraceus, assembly GCF_024323335.1. Taxonomy (NCBI): domain Eukaryota; kingdom Viridiplantae; phylum Streptophyta; class Magnoliopsida; order Fabales; family Fabaceae; genus Lathyrus; species Lathyrus oleraceus. The sequence goes on along the minus strand of NC_066579.1, from coordinate 95,129,786 downwards.
CTGGCTGAGGCCAATGGAGGTCGTTATAGGTGTCTTCCGAGGAAGAGTTACACATGCTACCTTCTTTATGAAGGTTTACCCTCTGACATGTCGCCCTCAGAGTGGTGTGGTGTAATTTCCGATGTTGCCAGCGGAATTATCACGAGAGATTGGAGAAAAGGGTATGCTGAGGCATTTTCCTGGGGTTCAAATGGAGAAAAGAGATGCTGAGGCATTTTCTGGGGTTCAAATGGAGAAAAGGAGATGTTGCGACATTTTCTGGAGAACGGGGTTCATATTGGCGATCGCGAGTTATCGTCAGGCGACTGGGGTTCAAATTGGAGATCGGGGTTCATTATGTTGGCAAAAAGGAGTGCTGAGGCATTTTCCGGGGTTCAAATGCAGAGATCCGAGGATCGTTTGCGCAAAGAAAATTTCGGGGTTCAAGAAAATAAAAAAGAAGAGATGATAATCCCGAGTGGATGAGTGGTGATCAGACCATGGTTATCCCTGTGTTACCATTTATTTCGGTATTCAGGCCGACTTTCTCCGTACCAGACGGATTCTTGTTTCGAGATTGTTTCTTCGCCGATGCTGACAGGCGATGTTAATTATTATCCCATCAGAGTGCAAATGGTTCGTCTGTTCTTGGTATTCAATCACTCTTCATCCTGATCATCCGAAAGCCGAGGCTATTTCGTATCGACAGGTTCACAGTGGATTGAATAGGGGCAGCTGTAACACCTCAAAATTTGCCCTCCTCTCCTGGGACTAGCATTAACATATTGCATATCATTTTAGGTCATTAAGCATTGCATATTGCATATCATGTGGTTACATTGTGCAAGCCATCCTCCCAAGTCTTGATCAGAAGATGAGGAAGTCAAAGTGCAAGCCTAGGGTTTATTGATTGATCATGGCCATCTGAGGATTGGGCTGTGAATTAGGGTTTCATGATTCTCAATGGATGTTGGTCTTCATCTGGATTGCAATGATACATCATCATCATCATGGTTGGGTGTCATCAGAAGATTGAAGCTCATTCCTTGAGATTAGGGTTTTGACCACTGGTCAACCCTAATCAGTTGCATTGGGCCAATCAGGGCATAGTCAGGAGATGAGGTCTGTGATGGTTTTGAGGATCATTCTATGGTTATATTGTGATTATTGAAGCTAGGGTTTCATGCTTGAGGCATTTCAGTTGAAGATTGGGGCTTAAATTGATCTGTGCATTGCCTGATTCATCTATCAGATGAAAAGTCAACTGTGGTCAACTGTACATGATCTGATGGATTTGGAGGTGAAAATGAGCTGAAGACACTTCATTCATGTTGGAACAAGTGTTAAATGACATCTCAAAGCTTAAGAATGAAGAAAATCAAGTCAGGACAAAAACTGCCGAAAATAGAAAGTGACTTGTAATTGAAGTTTCCAAAAATGGAAAGTTTTGGACCTCAAAGCCACGTGTCCAAGGAAGCTTCAAATGAAAATTTGTTCAACATGAAAGTTGTAGATCTTGTTCTCACCTTTCCAAAAAGTCCAAGAACTTGAAAATCCAATGTATGGTTGGAAAGTTATGGCTCAGTGAATTTCAAAAATAACCTGTAATCAGGAGGCCATAACTTCCACATACTTTGTCCAAATTGCAAGTTCTTTATATGCACAAACTCCATTTGACATGTACTTTGAGGGTGCATCATTGGATTTTCCCAAAAATGGCCAAGGCAAAAAGTCACTTTTCAACTGGACAGCTGAATTGGACCAGGGGCAAAATTGTCCAAATGGCAAAATAATTGGAATTTTTGAATGGGACTTTTCCCAACACCTCAGGAATGGCATTTTAAACTTGTTGGCATCATCATTTTATGGTTAATGTACATGGTTTGAGTTTTGGGTTGGAAAATGAATGGTGAAAAATGGATCAATTACCACACACATGTGATTTTGAGAAATACTCCACCAATGGACATGAAACAAGTTTCTACACATCACATATGTCATTTGGGGATTGCTTGAGCTGTCAAAACAGATGGCACTAGCTGGCATGGTGTAATTACAAATTTGCCCTTGTTTACAAAATTACAATTTCACTTAACATGCCATTTTGCTAATTAGATGGATTAAGCTACAATTAAGCCAACATATATAATCTAAATCATTGCCTAATCATAACAGAAAAACACATTCTCCAAGATTGGATCTAGAAACTCTCCAATTCTCTCAAATTTCATCAAGAACATTGAAACTTCAAATTGAGAATTCTTCATCATTCTTCAACCAATTCACACGATTTTTGTTGCATTGAACTCACATCATCATCTACACCAACTGTTTTGGAAGATTGGAGTGAAAAGCTTGGCCGATCGCAACTGTTCAAGAACACCTCATCAATGGCAAATTCGAATCAAGAGCTCTAGGATCAACATCAAGTGGAACTGGACGCACATATCACCTTCCTCATCATATTTCTACTTCTGTTTTGAAGAAAAGAGCGCTGAGAACATCAAAATCGCGGCTGCATTTCCAGGTTTGAGCAAAAATCGACTCTCACCATTTGTTCAATAATTATGTGCGTTAGAAAGAGTGTTTCACATAGGTCCTCATGATAGCTTTAGTCTTGCGAATGATTGCTCGTAGCGAGAGAAATCTAGATTTGAAAGTATGTTGCCAAACCTTTAATCGTCTGATCCGTAGGATATAGTGAGTGTTAGAGGAAATAGGTAGCATATTCGTCATGTACGTCGCGAGAGGAAGAGAACGGTTATTCATTTGTGAGATTTGGTTGAGTTTTGAGCAAAACCGATTTTGGGACTTGGAGGAGTATGTACCGCGCGAGGAAGACGAAGTTGCTGAACTGTTTTACTGTTTGATCTTTTGTTCTGTTTGAATTTTCAAAATAAGCTGTTTCCCGCGGTACTGTTCACATTATTTACAGATATGCCATTATGGAATTTAATTAGTTAAGATTAATTCATAAAAAATTCTAGAAATATTTTTAACACTTTAAAAAATGCATAAAAAATAGTAGAAAAATCCTAAAAATATGGCAATTTTTTCTATGGCTTTGTTGATGAGTGTAGGTTTTTTTTGACCTATTGGTCAAAGTTGTGCATGGCAAAAATATTGTTTGACTTAGGCTTCTTTCATATGTGTCCATTTTTGATACATTTCACCATTTGATTCATGAAATGCACAAAATGTAAAATAAATTCTTGAAAATTTTTGTGATGATTGTAGACTCATTGATGTTCATTTATATGTAAATTTCATGCATTTTTGATACCTGGTCAATGAGCAGCAAATTCTGGAACTTAGGTGTGACAATTTGTGTCACACCTCTTGATGTCAACTTGTGGAATTTAATTGATTGACCTATACATGTTAGAATTGAATGAAATTTTGCATGGTATTTGATTGACATGTTAGGATGCTTGGTGAATTTTTGTAGAATTTTGCACTGCATTTTCAATTTGATCATGATTTTTCATTTCTGGTGATTGAATTTGCAAGCTTATATGACCTAGGTTGGTAGAATGATTGAGAAATGCTCATGTTGTATTGTATGGTCATGAAATTTGATATGCATGTACTAGACACATTGTGTGACATCCCTGTTTTGGTCTCATCCATTTCTTTTTTGTTTTCAATGAAATATGAATTTTTGAAGTGAATGTATGCATTGATGTTGTGCTTTGGAGCCTATGATTGTGTCTGTTTTTGTTGATTTTCATTGACATGGTTCCATTTGCCCAAATGAGCTCAAATTTGACATGGTAGACCTTGAATACCCCCTGTTTAGGTGTAATTAATTTGAGAATTTTTGGATGTGTTTTGGTATGGATTTGAATGCAATACTTCTGTTTGTATGCTTGGTGGTTTATTTGACCTATTATGGATTGTTTTGTGCATGAATTGAACATAATGGATGATATAAACATGAGACCAATGATGTTTGCTCTGGTTTGACATTAATTTGATGTTGGTTAGTGAATGCCTTGCTGTTTTAAGTTTTTTCTTGCTTTTGGACCCTAGGCTTGGCCTAGTGGTCTAGTTGCTAATATTTGTTTGATTTTTCAGGATCAAAAAAAGCAATGTACATGGAGAATGATACAAGTTGGTTTTAATTGATGTTGTGGATGTTTGTACACTAACATAACATTGTTTTGTAGGTGTTGAGGCTTAGGCTTAAGCTTTGGCTTGCCTTGTGTTGTATAGTTTGATTGGTTAACTGTTTATTGTTTACAGTTTGTCTGCTTGAGTACTGACTGAGTTTGATTATTTCCAGGTACTTTAGTTGCTCAGTTCCTTGTGAACTATTGCTTTGCTTTGCTTAAGCAACTTGCATTGAGGTATAGCTTTCTAAACTTCATGTAGTCTGGAGACCCGGCTGTTACCGGGCCGGGCAAATTGTCTGAAGTCCTCCTTAAGAGGCAATGCTTGTGTATGTTTATTTTTAAGCCCAAGCAGGAAAAGTCCTTCAAGTAAGGCAATTGGTGGAAGGTAGGGACAAGCAACCTGTCCCCCACTATTCAGTGAGTCTTCTCCTTGCTCCCATTACATGGTTGTAGCATTGAGATCAAAAGCCCAAGATCTTGTGCAGTGCACATTGAGTCAGAGTCATCGAGTATAGAAGGGTTCCCCTATTCTGGACCCATGCTCATTTGTCAGCTCTCCCTGGTTAGGGATAAGAGCTGTGAGGTCTGATCCTCACTTCACCTTTTCATCTGCTTCACCTTAGCCTCGTAATGGCAAGGTTAAGAGCAAACACAGCCTGTACAGACGATTGCTTAGGCAGTCAAACCTGATTGATTGAGCCCCCTTGTTTGGCTATAGTGCGTGTTATGTGGATATCTGATTGACATGCTTGTTTGAGATACCTGTTCTCATTTGATGATATATGATTGTATGCTTGTGTGCTAGCTTCTTTCCTGGTTAGGATTAGATCGCATTGATGCAAGTAGGTAGAAACCTGAACTTAGGGTGACTTTGCATGACAACATTAGGCTCGAGTCTCAGCTCCCTAGTGTCGTGTTTTCCCCTCGGTTTCTGGTTAGCAATTTAGTCCCTTTTAGGGGAACTACATCGCCCTGATCCTCGTGCCAGACGAGGTATGTAGGCAGGTGGTCGTGCGAGACCACTCCGGGCAACCTTTTTCTTTTTGTGTGTGTTAACTTGTTATCTGATTGTTTGTTTTGGCTCGGATGCCGACGTAAGCCCAGTGATTGGCAGTCGGGCTCCACGTTTGCCCTTTTGAGTGTGTTTTGGTTCGGATGCCGACGTAATTCCATCAAGTGGTTGTCGGGCTCCATGTTTGCCACTCTTGCTTGTTTGTGTCGTTTTGTGTTGTTTGGCGTGCGTAAGCCGAACTACAGCGGCTCTGATTCTTGTTCCAGACAAGATATGTAGGCATAAGGTGCGACGCCTTATCGAGCCCGTTTCTCTTAACCCCACCTGCGTTCCCTGTGTGTGTGTGATGTCTAGCAACCTATTCTTTATTCTAGGACGTGGATCCCGTCGAGTACGACGGACGTGAGGGGTGCTAATACCTTCCCCTTGCGTAACCGACTCCCGAACCTTTTCTCTCTGGTCGCGAGACCATGTCTTTCCAGGTTTCTCTGAGCGTTTCCTTTCCCCATCTTGGGATAAATAACGTTTAGTGGCGGCTCTGTGTGTTTTTATTTTTAGTCTCGCCGGTTGATTTTTCGCAGGATGCGACACGTAGTTCCTCTCAACAGGGGAGAAAGACTAGCCTAACCAGATAACAGAGGGAGACACAACTAGGGAGACTAACTCGAGCCTAGATGTTATCATGCATAATCATCCCTAAGTTAAGGTTCGCTATCTACTTGCACAACAGCAAGCTAATCCTAACCAGGAAAAAGAAAAGCATGCAAGCATAACCAAAACAAATCAAACATTCACAGTTAGCACACACTATATACAGACAGATGTGGCTCAATCAAGGGTTAAGTTGCAAAAGCAACACAACTGTATCAGGGTGGTGTTAGCTCTTAACCCTGACATTGAGAGTCAGGGTGAAGCCAGATGAAAGGTGAGTGAAGATTAGACTTCACAACTCTTATCCCTGACCAGGGAGAGCTTCAGACAAAGGAGCGTGGGTTCAGAAAGTGGGAACCCTTCTACGCTCATGACTCTGACTCAACTGTACAATTGTACAAGATCTTGGGTTAATGTCCCAATGCATCAACACAGTGGTGTGAGCAGAGGGACGACTCAACAGAATAGCGGGAGATAGATTGCGTATCTCTTTTATCCGCCAATTGCCTTAATCAAGGTCTTTACCTTCTTGGGGACAAAAATAAACAAGCACAAACATCGCCTCTTAAGGAGGACTTCAGACAGTTACCTGACTAAATAACAAGTCAGGTCTTCCAGACTACATGGAGACAAGAGAGTCTACCTCAATTGGTTTATACAACCAAGCAGCAGCACAAGCAAGTTCTCAAAGAACTATTAGCAACTAATGTACCTGAAATCAATCAAATACAATCAGTATACCAATCACAAAGTCAAAACAAACAGCATAAGAACCAACAGACAATGTACAATCAGACAATGCACTATGCAAAGCACAATCAACTCAAGTGAGCCAAGCATCCTACAAAATAAACCAAGTTAGTTCATAACAAGCATATAAACCAAACTCAATCAACTTGCATTAATCTCCTTGAAGCATTTGCTTCTTCAACCTGAAAATCACATTCAAACATGAGAAACAAGACCACTAGGACAAGCCTAGGGTCCAAAGGAGATGAAAAATTCAAAACAGCAAGTGAACATTAATCAAAACCAAGATTTATCAAGCAAAAAGAGAATCCAATTGGTCTCACATCAAAACTATGTACCAAATCCATTTCATATACAAAACATGCCAAACTATGCACTTTGGAAACACATTAGAGCAAACAGAATGATCACAACCAAATCAATATCAAAACAGCTCAATAAATTCCACAAAAATTCAAGCCTAAACAGAACACATTTAATGAGTATCATATCAAATTTCATGCTATTTGGACAAGTGGAAGTAGGGAAATCAAATTCAGAAAGTCATGGTATGCAAAAACAACCCAAACTAGGTCACAAAGCATGTGTCAACTTCAAGCAAATGTAAAACAGTGGAAACAAATGATAAATGAATGGGACCAAATCCAAAATGAAGTTAAGCATGTTAAGAACCACTCCACCAAATTTCATCTTCATATGATAAGGTATGAGAATTTCACAAGTCATGTAAGTTGATCACTCAAGAAAAACCCTAAAATGACTAAATAGCAAACAAAAATCCCAATCAAATAGGAAATGGATCAACAAATCCTACAAAAAATCATGGTGAAACTAGACATACACAAGTAATCACATGTAAATATTGAGAGCAAATGGCAAAGCAGAAGCATGGAAACAAAATTCAAGAACATGGCATAACATAGTGTGACACACATTGTCACACTCAACTTGATCACATCATATCTCTCTAACCAGAAACTCAAAATTAGCAAACTATATATCAAAATCACCAGGAGAGAGTCAAGAACATGCATATAAAATTTCACACATTTTGGATAAGGCATCAAAATTTCATGATCAATATGGCAAAACATACACATAAATGACACTTTCAAACAATCCCTAAGCATTTTATTTTTCCACATGTGCACAAAAATATTAAAAATCATCATAAAAAACTACACATCACAAGGAGAATGGTGAAAAAAGTCTCATCAAATTTGGATTAAAAATGAATTACTTATGAATTTTCTAAGATGAATGATCAAAATGAAATAAAATGGAAAAAAGAAAATGAAATAATATGAAATAATATTCAGAAATGGCAAAATTGTAAATATGTGATGGCAAGGGCAAAACGCAGCGCTTCAATAAAAGCGATGGCACTATGCTATTGGCTAGGACTCGCGGGAAACAGCTATTTGAAATCAAAGCCGGAAAAAATGGATCAAACTGAAGCCTGGAGCGTGTTCTTCATCGTTCATCAACATTCAACATTTCCAGAAATCATCAAGAACATATTTCAACCAAAATGATCATGCCATATATCAAAATGACCAGCGTTCAACCTAGATCATGGAACTAACAATGATTTGACCTAACTCTAATCATACTTCACGAATCGAGCAAAATTAGGTTTCACATCCAAACTTCAAATTAAGATATCTCATTCGATTCAGCATGGAAATCAAAACTACAAGCTGCATCGTGCTCTATGAACTTAGATCTACACAAGCCATATGATGATTTAGAGAATTACTGAAATCGAAATCTGACCTTATGGAGGATGCAGTTCGTGATTTGGCGCTTTCAAGGTCTCAATTGCAAAAACAGATGATGCTTGATGATGTAGAAGTTGAATGAAGTATGTGTCTCAGCTCAATTATGCTCCAGATTGAAGAACTTTCAATTTGCCATGGATGAGTGAGATTGCAACAGTCACGATTCTTCAACCTTAGCCACGATCTTGTTGCAAACAGATGTACACACAGTCCTGCAGAAGATGGATCAAACAAGAACAAGCACAATAGATGATGAAATCAATGGAAAATGTGGAAAAAAGTTTGAAGAAGATTGAGAGAATTTGGATGAAAAGTTTGTTAGATCTGAAAAATGAAATGTGATTATCCATTTTCTGTTACGATTATGCCTTTATACCATATGCTAATCCATTTGTTAATCACAATTAGCAAATTCCAAGTGAAATTAGCAAAAATGCATTTTATGTCAAATGGCCAAAATGTCCTTTTCCAATTCAGTCAATGCAACAGTACCAAACCAGTTCAAACAAGTTCTATTTGATGTTTATGATGTGTTGCAATTGGTCTTGTATGGAAATCACATGTATTTTGGAAATTCACTATTTTTCCCACCAATTTTCAAATGGTTCACTTGAAAAATGACATTTTGCTATGATGATTTTTGATGAAAGGTGATGATGCATCATGAAAGTACACATCAAATGGAGTTTGCTCAAAGAAAGATCACCCAATTTGGCCATTCCATTCAAAAGTTATGCCACTTTGAATTTCAACATTTTCTGAAAATGATTTGATCACAATTTGCCAACCACACATGAGAAATGAGTGTTCTTGGACTTTTTGGAAAGGTGAGAGCAAGATCTACAACTTTCATGTTGAACAAAATTTCATTTGAAGCATTTTTGGACATGTAATTTTGAGGTGAAAAACTTTCCATTTTTGGCAATTTCCAATTACAGGTCACCTGCTATTTTTGGAAACTTTCCATCTGACTTTATTTTCTTCATTCTTGATATTTGAAATATCAAATGAAACTTGTTTAGACATGAATGAAGTGTATCTAACCCTCTCCCACCTCCAAATCCATCAATCCTGGCCCAGTTGACCACAGTTGACTTTTCTGATTGATAGATAAATTTCAGCTTGACTGATGAACTTGAGCCTCAAACTCCTGATGAAATGGCTCAATGATGTAACCCTAGCTTCCATAAGCTCAATATAAACATGAAATGATCCCCATATCCATTGAAAACCTCATCTCCTTCACAAACCCTGAATGACCCCATACAACTGATTAGGGTTGACTAGTGGTCAAAACCCTAATCTCAAGGAATATGATCAAGCATAAGGAATCTCTGGGTGATGACAAAACCATGATGATGATGATGTATCATTTCAACCAAGATGAAGATCAATCTCCTTGAGAACCAAGAAACCCTAATTTGTAGCACAATCCTCAGATGGCTAGTGATCAATTCAATGAAACCTTCAGCTTGAATCTCAACCTCTTATCTTCTGACCAAGACCTAGGAGGAATACTTGCTTGATGTAGCCACATGATATGCAATATGCAATTAATAATGACCTACAAATGATATGCAAAAATGCAAAGCTAGTCCCAAGAGAGGAGGGCAAATTTTGAGGTGTTACAGCTGCCCCTATTCAATCCACTGTGAACCTGTCGATATGAATAGCCTCGGCTTTCAGATGATCAGGATGAAGAGTGATTGAATACCAAGAACAGACGAACAATTTGCACTCCGATGGGAAAATAATTAACAATGCCTGTCAGAATCGGCATAAGAACAACCTTGAAGAAAAACATCCGTCTGGTACGGAGAAAGTCGGCCTGATCACCGAAACAGAAACGTCGACCTGAATACCAAAATAAATGGTAACACAGGGATAACCATGGCCTGAACACCACATATCCGCTGGGGATTATCATCTCTTTTTAATGCTTTTCTTGAACCCCGAAAATTTTAATAATCTTTTTTCATTTTCTTGAACCCCGAAATTTTCTTTCGCGCAAATGATCCCGGATCACTGCATTTGAACCCCGACATCTTGTTTGCCAAAATAATGAACCCCATTCTCCATTTGAACCCCAGTCGCCTGACGATAACTTGCGATCGCCATTGTGAACCACGTTCTCCAGAAAATGCCTCAACATTTCCCTTTCTCCATTTGAACCCCGTTCTCCAGAAAATGCCTCAACATTTCCTTTTCTCCATTTGAACCCCGCTCTCCAATTTCTTGTGATAATTCCGCTGGCAACGTCGGAAATAACACCAAACACCACTCTGAGGGCGACATATCAGAGGGTACACCTTCACAAAAGGAAGGTAACATGTGCATCTCTTCCTCAGAAGACACCCATAACGACCTCCATTGGCCTCAGCCAAAGTCTAAGGTGACACATGAACAGAAGATAATCCTGAGGATCTCATCCCGGATATAATCTTCAACTCCAATATCCATTTGAACCCCGTTCTCCAGAAAATGTCTCATCATTTCCTTTTCTCCATTTTGAACCCCGATGGTCGCACTGATCGCGTCATGATGTTAAACTCATCCGAGTGACATCTTCACCATCCGGTGAAACCAAATCTCAAGCGGTATCCATGGCTTGAATCGCGCTGATCGCGTCATGATGTTAATACTCATCCGAGTAACATCTTCACCATCCGGTGAAACCAAATCTCAAGCGGTATCCACGGCTTGAATCGCGCTGATCCCGTAACATTTCCATCTCTGCCCGACGGAAAAGTCTCCTCCAGTATCGCACTACCGGGGAACATTGCTGATCTGACATCATGATGTTAAACTCCTCAGAGTAACATCTTCCAACTTCTGTCTCGCACGACAGAAATCTCCTCCAGTATCGCACTACCGGGGAATATTGTTGACCCAACGTCACAATGCTGAACTCCGCAGAGTAACATCTTCACCATCCGGTGAAACCAAACCTCAAGCGGTAACCACGGCCTGAGTCGCGCTGATCGCGATCTTCATTCCCATCTCTGTCCGACGGAAAAGTTTCCTCCAGTATCGCACTACTGGGGAAGTACTGTTGATAAAAATACGGTGCCAAACTCCTCGGAGTAACACCTTCACCCTCAGGCAACCACTTCTCAAACGATGACCACGGTCTGAGACTAGCTCATGCTTGCAATAATGATGCATGATTGATTTTTTCAGCGTAATGCTCCATAATTATGGAAATGCTACGCGATTTATTATGCGATATGCTATGCTATCTTTTCATGATGAATGTATAAAAGAGGTATCCCCCTCAAGGGACTCTTCTGGGGAGCTAGAGACACTCTGCTGAGGAACTCGCCAATACTCCGATCTCCACCCTGCTGGGGAATATCGCTGCTGCTGGGAAAAGGCAAACCTTACTGGGGAAAACCTCCTTTGCACCCGATCCACTTGGGGAATTGCTGGGGATAAGAACCACCAACGCTCTCTGTGGGGAAACAACAGTCTTTGACTTGCTGGGGATATACATCCCGACTCCGTTTGGGGAACCACCACTCACAGATACCTCCGCTGGGAAATAGCAACCTTCAGACCCGGCGACTGGGGAAGTATCGATCTAAAACCTGCTGGGGATAACCATTCTGACCCTGCTAGGGAATCCACAGACCTTGAATTTACTGGGGAATTAGTCATTCCGACTCTGCTTGGGGAGGAGGACAGTCCGGTACTGCACACCCGTCGACTCGTCGAATCGAGGCATTCATATCCAACTCCCATGTCAGCTTTCCAATTTTGAGAACTCCCAGACTCGTCTGGACCTTTTCTGCTCCATCATCTTGTATTCCCAACCGCTTCGTATTCGACGGAGAGCGAACTCCTGGGATTATACAGACTTTTCAATCTTCCGACTTTGAAGAGTCTTCTTGATTAATATCAAGGATCGTCGTACGTCTCGCCGTCATTTCACCGTTCTTCTATTCATTCGCCCCTGACTGGACTCCATGGGGATTTGTTTTGTCACAAGCTTCCACATCACAACCTGCAAGTGAGTGAAAATATCTAACGGTACCTGCAAAACAGATCGTTAGATAAAACCATGCCCTAGGCGTGTCAAGATTTCAACACTTGGGTCACTCAACCTTCCGAATAAGATTTCAAATTTTCAATCTTATAAGCATGCATTGGAAGGGACCTGTATGTCTTAAAATGCAAGATTCTTTATCAAAATAATCGGATGTTTTTGCAATCAAAACGGTAAAAACAAAAACAAAATTATTTGACTGAATATGCATTTTATTGATTGAAAAGTGTGTGGCTCAAACTGAGCAATACAAAGGAAGCAATTCCTGAAAAGAGGTAATTGCGCACAAAAGGAAAAATCTATCCTAATGGCAATGTGAAACCCGTGATCTCATCGAGTTCCAACTCGGTTACACCCCATATGTCCTCAGACTCTTCGTGCTTTCTGCCTTCTGAACAAGACGCTTTTGATTGATCCCCGCCGGGTATTATCCATGATGCCTTAACCAAAGCGCAAACGATCATGCTAGACGCAGTTGTTCGTTTCAATCCCTCTTTTGCCTGGACCGCCCTTTCGGGTTTTCAGTCCACCGGGATACCCATTTTTGCCCAAGTCGCCTTTTCAGGTTTTCGACTTGCCGGGTGTACAAATTTTTTTCCTTTTATCCCTAATTTTTGCCCGAACCTTTTCATTCTGTTTTTGGTTCGCCGGGATGCCCATTTTTGCCTGGACTATTTTGTTCTTTTCGTCCAGCGGGTCTCTTTATACGAAGTATTTTTTAACTGCGTCCGCATTCACAGGGGATGGAAAATCTTCGCCATCCATGGTCGTTAACAACAAGGCTCCTCCAGAGAAAACCTTCTTGACCACGAATGGACCTTCATAATTGGGTGTCCATTTGCCCCTTCGATCGTTTTGAGGAGGAAGGATCCTTTTCAGCACCATATCACCTACGTGATATACCCGAGGTCGTACCTTTCTGTCAAAAGCACGCTTCATTCTCTGCTGGTATAACTGCCCATGACAGATGGCTGCCAGCCTCTTTTCCTCAATCAGGCTTAACTCTTCATACCGGGTCCTTACCCATTCAGCCTCTTGCAATTTCACGTCCATCAGGACTCTCAAAGAGGGAATCTGAACCTCAACCGGTAACACAACTTCCATCCCATATACCAACGAGAAAGGAGTTGCCCCAGTAGATGTGCGCACCGACGTTCGATACCCATGCAATGCAAACGGCAGCATCTCATGCCAGTCTTTATAGGTTATCACCATTTTCTGCACAATCTTCTTTATATTCTTATTGGCTGCCTCAACCGCCCCATTCATCTTCGGACGATAAGGAGAAGAATTGTGATGCTCAATCTTGAATTCCCGACACAGTTCTGCCATCATCTTATTGTTCAAGTTAGAACCATTATCAGTAATGATTCTCTCGGGAACCCCATATCTGCAAATGATGTCTCTCTTGAGAAATCTGGCAACGACCTGCTTCATCACATTCGTATAAGAGGCTGCTTCCACCCACTTGGTGAAGTAATCAATAGCCACCAATATGAACCTGTGGCCATTCGAAGCCGTAGGCTCTATCTTCCCGATCATATCAATGCCCCACATAGCAAACGGCCATGGGGACGACATCAAACTTAATGGATTTGGAGGCACGTGCACCTTGTCAGCATAAATCTGGCATTTATGACACTTCCGCACGAAATTAAAACATTGGGCCTCCATTGTCATCCAATAATAGCCTGCTCTCAGCAGCTTCTTCACCATTGCATTCCCACTGGCATGGGTACCGAACGATCCTTCATGAACCTCTTTCATCAATTGGCTTACTTCTTTATCATCGACACATCTGAGCAAGACCCAATCAAAATTCCTCTTATACAGAACCCCATCTTTATTCAGGTAGAACACCATGGCCAACCTCCGTAGAGTCTTTCGGTCCTTTTTAGATGCTCCCTCAGGATACTCTTGAGTCTCCAGATAGCGCTTGATATCGTAATACCACGGCTTCTCATTATCAGGCGCTGTATCAACAGCAAACACATAAGTCGGTCTATCCAGACGACCTACTTCAACACTGGGGAACTGATTCCACCACTGCACCTTAATCAAGGCAGCCAGAGTAGCCAAAGCATCTGCCAAAGGATTCTCTTCTCTAGGCACATGATGCATCTTCACCTTGGTGAAAAACGTCAACAATCTCCTCGTATAATCCCGATATGGAATTAAATGAGATTGATGCGTATACCATTTTCCGTTAACCTGATTTACAACCAGAGCTGAATCTCCATATATAACAAGGTTCTTGATCCTCAAATCAATCGCCTCTTCAATCCCAAATATGCAAGCTTCGTATTCAGCAACGTTGTTGGTGCACTCAAATGTTAGCCGGGCAGCAAAAGGAATGTGAGATCCTTTCGGCGTAACCAAAACAGCACCAACACCGCTACCATTCACGTTAACGGCCCCATCAAACATCAGAATCCATTCGGATTCAGGGTCAGGCCCCTCCTCCGGGATTGGTTCCTTGCAATCTTTCGATTTGAGAAACATGATGTCCTCATCAGGGAACTCAAACTTCATCGGTTGATAATCATCAATGGGTTGCTGGGCGAGATAATCAGACAATACACTCCCCTTGATCGCCTTCTGAGAGGTATATTGTATATCATATTCAGTCAAAATCATTTGCCACCTCGCAACCCGTCCGGTCAATGCTGGCTTCTCAAAAATGTACTTGATTGGATCCATCTTGGAAATCAATAAAGTGGTATGAACCAGCATATACTGCCTCAGTCAGCGAGCAGCCCAGACCAAAGCACAGCAAGTTTTCTCGAGCAGTGAATATCTTGTTTCACAGTCGGTAAACTTTTTGCTAAGGTAGTATATGGCATGCTCTTTTCGACCAGACTCGTCATGCTGCCCCAATACACACCCCATAGACCCCTCGAGGACTGTCAGGTACAGAATTAACGGTCGTCCCTCCACAGGAGGCATCAGAATCGGAGGCTCCTGCAAATATTCTTTTATCTTTTCAAATGCCGCTTGGCAATCATTATTCCACCTGACCGTTTGATCTTTTCTTAATAACTTGAAAATCGGTTCACACGTGGCTGTTAGATGAGATATGAACCGTGAAATGTAGTTCAATCTACCTAAGAAACCACGAACCTCCTTCTCTGTTCTTGGCTCAGGCATTTCTCTTATTGCTTTCACTTTAGCAGGATCAACCTCAATTCCTTTCTCACTTACAATGAACCCCAGCAATTTACCGGACCGCACTCCGAATGTGCACTTGTTCGGATTCAACCTCAGTCTGAACTGTCTCAGCCGGTCGAACAACTTGGCCAGATCTACCAAATGTCCCTCTTCTGTCTGGGACTTTGCTATCATGTCATCAACATAGCATTCAATTTCATGATGAATCATATCATGAAACAAAGTCACCATGGCCCTCTGATAAGTAGCACCGGCGTTCTTGAGACCGAATGGCATCACCTTGTAACAAAAAGTGCCCCACGGTGTAATGAACGTTGTTTTCTCCATATCATCTGGCGACATTTTGATTTGATTATAGCCAGAAAAGCCATCCATGAAGGAAAACACCGAGAATTGAGTTGTATTATCTACCAACACATCAATGTGAGGTAATGGGAAATCATCCTTCGGACTAGCTCTGTTCAGATCTCGGTAGTCCACACACATTCTTACTTTCCCATCTTTCTTCGGGACTGGCACGATGTTCGCGACCCAAGGCGGATAATTAGTGACAATAAGGAAACCGGCATCCCACTGCTTCTGCACTTCCTCTTTAATTTTCATCGCCATGTCAGGTCGAGTTTTGCGCAACTTCTGCTTCACTGGAGGACAATCTGCTCTCAACGGTAGCTTGTGCATAACAATATCGGTATCCAACCCTGGCATATCTTGATAAGACCAGGCAAAGATGTCGACATACTCTTTCAACAATACCACCATTCTGCCCTTTACACTTTCCTCCAAAGCAGCCCCGATTTTCACCTCTTTCTTGACCTCGTCGGTACCCAAATTCACAACCTCAATCTGCTCTTCGTGCGGCTGAATCACCTTCTCCTCTTGTTTCAACAATCTGGCTAACTCCCTTGGCAGTTCACAATCTTCTTCGCCTTCTTCTTCAGCATGATAGATTGGATTGTCGAAGTCATACAAGGGTGTAACAGGATTGTTATCAATGAGATCCGGAGAATGATCGCATCTGCATGAATGTGGATTCATGCATTGCTTAGAATCGGAACGAGTCAAATCAAAATGAAAATGAAAACATTGCCATTTTTTATTTTGTTTTTATTTTTAAACTGCAAAAATAAATGAAAAACAGGGAACACCGCTTTTAACTGAAAAACATCCTTTTATTGATGATGCAAATTTGCAAATTTAAACATGAGGTGGCCCTTACAATGAACCATTACGTGTCGGGCAACACGTATGGCTTTCATGCAAATAAAATCAAAAACAGGAAAATATTACTCTTCCAGCAGAGTGACCGTGATGATCTTTTCAGCCTTCCAGTTCTGGATTCCCATCCCTGGCGCGCATGGCTTTATCCATCGGTCCATCTCGCAGTCACTATCAGCTTCCTCACTCATCATGCAGATGTGATCCGGATCCAGCATTCTGGCACTAGTGAAGGTGACTGACGTACGGCGTCCTCTGCCTTGTCCCGAGCCTCTGCCTGGCTGATACCCTACTCCGAAGCGGTCTTTCTTTGCGGAGATATCCATCATCCTGCCCGCCAGGAGCCTCTCCATTCTTCACCACCTCAGCGTCCTGTTTGTACGAAGCAACGGACGGTTTCTCCTCTTCCTTTGCAAACAGAGCATTCTCCACCTTAACGATTTCGAATGCTTGACTCGGGGTCTCCCAGATTTCGCCGTCCATTTCAACGTATTTGAATGAGGACAGGTGGCTGACAAAGATGTCCTCTTCTCTGCACACAGTGACAACCTGTCCTTCCCAAATGTATTTCAACTTTTGGTGCAAAGTCGAGGTCACTGCCCCAGCAGCATGAATCCACGGACGACCCAACAGGCAACTGTATGCCGGCTGAATATCCATGACGTAGAAAGTCGACTTAAACACCTCCGGGCCTATCTTCACCGGCAGCTCAACCTCTCCGAATACGGCCCGCTTCGACCCATCGAATGCCCGCACTATCAGGTCAGTGGGTGTCAGAATCAGCCCGTCACAATTCAACTTTGCCAGAGCCTTCTTCGGCAACACATTCAATGAGGAGCCGGTATCAACCAGCACATGCGAAAGCACGGCTCCTTTACACTCCATTGCAATGTGTAGAGCCCGGTTGTGATTCCTCCCATCCACAGTCAGATCCATGTCTGTAAAACTCAACCCATGGCTGGCATGCATGTTAGACACGACCGTCTCCAACTGGTTAATGGTTATCTCTTGAGGAACATAGGCTTTCTTCAGAATTTTCAATAGAGCCTCTCTATGCCCCTCAGAGCTTAATAGCAAAGATAGGATCGATATTTTGGAGGGAGTCTGCTGGAGATGGTCCACAAGCTTGTACTCAGACTTCTTGATGATCCTTAAGAATTCCTCTGCATCATCATCAAGCTTTTCTTCCGACCCAACAGGCGTCGGTGTCACATCAGGAGTACCATTATTCACCACTGCTTTCCCTTTCGCCCTGGCTAAAGCCTCGGCCTTTTCTTTTTTCTCTTTTTCTCCTTCCCCACCCCTCAAGACATCAGGAGCAAACAGTCTTCCGCTGCGAGTGAAACCGCTGGGACCGGCATTATCCACCTTTGAAACGGTGGTTTCACTAGCAGTCTGGTCTTCTACCTTCTCTCCGTTACAGTACACCTCTCCGCCATAATGCCAAGGCATGGCATCATCTTTGTCATACATAATTGGTCCAGGTACCGTGATGGTAACTGGAGCCGCCTCAGCTAGAGTAGACAAATCCACCGAGTCAAAATAAATCGTTATGATGGAGACCTCTTCTTTTCCCATATCAGCCCTCTCAATCAGAATACTTCCCTTGTCCATCAAACCCTGGACAGTCTCTCTCAACAATTCACATCCATTGACAGAAATAGTGCACACAACACAATCAACACCGCAACCCGGATGAACCCCATTCAACAACAACTGCCTCTTGACTTCAGCCAAAGGAGTCTTCAGTTGATCAACAGACAACAGCCCTATCCTGCCCTCCTCAGAGATAGCATTCACCCCCCTCTGACCATGCGCGGGCATGGGATTAGCATTGACATTGGGAGATGGTGCGAAGTTGATAGCTTTCGAATCCACCAGGTCTTGAACCACGTGCTTAAAAGCTTTGCAGTTCTCTATGTTATGTCCGGGAGCACCCGAATGGAATCCACATTTGGCATTTTCATCGTAATTGGCTGGCCTCTGATCAGGTCTCAAAGGTGCAAGAGTTCTCAACTGTACCAACCCCAGATCTTGCAATTTCTTCAACAAGAAAGAGTAGGTCACAGGTGGCATGTCGAACTGTCGGTCGTTCATTCTTCCCCTGACCTGGTAACCAGCCCTCTGAGGCCTCTGCTAAAACGGTTGTCTTTGTTGTTGTTGTTGCTGCTGTTGCTGCTGTGCAGGCTGATTCTCAGCAGGAATGGTTACTGCAGCAGTGTGTTGGAAGTAACGATCCCTACTGGGTCCTCTCTGAGCATAAACCGCGCCCGTATCACCCTCTTTTTTCCTCTGGCCATTACTGAAGGGCTTCTTCGATCCTGAAGATGAAGCATTACCCTGTATCTTCCCGAGCTTCAGCCAGCTCTCTATCCTTTCACCAGCCACCACTATGTCTGAAAAGTTGGTCACCGGACAACCAACCATTCTTTCGGCAAATGCCCCCTGCAAAGTCCCCATAAAGAGATCAGACATCTCTCTGTCCACCAAAGGAGGTTGCACTCTGGCAGCCAACTCCCTCCACCTCTGAGCATATTCTTTAAACCCCTCGTTATTCTTCTGAGACATACCCTGCAGCTGGGTACGACTCGGAGCCATATCAGCATTGAACTGATACTGTTTAAAGAATGCGTCCCCCAGATCTTGCGAATTCTTAATATCTGAGGACTTGAGCTTGGTGTACCACTCCAGTGAGCCTCCGGACAGACTGTCCTGGAAGAAGTACATCCACAGCTTTTGGTCCATGGTGTATGCAGAGATCTTTCGGACAAACGCCTGCAGATGAGTCTCGGGGCAGGAACTCCCATTATACCGATCAAACGTGGGCGCTTTAAATTTCTGCGGGATCACAATCCCCTATACCAGCCCCATATTTGACATGTTGACGACCCCGGGAGTGGCATAACTCTCCAAAGCTCTGATCTTTTCAGCCAGCAACTGAATCTCCTTATTCTGTGGTGGGGCACTGTATTGACCGAAAGGTTCGTTGTGCATGGAAAACTGGTTCGCTTCTCTGTCTTCCTCTCTGTCGTCATCGACCCCGAAGAAGGGCGGGAAAAGACTGTCTTTCATATTCTGACCAGGCTGACCACCAGCGGCACCAAACCCACCAGCATTGTTCACTATACCCACGGTTGTTCTTTTACCACCATCTCGAGAACCACCCAGCCCCTGGTTGGAGACACCATCCAGGTTCACACCACTATTTGCCGCTGAAGCCCGCTCGAGCTTTTCAACTTTGTCAGCCAGCGCTTTCTGACCAACTGCAAAACCCTGCATGATGTTGATCAGTTCGTTCATCTTGTCCTTCAGCTCGAGAATATAAGTATTTGGGAGATCCATTAGTCTAGGAGTATTGCGTCGCGTGAAGTATTTGTGAGGACGGGTTGAGTGCAAAGGTACAACTCTGCGAGCACGAGCAATGATTCCTGAAACAATCAAGCACGTTAGAACTGATACCTGCAAAATAAAACACAAGTTATTATGATCATGCATGAATGCAGTGTTTATCCACAGGAGGAACACTTTGTCTCTTGATCCTGGCTTCATCGAGACAAATAACAATCCGGCAGCAATATTCCGACATTCAGCATCTGGTTTCATCATACAGATCAGAGATATATGATTTCAGCAAAATACCCCCAACCATGTGTGTGTGCTGTGTGAGTGCTTACGGTAAAGCAAATAAAGCTTGAAGATTGATCACTGAATGAAAATAACCATCACACAGCAAAATTGCACAAGAAGTGCCATAGTCATACATCAAAACTGATGCAAATCAGATACAATTCTCCAGAATCAAGAAAGAAATACAAGCAAATGAATTCCGTCAACATGCCTGACGGTAATCCAACACAAAAGAAAAGTCTAAACTGATGAGGGTCCCACAGAAGGCCCTATCTCATCAACCATCTTCGCGAACTCTGCGGCGAACCTGAGCTCGGTGTTCTCTTGCTGTAATCTCCCCACCTCCTTCTGGTGAATCTTCATCTGCCTGAAATAATGATCTCTCTCAGCCATGTAATGATCCCTCTCGGCCATACAATGATCTCTCTCAGCGATGATCTTCACATTCTCTGACTCCTTAACCTTCAGCTTGGCCTCCCACTCAGCAATAAGAACTCGGACTCTGTCGTCCCTCTGATCCCTCACGAGAATTTGCCTCCTCTTCTGATCTTCAATGACCTTTGAAGCTCTAGCCAATCTCTCTTTAGTGATGTCGTGCTCCTTTGTTGAAGACGCCAAAGCCTGACTGACCTTCCCATAGTAGGCAGTGTCCATCTCAAAGCGCTTTGCTTCCAGGGCATGTCGCTTGTCTTGATCTTCCATCCTCACTCTAATCTCCTGATTAGCCGTCTGAATCCGAGCAACACTCATCTCCAATTCAACTTTCTCTGCAAGTAGTTGATCTCTGGCTCTCTTCGTCTCGAGGAATTCTTCCATACTGACGAAAGAAGGAGATTCCTCAATCAACGGATACCAAGGATCCACCATAGGAAACGGTAGACAAGTAAGCTCCACTCTCTTTCTGATCCAGTCATCGAACGGAGGAAAAGACCTATTATTGGCTCTACCCCAAGAAAACTTGCCTTTCCTTTGAATGTTGCGCCACGCATCAGAAACCTGTCTCAACTTGGCCTGATTGCCCTCAACCGGGAAGTACAAAGTTTCCTGCACCTCACTCTTGAACGGAGGAAGCTCCATAGCGAATCCCATTTGTCTCTTAAGAAGTGTCGGGTTATAATTAATGCAACCCTGAACTCCTATAAGTGGCACATTGGGAAAACCCCCACAACTACAGATGAAATCTTGTCTAACCCCACTACTGTGAGTCCAAGCTATGTCTTTGGCCCTCAAACCCATCAGCTTGGTCGCCCAATTAACATTCTGGTCAAGAAGAACAAAAGCACCCTTGGAAGGAAAATAACCCATAAACCACTTGTATAGCAGTTGAGCGCAACATCGAATCAATCCCCCACGCCTCTTCTTGGTCTGATTGTGGACCGAGTAATAGACATCTCCAATCAAGGTAGGGATAGGATTCCTCTGAACAAACAAGCGGATGGCATTAATATCCACGAAGCCCTTCTGATTAGGAAACAGAATGGTCCCATAAATGCCCGCAGCAATCAAAGCACAGACAGCTTTCCAGTTACCCAACTCCGCCTGCTCCTTAGCCTTAGCTTCTAGGAAACTCAGATGAAAACCAAGCAACTTCCCCTTCTCTTTCAGACTCCCCTTAAACATCTCCGGACTCAAATAAAGAGCGCGGGAAATCCCACCAATATCAGGCTCTTCCTTAGTAGCATAGAAAGGAACCTGATTTCTGATCTGAATGCCCAATATGCCAGCATAGTCCTCCATCAAAGGCCCGAGTAAGTAATCTGGGAATACAAAACACCTCAAACCAGGATCATAGAACTGGAGAAGAGTATGAATGGCGCTCCTGTCACTGTCAGTGAGTCTGAAAACCATCTTCAGAATACCCCCATACATCTCACGAAACATCCCCACATGGTCAGGTGTAATCAAAGCTATCATACCCTTCAGCACACTGATCTCTGGGTCAAAGAAACTGTAGACAACATCGTCCTTCAAATCGGGCCTCATATCTGAGCAGAAAGTCTCTCAACCAGGATCTCGATCAAAAGGGTCCCTGCATATGGATAAACATGTGTTAGATGCAGGTAAATGCAAAATGTGATGATGCTGATGAATGAATGCAATGCATTGCCATCCTCCAAGTCATCCGAACATCTGTTGCTCTGAATCACAGCCCTGATCTCTGAACTGATCACAACCATCTAAAGGAATATGTAACCACAAATCCAACTCAAGGGTTCCGAAATAAACGGAAGATACATCACCATCATCATCAGACAATCTCTGAGCAGATACCCATAACCATCTCTGAATCGGCCCGGGGAATCCCGAAATAAACGGATCCCCACTGATAAATAACTCGGACATCACTCCGGCGTCTCAGGAATAAATGGACATAAATCCGACTTATAAATAGGACTCTGATCAACGGAACCAATAGTCACCATCTGAACATGCATCTGTAAGAATCACCCTCCCCTCACAGGTAGATTCTAATCAAGTCATCCTAAGGCGGATAATAGTCTCGACAATCGGGCGGAGATACTCAACGGGTTTGCCCTTTCGGGTGTGCCGTTGTAGCTCCCTTAAGATCGTCTAAACCAAAGATCCGGGAAATGATCGGTCACCAAAGTCAATAGTTCAAAAGAGGTAAACCAACCAGAGTGGAAAACCCCACAAAGGAAGAGCACTCTCAGATGAACCTCGTCCGGCTTGTGGTATGTCACGTCGCAACAACATGCCCAACCAGCATGTGAGGAACGTGAGACCACGCTAATCCTAGGTGTATACTCGGGCCTGGGTTTTAGCCCCACTCAGAACACCCATCCCCAAAACAGAAGAACCACCTGCATGGAGGATAGCAAAATGATAGTATGATGCATGCAAATATTTATGCAAATATATACAGTCAGAATAATAAATGCAATAAATAAAGCACAAGCAACCTAAACTATCCTAGAACGCTAGGAGAGACTCGCTTAGGGAAGATGGACCAGCAACAGGTCAACTTCTCTTTGTCCCCAGCAGAGTCGCCAGCTGTCGCATCCGCGAAAAACAACCGGTGGGCTGAAACAAAAACAACACAGAGCCGCCACCGTGCGTTATTTATTCCAAATGAGGGAAAGGAAACGCTCGAAGTAAACCTGGAAAGGAAATGGTCTCGCGACCAAAGAGAATGGGTTCGGGAGTCGGTTACGCAAGGGGAAGGTATTAGCACCCCTCACGTCCGTCGTACTCGACGGGATCCACGCTCTAAAAGAAAGAAAAGGTTGCTAAAACAAACATCACACACATAAGAAACACAGGTGGGAAAAGGGGAAAGAGGGCTCGCTAGGATATCGCATCCTATGCCTACGTATCTCGTCTGGAACGAGAATCAGAGCTACCGTAGTTCGGCTCACGCACGCCGAGACAAACACACGCACAAAAAGGCAAACATGGAACCCGAACGCCAATAGTTGGACTTACATCAGCTTCCGAACCAAACCAACCCACACTGGAAACCAGATGCCACTTGATGGACTTATACCGGACTCCAAGCACACAACAAGAGGATACGAAATGCCAATGGCTGGGCTTACATCCGTCTCCTACACACACAAGAAGAACAAGCAACAAGTTACTAAGGAGTCGGGAACTCGAGCCTAGCAACTGTCAAGCAAACACACACAAAAAGAAAAAGAGGGTTTGCCCGGAGAGATCTCGTGCGACCTCCTGCCTACGTACCTCATCTGGTATGAGGATCAGGGCAACGTAGTTCCCCTCAACAGGGGAGAAAGACTAGCCTAACCAGATAACAGAGGGAGACACAACTAGGGAGACTAACTCGAGCCTAGATGTTATCATGCATAATCATACCTAAGTTAAGGTTCGCTATCTACTTGCACAACAGCAAGCTAATCCTAACCAGGAAAAAGCAAAGCATGCAAGCATAACCAAAACAAATCAAACATTCACAGTTAGCACACACTATATACAGACAGATGTGGCTCAATCAAGGGTTAAGTTGCAAAAGCAACACAACTGTATCAGGGTGGTGTTAGCTCTTAACCCTGACATTGAGAGTCAGGGTGAAGCCAGATGAAAGGTGAGTGAAGATTAGACTTCACAGCTCTTATCCCTGACCAGGGAGAGCTTCAGACAAAGTAGCGTGGGTTCAGAAAGTGGGAACCCTTCTACGCTCATGACTCTGACTCAACTGTACAATTGTACAAGATCTTGGGTTAATGTCCCAATGCATCAACACAGTGGTGTGAGCAGAGGGACGACTCAACAGAATAGCGGGAGATAGATTGCGTATCTCTTTTATCCGCCAATTGCCTTAATCAAGGTCTTTACCTTCTTGGGGACAAAAATAAACAAGCACAAACATCACCTCTTAAGGAGGACTTCAGACAGTTGCCTGGCTAAATAACAAGCCAGGTCTTCTAGACTACATGGAGACAAGAGAGTCTACCTCAATTGGTTTATACAACCAAGCAGCAGCACAAGCAAGTTCTCAAAGAACTATTAGCAACTAATGTACCTGAAATCAATCAAATACAATCAGTATACCAATCACAAAGTCAAAACAAACAGCATAAGAACCAACAGACAATGTACAATCAGACAATGCATTATGCAAAGCACAATCAACTCAAGTGAGCCAAGCATCCTACAAAATAAACCAAGTTAGTTCATAACAAGCATATAAACCAAACTCAATCAACTTGCATTAATCTCCTTGAAGCATTTGCTTCTTCAACCTGAAAATCACATTCAAACATGAGAAACAAGACCACTAGGACAAGCCTAGGGTCCAAAGGAGATGAAAAATTCAAAACAGCAAGTGAACATTAATCAAAACCAAGATTTATCAAGCAAAAAGAGAATCCAATTGGTCTCACATCAAAACTATGTACCAAATCCATTTCATATACAAGACATGCCAAACTATGCACTTTGGAAACACATTAGAGCAAACAGAATGATCACAACCAAATCAATATCAAAACAGCTCAATAAATTCCACAAAAATTCAAGCCTAAACAGAACACATTTAATGAGTATCATATCAAATTTCATGCTATTTGGACAAGTGGAAGTAGGGAAATAAAATTCAGAAAGTCATGGTATGCAAAAACAACCCAAACTAGGTCATAAAGCATGTGTCAACTTCAAGCAAATGTAAAACAGTGGAAACAAATGATAAATGAATGGGACCAAATCCAAAATGAATTTAAGCATGTTAAGAACCACTCCACCAAATTTCATCTTCATATGATAAGGTATGAGAATTTCACAAGTCATGTAAGTTGATCACTCAAGAAAAACCCTAAAATGACTAAATAGCAAACAAAAATCCCAATCAAATAGGAAATGGATCAACAAATCCTACAAAAAATCATGGTGAAACTAGACATACACAAGTAATCACATGCAAATATTGAGAGCAAATGGCAAAGCAGAAGCATGGAAACAAAATTCAAGAACATGGCATAACATAGTGTGACACACATTGTCACACTCAACTTGATCACATCATATCTCTCTAACCAGAAACTCAAAATTAGCAAACTATATATCAAAATCACCAGGAGAGAGTCAAGAACATGCATATAAAATTTCACACATTTTGGATAAGGCATCAAAATTTCATGATCAATATGGCAAAACATACACATAAATGACACTTTCAAACAATCCCTAAGCATTTTATTTTTCCACATGTGCACAAAAATATTAAAAATCATCATAAAAAACTACACATCACAAGGAGAATGGTGAAAAAAGTCTCATCAAATTTGGATTAAAAATGAATTACTTATGAATTTTCTAAGATGAATGATCAAAATGAAATAAAATGGAAAAAAGAAAATGAAATAATATGAAATAATATTCAGAAATGGCAAAATTGTAAATATGTGATGGCAAGGGCAAAACGCAGCGCTTCAATAAAAGCGATGGCACTATGCTATTGGCTAGGACTCGCGGGAAACAGCTATTTGAAATCAAAGCCGGAAAAAATGGATCAAACTGAAGCCTGGAGCGTGTTCTTCATCGTTCATCAACATTCAACATTTCCAGAAATCATCAAGAACATATTTCAACCAAAATGATCATGCCATATATCAAAATGACCAGCGTTCAACCTAGATCATGGAACTAACAATGATTTGACCTAACTCTAATCATACTTCACGAATCGAGCAAAATTAGGTTTCACATCCAAACTTCAAATTAAGATATCTCATTCGATTCAGCATGGAAATCAAAACTACAAGCTGCATCGTGCTCTATGAACTTAGATCTACACAAGCCATATGATGATTTAGAGAATTACTGAAATCGAAATCTGACCTTATGGAGGATGCAGTTCGTGATTTGGCGCTTTCAAGGTCTCAATTGCAAAAACAGATGATGCTTGATGATGTAGAAGTTGAATGAAGTATGTGTCTCAGCTCAATTATGCTCCAGATTGAAGAACTTTCAATTTGCCATGGATGAGTGAGATTGCAACAGTCACGATTCTTCAACCTTAGCCACGATCTTGTTGCAAACAGATGTACACACAGTCCTGCAGAAGATGGATCAAACAAGAACAAGCACAATAGATGATGAAATCAATGGAAAATGTGGAAAAAAGTTTGAAGAAGATTGAGAGAATTTGGATGAAAAGTTTGTTAGATCTGAAAAATGAAATGTGATTATCCATTTTCTGTTATGATTATGCCTTTATACCATATGCTAATCCATTTGTTAATCACAATTAGCAAATTCCAAGTGAAATTAGCAAAAATGCATTTTATGTCAAATGGCCAAAATGTCCTTTTCCAATTCAGTCAATGCAACAGTACCAAACCAGTTCAAACAAGTTCTATTTGATGTTTATGATGTGTTGCAATTGGTCTTGTATGGAAATCACATGTATTTTGGAAATTCACTATTTTTCCCACCAATTTTCAAATGGTTCACTTGAAAAATGACATTTTGCTATGATGATTTTTGATGAAAGGTGATGATGCATCATGAAAGTACACATCAAATGGAGTTTGCTCAAAGAAAGATCACCCAATTTGGCCATTCCATTCAAAAGTTATGCCACTTTGAATTTCAACATTTTCTGAAAATGATTTGATCACAATTTGCCAACCACACATGAGAAATGAGTGTTCTTGGACTTTTTGGAAAGGTGAGAGCAAGATCTACAACTTTCATGTTGAACAAAATTTCATTTGAAGCATTTTTGGACATATAATTTTGAGGTGAAAAACTTTCCATTTTTGGCAGTTTCCAATTACAGGTCACCTGCTATTTTTGGAAACTTTCCATCTGACTTTATTTTCTTCATTCTTGATATTTGAAATATCAAATGAAACTTGTTTAGACATGAATGAAGTGTATCTAACCCTCTCCCACCTCCAAATCCATCAATCCTGGCCAAGTTGACCACAGTTGACTTTTCTGACTGATAGATAAATTTTAGCTTGACTGATGAACTTGAGCCTCAAACTCCTGATGAAATGGCTCAATGATGTAACCCTAGCTTCTATAAGCTCAATATAAACATGAAATGATCCCCATATCCATTGAAAACCTCATCTCCTTCACAAACCCTGAATGGCCCCATACAACTGATTAGGGTTGACCAGTGGTCAAAACCCTAATCTCAAGGAATATGATCAAGCATAAGGAATCTCTGGGTGATGACAAAACCATGATGATGATGATGTATCATTTCAACCAATATGAAGATCAATCTCCTTGAGAACCAAGAAACCCTAATTTGTAGCACAATCCTCAGATGGCTAGTGATCAATTCAATGAAACCTTCAGCTTGAATCTCAACCTCTTATCTTCTGACCAAGACCTAGGAGGAATACTTGCTTGATGTAGCCATATGATATGCAATATGCAATTACTAATGACCTACAAATGATATGCAAAAATGCAAAGCTAGTCCCAAGAGAGGAGGGCAAATTTTGAGGTGTTACAATAACATTAGACCTTCCCTGGTGGTATTGCCTACTTCTCACCCTTGTTGTGATATATTGTTATTTGTTATTTGACATATTTTTGTACAATTTGGGATAACTGTATTGATTGTAATGTTTGAATTGCTTGATATACAATTGCTGTTTGCTTTGGTGATCTCTATGAGATGAGTTCTATACCCGAACTCGAGTGCACTCTAGGATAGGAGAATGGCATAGTCTTGTTGACTGGTGTGGAGTATTCCTTAGCCAGTTGACTTGCGAGTCCATTCACTTGGTGGAGGTCATGTTGGATTAATAATGTCACACAAGTTATTTGTGGTTAGGCATTATTCTTTCAATCATGTGCCTAAGAAGCCAAGGACCTTAGTTTACCAAGCCCATCTTGGCCTATTTTTAGGACGTAGTGCGGAGGTCGTTCAAATGTCAGTTCTGATGCGATTGTTACGCAATACTCACTCATAAGAGTCTCTCTTGAGAATATTTTTGGAATACGAGTATTCGTATATCCGCTAATATCCGAAAGATGGGATGATGATTATGGGAACCTCTGGTAGAACATGTCTGGCAAGTTTAAACCCTAGTACACTCCCTTTGGATGGTTCTTAACCGAGACTCCATGCTCGTGAATCTCAGCAAACCCGTGATTCATGGTTGAGTCGTTCAGACAACCTTAATATCAATGGAACTTGGGCGTTGATAAGGTGCAAACCATAATCCGCCAAAATGGATGGTTGATATTAAGGATGTTCGAGCCAGTTCATGTACCGTTAATATAAATGGAACTTGGGTGTTGATAAGGTGAAAACCTAAATCCACCAAAATGGATGATTGATATTAGGGATACAATGAGCTTTCCCATGACCTTTGTCTGGTGTGACTTGCTTGATCCTTGAGTGTGATTGTTGCATTCATGCATTCATGCATTCATCTGCATCCATGTCATCAGAAAAAAAGAAAATTTTCAAGGAACTCAAAGGAGTTTATTTGCAAAAAATTTCAAAACATGGAAAAAACCGGAAAAAAATTTCACCTGATATATCTGATGAAATATTCTCATATACGATCAAAATGTTGATATTTCAAAGTTTGCAAATAAAACCCTTGAGTTCCTTTGAAATAAAAACAAATCATCTGCACGAGCATTGCATGCATCATTTGCATAGGCAGGCGTCGTTCTCAGCTTCTGGTCCTGTGGTCTGATCCCCGTGCTCTTCATTTATTTTGAAGATGCACTTTGCCGGTACTATACCAGAGCCAACTCTGCCAGATTGATGGATCATCCTGAGCAAGAGAATGGTGAACTCAGAGGAGGGATTTGCCAGACTAAGTGCTTTTGATGGATTTATTCCTGGTTAGCCACTTGTCTTCCTTCTCCTGCATTGACGCTGAGGATGAAGTTGGAACTCCTTTCCAAGCTTTATCCATTGATGAACCAATTGAGAAGAAGTCTCCTTCATTCACTTCCTACAAAGATGCGAAACTGGCCATTGAATGTGGTGCAGTTGCTGGTCTAGGGAAGGTGATTGAGCTTGAAGACAATAAATCCCGGGCTGGCATTGGCTACTGTTCTGGGGCATATAATGAGCAAGGTTTGTTCAAGAGTGGAGGATTCATCCATCCTGATCAACTTGAGGAAGAAGCTGCTGCTATCTTGGAAGAGGATACAGAAGATCTGAACAATTTCGTCATTCCTGGTGGTGTCTGCCACAATTGGGTCGCTGTAGATGTTCCTACAGTCATCCATAGATCAGAGTAATTGTTCACTTTGTTTAAAACCCTTCTCCCATGCCAAAAGGAGAAGTGATGACATTGTTGGCAGCATTTAATGCAATGATATTTTCATTCAATTAATGCATTGTCAAACATTTGTTTTTCCATTTGTTTTCACTTTTTGCTTTTTGCATGAAATCAGTGATCACAAAAAACCCTGAAAAAGCATAAAATCAAACTTTTCATCTGCATAATGATTGCCTTGTTTGATTTCAAAAAGCTTTTCATATCAAAATCATTATGCAGGGATTTCTAAACCCATTGAACATAATGATCCAACGCCATCTCCCAATCTTGAATTCTTTGTATTCGAAGCAGAGGAAGATGATGTTGAAGGGGATTCCTAATGAGATTACCCGTCTTCTTGAGCACGAAAAGAAGCTCATTCAGCTGTATCTTGAGAATCAGCAGAACAGTCAAACTGGGGCATTGTGAATGCAATCAAGAAAGAAAAAAGAAGAGGGTGAAAAACAAAATCAAAGAAAAAAATCAATCAAAAATCAGAATTTTTTTTTTCAAAAGAAAGAAAAAGAAAAATGATACCCTCAAGTCCCTAGTTGACTGATGCTGAGTGGATTCAGAGTCGTTATGACCAGTTGAATCTGATTGAAGAGAAGCGATTGACTGCCATGTGCCATGGTCAGTTGTATCAGCAGAGAATGAAGAAAGCATTGGATAAGAAGGTCAAGCCTCGTGTGTTCCGAGAAGGTGACCTCGTGCTCAAGAAAGTCTTGTCTTTCGTGCCCGATTCCAGGGGCAAGTGGACTCCAAACTACGAGGGTCCATATGTTGTCAAGAGAGCCTTTTCAGGCGGTGCTTTGATGCTTACAACAATGGATGGGGAGGATTTCACTCGTCCTGTGAATTCAGATGCAGTCAAGAAATACTTTGCCTAAAAAAAAGTATATGCAAATGAAAAAACAGAATAGCTCACTAAGTTGAAAACCCGAAAGGGCGGCTTAGGCAAAAATGAGCGTCTCGGTGGAAAACCCGAAAGGGTAATCCAGGCAAAAATTAGAGACTTGGAAAGAGAATATTTGCATCCCGCTAGATTGAGTACCTCACCCTGGGGCAATCTAGGCAAAAATTAGGGATTTGGCAAGTAACTGCATCCTGACAAGACTTTCTGTTCCGCAGCTGTCTTTTCGACAGAGGTTCTCGATTCGTCGTCAACTGAAGCTTCGAATACATCGAGATTCAAATTGGTAGAGAAAGGATCATTATGTTCAATGTAGCCCTCTTCCAATATATATCACTGATTTCAAATTTGTACAAATCTATGGAGTCTTGCCATTTGCAGGCTACCATTCCATCAAATAAATTTGAGCTTTTTATCCAATTATTTGCACTCTTATTTGTTTCAATTCAACAAATGTTTTGCATGTTTTAATTGATAAAATGTCATTGTTTTAAAACAAAGAATTTTTCAAAATTGTTGTTTTAAACGAAGTGAACATTCACAATGATGAAAGGATACTCAAGAATTTCTCAGTGCTCTCCCAAGGGTGGCATGATTCCCAACAGGTAAGACATTTGTTCATATTCCTGGCATGGGTTGTATCCTATTTCTCCTACTTGATTATTGGGGTTGTTCCCCAAGCAGAGTTGTTGTTGGGGTTGTTCCCCAAGTAGAGTGTTTGGTGAAGGCTTCGTTTTCTTCTCCAACAATATTCTCTCCTAGCATGGTTGTTCTCCTTGTGGTAGATTCGGTAGTTGGTGGTTGGAAACCCAGGTACTCCGTCTCTCCCCGTTGCAGTCGCTAGTGGAGTTGTTGTTTCTCTCCTCAGCATGGTTGCTTTCTTTTTGAAGATTCAATGGTTGGTGGATTGATATCCCGGTACTTTACCGTTTTCCCCAACATTGTTGCAAGCAGGGTTGTTGCTATCTTTCCTCAGCACAGTCAATGGTGGAATCTGTGATATATCCCCTGAGCAGAGCGTTTGTTGAAGACTTCGTTTGTCCCAGCAGTACTCCCTTTCCCGGCCAAGTCGCCAGCGGAGTTGCTATCTCCCCATCAAAGTGCTTATCCCGTCAGCAGGGCAGTGATTGTGTTCCTCCTCAGCAGTTGAGGGTTCCTTCTCAGAAGAGTCAGCATCTGGTGGTTGATCCCCAGCTTTCCATATCCTCAGTGGGTTTCTCAGTGAATTTCCCCAGTGGAACCGTCAGTATATTTGTGGTTTGGTGGATTGTATTCGTGCAAAATCCCCAACAGAACCAGAATCCCCGCCAGAGTCAGGATTGCGTTTGTGGTATTCCCTCAGAGTCTCCGCCAGAGCTGATATCCTCGACAGAGTTGCTTTTGTAGCCGTTTATGCTGATTGACCTCTGTTTCCCCAGAAGGGTTGGTTGATGATCTATCATCTAGAGACTGGGCTGATTCCCTGATTGCCTTTGATCCCCAGTAGAGTGTCTTATTGCAGAATCTACTTGTGTGATCTTTTCTTCCTCCTCAGTGGGTATGTTCCCCGATGGAATACTGGTATCATCCCCAAGTAGAGTTGCTTGTGCAGTTGAATTCTACGTGGATGATCTGTTCTCCCTTAGTGGGTTGTTCCCCAGTGGAGTTATTTGGAGTTGCTTTCATGGCAGTTCTCGCCTGTGCAGTGAGCTCTTGTTCCCCTACAGATGTTTTGGGATTTCTCCCATTCCCCGACAGATTTGTCTTTGTGGCTGTTTATGCCTGTTGTGACTTTCTGTACCTCAGTTGGGTTATTTGTTGATCCATCACTCAGAGATTTTGTGATATCTCCGATCTTTTGCCCCCGCAGATCTTTGCTTTTCAGCTTGAAGATCTCCAGCAGATTGGCTTTCCAGTTGGACCTCCTTGGTTCTCCCTGGAAGTATAGTACCGGATGTTTGATTCCTGGTCCCGTGTGTGTTAGAAATGTCTGTTTTGTCAGCATTCATCAAACATAAATCACGCATATTCATGCATACTCATAAACATTCAGATATTCATGTTGCATTTTTGCCATATATCTTTTGTTTGTTGTTCCCTGCTATGGTGATATAGATCTTCTTTATAGATCTCCCTTAGCAGATGTCGGGTGTTTAAATCTCTCAAAATAGAGTCAGCCCTTAAGCAGAAAGTGTCTATCCTTTCATGCATTTCCCCACTGAGATACATCCTCGTGGATGACGGTTACTTCCGTTCCCTCCCAACACACATTGGGACGGGTTTTCCCTTTTGAGTTATATCCTCATCAGGAAGAGTCTTGATTCAGTCCGCCTTTTGGTTCGATCCTAAATTGGCATTTTTCAACTGTCTCTCGTGCTTCCCTGTGGTATAAATGAATAGTTGCTTACAAACCGGCGCTCATTCGTCTTATCCTCAGTGGAACTTTTGGCCTTCTGCCTACAAACCAGCAGTCGTAAGTCCTATCTTTGCGGTTTTTCTACCTACTAACCGGTAGCTGTAAACCCTGTTTTCTCCCCTAGCAGAGTTAACTTTGTTGTTCATCCCAACCGATGACAATTCCCCTTCTGTGGTTTTCTATCCAATCTTTGGTAGATGTAATCCCCTCTTTGCGGTTATCGTCATCTAATTCTCGATGTTGATTTCCCTTTGTTTGGATAAGCTGCTTGAGTAAGCACTTATATCCCCAACAAGTCTTTTGAGGATAATTGTCGTATGCTAGCAATTTCATCCCCGGCGGGCCCTTTCACCGTTTGTCAGTGATTGTGTTCCCCGGATCATTGATTTTCATCAATTTATCCCCGGCGAGTCTTCTTTCATTTACCCTCTTGTTGGTAATGTCTGTTGCTCCCTTTGATCGGTCATCTTTATATACCTAGTTTGGTATCCCGATGCCTTTCAGTTTCAGATTTTATCCTATAAACAACCTACAACCCGATTAAGGATAATCTTCCATGCGAGGTTATTATTCACGTCTTGACGGCTATGAATAATATGTCTCATGCGCTCTTCAGTCGAAACCTTTTGTGTTTCCCTAGTCGAGTAAGATTCGTTTTTTCCCTTTTGCGGAATCGAATATTTGTTGTTGGATAATTGCCGGATGCTTGCAATTTATCCCTTTGAGTTGTCTTTCGTTTACCTGTATGCTTGGTATCGATTGTCTCTCTTTTTGGTTAGTCACCTATTATATGCCCTAACCGGTATCTCTGGTGTCTCTTCCTTTTTGAGTATGTTATTCACGTTCTGACGGTAATGAATAATATATCTTTTTCGCTCTTCGGTTGGAGTCCTTTGTTGATTTTCCCCAGTAGAGTAAGATTCGTATTCCTTGTGGAATCGAATATCCATCCTATAAACAGGATTGTTGTTCTAGCTTTCTTCAGGGTGATGAGTGTCTTGGAACACAAACCAATTCACGATTTCGGATTTTATCCTATAAACAACCTACAACCCGGTTCAGGATAATCTTCCTTTTGAGTATACTATCCACGTTCTAACGGTAATGGATATTATGTCTCTTTCGCTCTTGGGTCAATCTTTTGATTGTTTTCTCCGCAGAGTAAGATTCGTATTCTTTGTAGAATCAAATATCCATCCTATAAACAGGATTGTTGTTCTAGCTTTCCTCAGGGTGATGAGTGTCTTGGAACACAAACCAATTCACGGTTTTGGATTTTATCCTATAAACAACCTACAACCCGGTTCAGGATAATCTTCCATGCGAGGATATTATCTACGTTTTGACGGCTATAGATAATATATCTCATGCACTCTTTTGTCGAATCCTTTGTTTGTTTCCCCAATTGAGTAAGATTTGCATTCTTTACAGAATCAAATATCCATCCTATAAACAAGTCTGCTTTTCTAGCTTTCTTCAGGATGATGAGTGTTTTGGAACACACACCAATTCACGCCTTGGTCGGTCACCTGTTACATACCTACAACCCGGTATCCTGGGTGTTTCCTTCCTATCTGCTCCCTATTATGACCTTGGTCCCCTGTGGAGTCAGATTTTCCTGAGATTATGTACCTTTTTCAGGTCTTTCTCAGATGTTTGGTTGATTGATATCTCTCACCCTTATACCGGTCTTAGATATTCATTCTTCCTGAGTTTGTTACTCACTAACCGGTAACATCTCGTCCTTTGGCTTCCCCTGGAATGTCTTTTCTAGATTTCCCCAGCGGAGTTGTGTTTCTATTTGTGTTGCTGTATTGGTGTTCTTCTCAGTACACGCATTTCGCGAGTCAGCTTGAGTCTTTCCAATGTGAGTGTTTTCCTTTGGAATTGCTTCCTATCCCCAGTGTGAGTCCTTTACTCCCCCAGTGAGGTCTCTAGTCCAGTCGTGTCTTGTTCACGCTGTGTCAGTGTTGTTTTCCCCAAATCAGAGTCGTGTCCTGCTCACGCATTCTTTTTCTTTTTTATCCCCAATAAGAGTCCTGTTAGAGTCTCTGTTCCTGGTGAGTGTATTACTCTGATGGATCGTCTTTTCTTCTGTGTGAACCATATCCCCACAGAGTTTGTGTCTCTTGCATACATACATTTGCATCGTGAGGTCTCTTAGGGATCAAAATTTGTCTCATTACTGTTATTTAAGCCCATTCTACCGCGTCAAGCTGAAGATTTCTAAACTTCATTTCTCCGGCTGGAATGACCTTAAATAGGGGCATCTGTAAGACCCCAATTTTGTCCCTAAGATCCCTCATAGCATCATATCATATCATGACATTGCTGCAAGGATCATTGTGCACCTTTGCTTCCTCCTAGTGGGTGGGTTATCTTGTGAGTGTGGTTCTTGATCACCAAGCATGTTTAGCATTTGTATATCATTGCTTTTCATTTGTTTACTAACCAAAAGTACAAAAATATTGTCATCTAACCTTGTTACTTGCAGATGAAGCAAAACTAGGTCAAGCCAGTCAAAGGCATTCATTGAACAATGGATGGTGGCCATTCTGGAGAATTTGGGCACCATGATCATTCATAAGAGATTCATTTAAGTTGTGATATCATTTGGAATCAAGATCTCAAGTGGTAGAGGCTTGAAAGTCATCAAAGCACTGCCCAGTCAACCAAAACCCTAGCAAAGTCAATTGTGGTCAACTGTGCATTTAATCAGGGATTTGAAGGTGTGAGATGGTTGGAAAGGTCTTATTCATGTCCATAAAAGCCTCATATAACATGTCAAACATCATCATTGAGGAATTTGAGGTCAGATGGAAAGTTTCCGAAAATAGTAAGTGACCTGTAATTTCAAACTGGCAAAAATGGAAAGGTCTTCTCCTCAAATTTACATCATCAAGAAAGCTTCAAATCAAATTTTGTCCAACATGAAAGTTGAAGATCTTGCTCTTACCTTTCCAAAAAGTCCAAGAACACTCATTTCTCATTTGTGGTTGGCAAGTTATGATCAAATCATTCTCAAGAAAAGTTGAACTTCAAGGAGGCATAACTTTTGCATCAAAAGGCCAATTCATGTGGTTCTTTTTTGAGAAAACTCCATTTGACATGCTTTATCATAATCCATCATCACATTTCATCAAAAATCATCACATCAAAAGTCCATTTTTCAAGTGAACCAATTTAAATTTTGGTGGAAAAAAAGTGATTTTAAAAAGCAAGCACAATTTTCACTCCAAACCAATGCCAATCACTTCAAAACAGAAATTTGGACTTGCTGCAAGAGGAATTTCACTGTTCCATTGGTTCCATTTGAAAAAGGGCATTTTGGCATTTTTACATAACATGAGCATTTCACTAATCCAATTCATTTTTGCCTAATCATGTTTAACAGTTGGATTAACAGGTACTATAAGACCTTAATCATAACAGAAAATCAATTAGGAACGATCACAATCTCATATCCAAATCCAAAAATCTCCAAATTCTCTCAAATTCTTCCAAACTTTTTTCATTTTTTCCATCGAAATTCTTGATTCTCTTTGCTTGTTCTTGTGCTAATCTTCATCTGTAGGTATAATTGGAGATCTGTTGAAGAAGAATTGTGGAAAATCTTGAAGAATCACCACTGTTGAACATTGATGCATTCACATGGCAATTGGAAAATTCTGCGCATTCAAGTTGTGTTGAGCTAAAGTTTCACTTCCATTCATCTTCCTCACCATCATTGAAGATCTGTTTTCATCATCCAGGCCTTGAGGAGCTCGAATCCAGGTGCTGCATCTTCATAAGGTGAGAATTCGATCGTGACAATCCTTGAAATCTTGATATGGCTTTTGTAGATCCTAGTTCATAGATCACACTGCAAGTTGAATCGTGAATTTCCATTGAGATTTGAGCAAGATATCTTGATTTGAAGTTTACATGTTGAAACTTATTTCTATCGAATCTTTTGCCATGCATAAAATTAGAACAAATTAACGTGATATTGTTGATCTATGTTGAATGCTGATTCGATCCATATAAATTTTGTGGATTTCTGTGAGATTATGTTCTTGATGAGTATGAACAGTTTGAAGATGATGATGAATGCTTCAATTTCGTGTCCAGAATTAGCTTTGATCCATTTTGCCGTGCCTTTGCATGAATTTCGTGTTTGTGGCGCCATGAACCAATCAGAACGCGCCATGCACTTAAGTGAAACGCGGCGTTTCACTTAAGTGGCGCTCATTTTTGAATTACTCAGGGGTTCGATTCCCCGCCTCAGCATCCATCCAATGGCCTTGTTGCATTTTCTTTCATATGTGCTTATCATGTTCATGCTTCCATTTCATTTTTTTTTATTTTTCTTTCACCATCAGAAAATCATAACTCTCTCAATAATCATCCAATTGACATGATTCTTTTAGAAAGGCCTAGGGTTTGTTTTCACATACCATTCCTTGCACCTTGCCTACTATTTTGATCATGAAATGATGATGCTCAATTGGAAATTCTTCAAATTTTACATGCATAATGTAGACTCATTCCTGGTCATTTTGGTATATGGTTTGCTATTTTTGAGTTCCTAGATTGTGAGATATGATGTGATCTTTGGAGGTGTGACAATGTGTGTCACACCATTTCTTGTTCATGTTCTTGATTTTATTTGCCATACCATTCATATGCCAATTGTTCTGAATTTTTGCATGATGACACTTCTGGATGTCTAGTTTGAGCATGACTTTTTGTAGAATTTTTTAGATCCTTTTCCTATTTGATTGGGATTTTCTTTGCTGTTTAGTCATTTGTGAACTTTTCTTGAGTGTTCAACTTCCATGATTTGAGAAATCCTTGATATGCATTGGATGGACTTGAAATTTGGCATGTGTATTATAGACATCTTGAAGTTTGCCATGGCTTTGGTCTCATTCATTTATCATGTTTGGTTTCTGTTTTATGTTTGCTTGAAGTTGATGCATGATTTGGTACCTTGTATGAGCTTGTTAGAACATGCTTTGACTTAGGGATTTTAATTGACTTGCTTCCACTTATCCAAATGCAATGATTTTTGGTGTGCTGCTCAATGGATGTGTTCTGGTTAGGCATGATTTTTCTTGGAATTTATTGAGCCATTTTGGTATTGATATGCTTGTGTTCATTCTGTTTGCTCCTATGTGATTCCAACTTGCCTAGTTTGACATGATTTGTTTATGAAATGGATTTGGTGCATAGTTTTGATATGAGACCAATTGGACTTTGTTCTTATTTGATTAATCTTGATTTTGATCAACTTTCATGTTCTGTTTTGGTCTATTTCTCCTCCTTTGACCCTAGGCTTTGGCCTAAGGGTTTACTTCTCATGTTTGAGTTTGTTTTCAGGTTGAAGAAGCAATTGCTTTAAGGAGATTAATTCGAGTTGATTGAGTTTGTTTTATTTGATTGTTGAACTAACTTGGTTTGTTTTGTAGGATGCCTCTAGCTCATTTGCCTTGAGCTTGTGCTTTGCACATATGATTGATTGTGTTGACTGTTGGTCCTTATCTTGTCTGTTTTGACTTTGTGATTGGTGTACTGATTATATTTGATTGATTTCAGGTACATTAGTTGCTATAGTTCCTTTGTGAACTTGCTTTTGCTTTGCTTGATAGCATTAGCATTGAGGTATAACACCTCCTTCTTCATGTAGTCTGGAAGACCTGGCTTGTTACTTAGCCAGGCACCTGTCTGAAGTCCTCCTTAAGAGGCAATGTTTGTGCTTGTTTATCTTTGTCCCCAAGCAGGAAAAGTCCTTTTGATAAGGCAATTGGTAGATAGAAGAGATGTATAGTCCATCTCCTACTATTCTGTGTGTCTTCCCTTTGCTCACATTACATGTTGTAGCATTGTGGATCCTAACCCAAGATCTATAGAGTCATTAACTTGTGGAGAGAGTTCCAACTTTCTGAACTCCCACACCTTCTGATATTCAATGCTCTCCCTGACCAGGGATAAGAGTGATGAGGCACACCCCTCATATCCTTTCATTTGCTTCACCTTAACTCTCAATGTTAAGGTTAAGAGCCCCATTTACCCCATTCCAATTGACTTTAAAGTCTAACCTTTGATTGAGCCTAATTGTTTGGTTATAGTGTGTGCTAAATGACCTTGTTTGATTGATTGCTTGGCTCATCTATACATGTTTGCTTGCATATCTTGGTGCATTTATCATCATTAATTGTTCATTATTGCATGATCATCATTTCATATCTTTGTGACTTGTTTGAGTTTGCCCATTGAGGACAACAGTAAGTCCATTCATTAGCCATTGTTCCTATGATTTGGAAGGGATAGAGTGTAAGACCATGTCATTGGCCACTCATATCCTCTTTGCTTAGTGCTTCTATTTGTTTGTTGTATGTGAGGATGCAATTATAAGTCCATGTTGTTGGCCTTTGTATTCCTATGATCATCTGTTGGAGGTTAGAATAAGTCCAGATAGATTGGCATCTGATATCCATGCTTTGTGTTTGCTTTGTGAGGGTGCTATTGTAAGTCCATGTTGTTGGCCTTAGTATTCCTATGATCATCTTGTGGAGGTTAGAGTAAGTCCAGATAGATTGGCATCTGACATCCATGTTTTGTTTTGTTTGTGAGATTGGAGTAAGACCATTTATTGGCATCCGATATCATTGTTTTGTTTTAAGAGATTGGTGTAAATCCATTTATTGGTATCCGGTATCCGCTTTTGTTTGTGAGATTGGAGTAAGTCCATTTATTGGCATCCGGTATCATTGTTTTGTTTTAGGAGATTGGTGTAAATCCATTTATTGGTATCCGGTATCCGCCTTTGTTTGTGAGATTGGAGTAAGACCATTTATTGGCATCCGGTATCATTGTGTTGTTTTAGGAGATTGGTGTAAATCCATTTATTGGTATCCGGTGTCCGCTTTTGTTTGTGAGATTGGTATAAGTCCATTGATGGCATCCGGTATCACCTTGCCTTTTATTTGTTTGCTTGCTTTATTGCCTCATTCCAAAGGACACACTTGAATCATCTTCTATATGATTTCAAGAGGTGAACTTCTAGGAAGTTTTACATTCCTTCATCCATACCCTTTTTGTCAAAAATCCCTTTTCACATGTTGCTTTCAAAACTTGTAAATACATGTTGTGCAAACATTCTCATCTCTTTTCAAATTAGAAACCTGGACCCTAAGTCCTTGACTTTTCAAACCCCATTTCATAACACTTCTTTGAATCAATCCTAATCATACTTTGACCATATTTTGTGAATACTCATAATCAATTAACTTCACCCATTCAATTGTTTTGTGGCTCTGTCCATTGTTAATATGTTGTCACACATTAGCCATAGGTTTCAATTACCATAGTGGTTGATGTAAATCTTACCTTGTCCTTAGTGAGTTGATTGTAAGACTTCCGTACTGAAAACAGGGTTAACCCCTCTAGTACGTCGAAGTCGTCCTCGCATGGTGGATTGTTGATTCAGGTTGAGTTTTCTCCCATTGGTAATGAAAAGCCTTAGAGCTTTTGTTTTAAAATTGAACCCACTGACAATTTGGAAATCTTTTAGCCGAACTACGGCGTTTTGATCCTTACCTTTGATGGAAGGTACGTAGGCAACGGGTTCATCCGTTCAAACACAAAAATAATAAAATTGTACATTCTTTTCTCATCATCCCATTCATGTTTGCACAATATGTCATAAACAAATAAACATTTTTATACAACAAGTGTGAAAAGGGCTCCCTAGGAGTACCTAGGACGTGATGGGTGCCTAACACCTTCCCATTGCGTAATTTACCCCTTACCCAGATTCTCTGATCTTTTCATTAGTTTTCTATGTGTAAAACTTCTTAGGCTTTTGTTCGCTTTTTAGCCATTCCTTTGGATAAATAAAAGTGCGGTGGCGACTCGATTTCTTTGTATACTTTGCTTATGGTTTAATCAATAAATCATATAGCGACGAATACACCGCTACAGCTCTATCAGTCAACACATATCTTATATCTGAGCTCATTAGATGAATCTAAGTCCATCAAGACACGAACATAATGACCAAAGGATCTGTCAAAACAACTGTTACTAGTTACCGAGTTAGTGCAAATGGGCGTTCATATACTACTAGCAATAACAAAAACAATCTTGGGCCTCTAATATTCTTGGAATAGGCCATGGATGTGTATCCATACTTGAGCAGGTGTTTGCTTCAAGATTGTATGATTAAAATCTTTAGACCACATAAACAATTTTAAAAAACCTGGATTGATATTTCAAGAGTTAACGGACCTGACACGCCTTACATCATATAAGGAGAAGAAAGAAAGCCCAGAGTATCCCTTACTAAAGAGAAGTGATTCCCCACTTTCTGATAGAGATTGAAGCTTTCTCTTCAGGTTTGTCACTAATAGAGGTGAAGAACCTTTTTAATCAGATAACTTTACCATGTAAGTTGTGCTTCCACGCTTAAACTCCCAAAAAGTATTCTATTGTTTTGGGTTTTGTTTTCTTCAAATGTTTTGGTTGAAATATTAGAGCATTCGAGAAAAGCATGTGGCACAATTGGATTGGCCATGGAAATGAGGGCACGGACGGAGTACCCTTAAGGTTTCTCATGAACAATGCAAATTGCCATTGAAGTCAACCATCTTGAGTTTAAACTTGTTTTTCAAAGTTCTCTTAACAATCAATCTAAAACTGAAGGTGGAAATTAGCAATAAAGCTTAGGTCATAAAAGAAAAAGCATGCTAATATTTGACGGGGATTTTAATTTTTAATTTTTAATTTTTATTTCTCATATATAGAGAAGATAATTTTATCATTAAATCTCTCTTGATTAGAATTAAAATTTTGATTAAATCTCGCCTCTTCAGCTACACCAACCCCACTTTTTCTTATTTTTAAGGTTTATTCTCATGTAATGCGCCTTTATTAGGCCGATAGACCAAAATAATAGTACTACTTTTTACTTTGTAGCACGTGTTATAAAAACCAATATAAAAATATTATGAATATACAATTTGTTTAATTCAAATTTCTAAATAATCAATATTTTAAATTATTCATCAAAATAATAATATTTTAAACAAAAAAAATTCTATAAAGAGGAGACGGCAATGGCATATACACTAAAAAAATACACCTAGACGCCATAATATTTGGCGCATACGTTACCAATGCGTCAATAGAACTGACGCATACATTATTGACTAAAGGGGAGTAGTCACAATTTTTGTACCCAAATACCCCTGTTTTTCAGAAAAAAAATCTCAAAATAATCTTGTTCTGTCAATTGGCGCCTGCTCTTAAACTTAGAGAGGAGGAGCCAATTTGATTGGCTAGGATACCTTGTGTTGTTAATCCAATTGGCGCATATGCCTTAAGTTTTAAAGGAGGCGCCAATTGGTCTGGCACCTGTGTGTGTTTCGTAATTTTTTTTGAAAAACATTGTACATGATAGATAAAGTTGAAATCGGACCAATTCATATTAATATTAATACTCGTTTACACAAAAAAGACTAATGTCGATGATCGGGATCACCTAACCAACCTCTGGTCCCACATCCCCTAGCTACCCGAACTCGTGGCCCTAACCCATGTTGATGATTCACCACCATAGCTAAGTTCATGACCCATGCCAGAGTAGTTGGGTTGTGTTTGAGTTGTTGGAGGGCGATCAGGACGATTGAAGGGAGACATTGGTGTGAATGATGTGTCGAGGAAAGGTTGAAATGGTTGTTGTGGCGTTTGATAGCCATATGGTTGTTCAAGGTTTTGGTTTTGAGGTGTTTGGGTTTCTTGTCTATGGTAGGAGGAGGGACGATTGATGTTAAATGATTGTTGAGTGTTTTGGCTAAGGCGGCTATGGTAAGGTGATGTGTTGGGTGCAAAGTGATGTTGGATGTCTTGATGATGATCTAGTTGTGGTACGGGGTATGCTCTTGGTATTATGGTTAGGTGTTTGGCATGTTAGGATTGTAGGTTTGTATGTTTGTGGATCGGGAAGTTTGATGGATAGGGGGTGTGAGTAGTCAGTCTGACAATGTTGTTGGGGGTTAGATGTTGAGCCTTCTGGTGTGTAAGTTTCCTGGCGTGGGTCGTATAGGTACGTATCCTCGGCGATGAACTCAAATCCAACCGATTTGTACCAAGCTATATAATTACGACTTGGTTTTTCTTCAGTTGGCATCACAACATCAGTTAAGACATGGTCATGGTGGTGCTTCCATTTGCGACACTCAGATCTAGCGAAGCTTTTCCATGGGTTAAAGTCCCATTGGTCGTTAAATTTGCGTAGATGTCATTCTCATAGGTTTGCCGGGGGATTTGGGATGTGTTAAAGCATACCGAACTGCAATTTAACACAATCACTATTGTGCACCTCCATAGTGTCGCATCCTGCGAAAAATCAACCGGCGAGACTCAAAAATAAAAACACACAGAGCCGCCACTAAACGTTATTTATCCCAAGATAGGGAAAGGAAACGCTCAGAGAAACCTGGAAAAGACATGGTCTCGCGACCAAGAGAATGGGTTCGGGAGTCGGTTACGCAAGGGGAAGGTATTAGCACCCCTCACGTCCGTCGTACTCGACGGGATCCACGTCCTAGAATAAAGAATAGGTTGCTAAAACATCACACACACACAGGGAACGCAGGTGGGGTTAAGAGGAACGAGCTCGATAAGGTATCGCACCTTATGCCTACATATCTTGTCTGGAACAAGAATCAGAGCCACTGTAGTTCGGCTTACGCACGCCAAACAACACAAAACATACAAACAAGCAAGGGTGGCAAACATGGAGCCCGACAACCACTTGATGGAATTACGTCGGCATCCGAACCAAAACACACTCAAAACGGCAAACGTGGAGCCCGACAGCCAATCACTGGGCTTACGTCGGCATCCGAGCCAAACACACAGTCAGATAACAAGTAAACACACGCAAAAAAATAAAAAGGTTGCCCGGAGTGGTCTCGCACGACCACCTGCCTACATACCTCGTCTGGAACGAGGATCAGGGCGATGTAGTTCCCCTGAAAGGGACTAAATTGCTAACCAGAAACCGGGGAAAGATACACAACTAGGGAGCTGAGACTCGAGCCTAATGTTGTCATGCATCGTTAACCCTAAGTTCGGTTTTCTATCCTACTTGCATAAGCAAACTAACCTAACCAGGAAAGAAGCTAGCACACAAGCATACAATCATATATCATCAAATGAGAACAGGTATCTCAAACAAACATGTCAATCAGATATCCACATAACACGCACTATAGCCAAACAAGGGGGCTCAATCAATCAGGTTTGACTGCCTAAGCAATCGTCTGTACAGGCTGTGTTTGCTCTTAACCTTGCCATTACGAGGCTAAGGTGAAGCAGATGAAAGGTGAAGTGAGGATCAGACCTCACAGCTCTTATCCCTAACCAGGGAGAGCGTCTGACAAATGAGCATGGGTCCAGAATGGGGGGACCCTTCTATACTCGGAGACTCTGACTCAATGTGCACTGCACAGATCTTGGGCTTTTGATCTCCATGCTACAACCATGTAATGGGAGCAAGGAGAAGACTCAACTGAATAGTGGGGGGTAGGCTGCATACCCCTACC
The DNA here is from genome assembly GCF_024323335.1 of Lathyrus oleraceus. Classification (NCBI taxonomy): domain Eukaryota; kingdom Viridiplantae; phylum Streptophyta; class Magnoliopsida; order Fabales; family Fabaceae; genus Lathyrus; species Lathyrus oleraceus. Next base: position 95,084,816 of record NC_066579.1, on the reverse strand, counting down.
TTCCACCAATTGCCTTATTTAAAGGACTTTCACCTGCTTGGGCTTAAAAATAAACAACCACAATCATTGCCTCTTAAGGAGGACTTCAGACATTTATTTGCCCGGCCCGGTAACAGCCGGGTCTCCAGACTACATGAAGTTAGGAAGTTATACCTCTATGCAAGTTGCTTAAGCAAAGCAAAGCAAAAGTTCACAAGGAACTGAGCAACTAAAGTACCTGGAAACAATCAAACACAGTTAGTACTCAGACAGACAAAACCAAACAGCAAGTTCAATCAGACAAACTATACAAGCTATGCACAACCAAAGGCAAGCTTAAAGCCTAAGCCCAAGCTTCAAAACCTACAAAACCAAGTTACGTTAGTATACAAATATCAACAACATCAATCAAAATTGATTTGGATCATTATCCATGTGCATTGCTTTTTGATCCTGAAAAATCAAGCAAACATTAGCAACTAGACCACTAGGCCAAGCCTAGGGTCCAAAGGCAATAAAAATTCTTAAACAGCAAGATATCCACCAACCAATCTCAAATTAAAATCAAACAAGAGCAAACATCATTGGTCTCATGTTTAGATCATTCATTATGCTCATATTATGCTCAAAATAAGGCAAACTAGTTCAAATGAACCACCAAGCACACAAACAGAAGTATTGCATTCAAATCCACATCAAAACACATCCAAAAATTCTCAAATTAATTACACCTAAACAGGGGGCAATCAAGGTCTACCATGTCAAATTTGAGCTCAATTGGGCAAATAGAACCATGTCAATGAAAATCAACAAAAACAGTCACAATTTCATGCTTCAAACCACAACATCAATGCATACATCCACTTCAAAAATTCATAACTCAATAAAAACAATAAAGAAATGGATGAGACCAAAACAGGGATGTCACATTATGTGTCTACAACATTCATACCAAATTTCATGACCATACAATACCATATGAGCATTTCCCAATCATTCTACTAACCTATGTCACATGAGCTTGCAAATTCAACCACCAGAAAGGAAAATTCACAATCAATTTGAAAATTCAGTGTAAAATTCCACAAAAATTCTCATAGCTTCCTAACATGTTAACTAAGCATCATGCAAAATTTCAATCAATTTCAACAAGTATAAGCCAATCAAAAAAATCCAGCAAGTTGACATAATGAGGTGTGACACAAATTGTCACACCTAAGTTCCAGAATTTGCTGCTCATTGACCAGGTATCAAAAATGCATGAAATTTACATATAAATGAACATCAATTAGTCCACAATCATCACAAAAATTTTCAAGAATTTATTTAACACTATGAGCATTTCATGAACCAAATGGTAAAATGTATCAATTTTGAGCACATGTGAAATAAGTCTAGGTCAAACAATATTTTTGCCATGCACAACTTTGACCAATAGGTCAAACAAATTCTAAACTCAACAACAAAGTCAAAGAAAAAATCTCCATATTTTTAGGATTTTTCTACTATTTTTTGTGAATTTTTTAAGGTCTTTATAATTTTTTAAGAATTAAACAAAATTAATTAAATATCACAATGGCATAATCGTAAATAACAGTGGCGCGGGCGGTAAACCTCTAATTTGAAATTTCAAACAGAAAATTGGATCTACAGCCTTGTTTCATCGTCTTCAACCAAGAGTTTGCCCAGAAAATGAAAATCACGATGAACATTGAAACTCAATGGAAATTGGCAAGCGATAGCTCGTTCGAACCGTCTCAATGCGAGGAACACAAATATCACATTATTACATCCTAAAAGTTCCTAAAATTCCTGAATCGAGCAACCTAGGGTTTGTGTTCATACTTTCAAATCGCGATTTCTCACGCTACAGTCAACCATTCTCAAAACTAAGGCTATCATGATGCTCTACGTAGCAAGTTCTACAACACGCACATAATCATTGAACGAATCATGACGAACGAATTTCGAAGGTACCTGGAAATGGCAGAAACGTATGTGTGTTCTTCGCACTCGATTCCTTCAAACAAGTGCACTAGAGACTTCAAGAAGTTGAATGACGAGCTTGAGATCGATTGCCATGTCTTCTAGTGTCCACAATTCGGATTTGCCATGGATGATGAGATTTGGAACAGTCACGATGCAGCCTTCCTTTCCTTCCAAACTATCCAAACAGATGTACAAGATGATGATTGTGGTTGAATGCAACAAGAATCGTGTGAATTGGTGGAGATTTGATGAAGAAACTTGAGATTGAAGGTGTTTGTGTTCTTGAGGGTTTTTGAGAGAATTTGGAGAGTTTTGAGATCCAACTTTGGAGAATGTGATTTCTGTTATGTTTAACCAATGATTATGAATATATATGTGCACTTAATCCAAGCTCTAATCACATAATTAGCAATTTGGAAATGTTAAGTGAAATTGGTTATTAACAAGTGAGGGCATAATTGTAACTTCCACATGACAGCACATGCCAGCTCAAATTTGGTTCCAACAAGTCCAAAATACCATATGTAATGTGTAGAAACAATTCTCATTTCAATTGGTCATGTATTTCGCAATTTCACCCTTTGATGGCATAATGTCCAATTTCAACCATTGCACTTTTCAAACCAAAACTCAATTTGCAAAGCCTAGCCATGAAATGAGGATTCAAACACATTCTAAATGCCATTCCTGAGGTGTTGGAAAAAGTCCCATCTCAAAATTCCAAATATTTTGACAGTTGGACAATTTTGCCCCTGGTCCAATTCAACTGTCCAGTTGAAAAGTGACTTTTTACCTTGGCCATTTTTGGGAAAATCCAATGATGCACCCTCAAAGTACATGTCAAATGGAGTTTGTGCATATAAAGAACTTGCAATTTGGACAAAGTATGTGGAAATTATGGCCTCCTGATTACGGGTCATTTCTGAATTTCACTGATCCCTAATTTTCCAACCATACATTGGATTTTCAAGTTCTTGGACTTTTTGGAAAGGTGAGAACAAGATCTACAACTTTCATGTTGAACAAATTTTCATTTGAAGCTTCCTTGGACACGTGGCCTTGAGGTCCAAAACTTTCCATTTTTGGAAACTTCAATTACAAGTCACTGTCTATTTTTGGCAGTTTTTGTCCTGACTTGATTTTCTCCATTCTTAAGCTTTGAGATGTCAAATATCACTTGTTCCAACATGAATGAAGTGTATCCAACTCATTTTCACCTTCAAATCTATCCGATCATGTACAGTTGACCACAGTTGACTTTTCATCTGATAGATGAATCTGGCAATGCATAGATCAATCTGAGCTCCAATCTTCAACTGAAATGGCTCAAGGGTGATACCCTAGCCTCAATAAGCACAATATAATCACATAATGAACCCCATAACCTTCACAAACCCCATCTCCTGATTATGCCCTGATTGGCCCCATACAACTGATTAGGGTTGACCAGTGGTCAAAACCCTAATCTCAAGGAATCTGCTTCAATCACTTGATTCTTCTGATGATAACCAACCATGATGATGATGATGTATCATTTCAATCAAGATGAATACCAACATCCTTTGAGAATCACAAAACCCTAATTTGAACTGCCCCCTCCTCAGATGATCAATAACCAGTCCAATGAAACCCTAGGCTTGCACTTGACCTCTTCATCTTCTGACCAAGACTTGTGAGGATGACTTGCACAATGTAACCACATGATATGCAACATGCAATGCCTAATGACCTAAAATGATATGTAATATGTTAATCCTAGTCCCAAGAGAGGAGGGCAAATTTTGAGGTGTTACAGCTGCCCCTATTCAATCCACTGTGAACCTGTCGATACGAAATAGCCTCGGCTTTCGGATGATCAGGATGAAGAGTAATTGAATACCAAGAACAGACGAACAATTTGCACTCTGATGGGATAATAATTAACAACGCCTGTCAGCATCGGCGAAGAAACAAACTCTGAACAACGTCAGCCTGGATACCAAAATAAATGGTAACTCAGGGATAACCATGGCCTGAACACCACACATCCGCTCAGGATTATTATCTCTCTTCTTTTTGTTTTTTTGCTTTTCTTGAACCCCGAAAATTTTCTGCTTGTGCAAACGATCCTCAGACCTCTGCATTTGAACCCCAACATCTTCTTTCTTATCTTCTTTTTCTTGGACCCCGAAATTTTCTCTTTGCGCAAATGATCCTCAGATCTCTGCATTTGAACCCCGAAAAATGCCTCAGCACTCCTTCTTTGCCAAAATAGTGAACCCCAATCTCCAGTTTGAACCCCAGTCGCCTGACGATAACTCGCGATCGCCAATATGAACCCCGTTCTCCAGAAAATGCCTCAACATCTCCCTTTCTCCATTTGAACCCCGGAAAATGCCTCAGCATATCCTTTCTCCATTTGAACCCCAGGAAAATGCCTCAGCATATCCTTTTCTCCATTCTCCCGTGATAATTCCGCTGGCAACGTCGGAAATAACACCAAACCACTCTGAGGGCGACATGTCAGAGGGTAAACCTTCACAAAAGGAAGGTAGCGTGTGCATCTCTTCCTCAGAAGACACCTATAACGACCTCCATTGGCCTCCGCCAGAGTCTAAGGCGACACATGAACAGAAGATAATCCTGCGGACCGCATCCCGGATACAATCTTCAACTCCAACTCCATTTGAACCCCAGAACATACCTCAGTATCTCCTTTTCTCCGTTTGAACCCCAGAACATGCCTCAGCATTTCTTTTCTCCATTTGAACCCCGAAAATCGCGCTGATCGCGTAACGTCTTCTGATTTTATCTCCATCTCTGTCCGACGGAAACATCTCCTCCAATATCGCACTACTGGGGAACATTGCTGATCTGACGCTATGATGCTAAACTCCTCAAAGTAATATCTTCACCCTCAGGCGAAGTAAAGACTCCAATCGGTAACCAAGGCTTGAATTGCGCTGATCGCATAACCTTTCCATCTCTGTCCGACGGAAAACAATTACTCCAGTATCGCACTACTGGGGAAATACCTTTGATTTAATCACGATGCTGAACTCCTCGGAGTAACACCTCTTCACCTTTGGGCAAAACCACTTCTCGAACAGTAACCACGGTTTGAGACTAGCTTATGCTCGCAATGATGCATGATTGATTTTTTCTGCGTAATGCTCCATAATTATGGAAATGCTACGCGATTATTTATTTTTCTATGCAATATGCCATGTTTATTTTTTTTATGATGAATGCATAAAAGGTATCCCCCTCAAGGGACTCTTCTGGGGAGCATGAGACACTCTGCTGAGGAACTCGTCACCGCTCCAATTCCACCCTGCTGGGGAATAACACTGCTGCTGGGAAAAGGCAACCCTTGCTGGGGAAGAACCTCCTTTGCACCCAATCCGCTCGAGAAACTGCTGGGGATAAGCACCACCAACACTCTGTGGGGATACAACAATCTTGACTTGCTGAGGATATCAATCCTGACTCCGCTTCGGGAAAACCCTCACAGATACCTGCGGACTTTACTGGGGAAATACTCACAGAGACTCTGCCAGGGGAACAGCAATCTCCAGACTCATCTGGGGAAACATCACTCTATCACCTGCCGGGGATAACCATCCTGATCCTGCTAGGGAACTGCATACTACTCCGCTGGGACAACCCATGCAATCCATAGGTAGAATCAACTCAGCTGGGGATGCCGATATCTGTCCACTACGGGAACTTGTTCAATCCTCCGATAGGATGAACGCTGTTGGAGATATATTTCTTTGAAAAGAGCCCGCTCCACTCGGGGAATAACAACCTTCTGGCCTGGCTGCTGAGGAAGCTCCATTTACCTGCCGGTATAACCATCCCGACTCGGCTGGGGAACCCACAGATCTGGAATCTGCTGGGGAATTTGGTCCTCATTACTCTGCTTGGGGACCTAGCTGGGAAAAAAGTTGGTACAAAACACCCGTCGACTCGTCGAACCACGGTATCCACCTCCAATACTCATATCAGCTTTCCACTTTGGAGAACTCCCAGACTCATCTGGACCTTTTCTGCTCCATCATCTTGTATTCCAAGTCGCTCCGCGCTCGACGAGAGACGTACTCCTGGGTTTTATACAGAAATTCCAATCTTCCGACTTTGAAGAGTCTTCTTGATTAATTCCAAAGGTCGTCGGACGTCTCGTCGTCTCTCCGTCCTTTCTTCATACACTCGTCCCTGATCGGACTCTGCGGGGAATCGCATACTTTCAAGTCTTCCGACTTTGAAGAGTCTTCTTGATTACCATTAAGGACCGTCGTACGTCGCAACGTCTTCGCCACTTACGTTCCTGAGCGAACTCTCTGGGGATCTGTTACAAAGCTCCCACATCACAACCTGCAAGTGAGTGAAAATATCCAACAGCTCCTGCAAAACAGATCGTTAGATAAAACCGTGCCCCAGGCGTGTCAAGATTTCAACACTTGGGTCACCCAACCTTCCAAATAAGATTTCAAGCCTTCAATCTTATAAACATGCATTGGAAGGAAACCTGTATGTTTTAAAATGCAAGATTCTTTATCAAAAATATCCGGATGTTTTTGCAATCAAAGCGGTAATGAAAAACAAAAACAAAATTATTTGACTGAATATGCATTTTATTGATTGGAAAAAGTGTGTGGCTCAAATTGAGCAATACAAAAGGAAGCAATTCCTGAAAAGAGGTAATTGCACAAAAGGAAAAATCTATCCTAATGGCAATGTGAAACCCGTGATCTCATCGAGTTCCAACTCGGTCACACCCCATATGTCCTCAGACTCTCCATGCTTTCTGCCTTCTGAACAAGACGATTCCAACTGATCCCTACCGGGTATTATCCATGATGCTTTAACCAAAGCGCAAACGATCATGCGGGACGCAATTGTTCGTTTCAATCCCTCTTTTGCCTGGACCGCCCTTTCGGGTTTTCAGTCCACCGGGATACCCATTTTTGCCCAAGTCGCCTTTCCAGGTTTTCGACTTGCCGAGTGTACAATTTTTCATTTTATCCCTAATTTTTGCCCGAACCTTTCTTTCTGTTTTTGGTTCGCCGGGATGCCCATTTTTGCCTGGACTATTTTGTTCTTTTCGTCCAGCGGGTCTCTTCATACGAAGTATTTTTTAACTGCGTCCGCATTCACAGGGGATGGAAAATCCTCGCCATCCATGGTCGTTAGCAACAAGGCTCCGCCAGAGAAGACCTTCTTGACCACGAATGGACCTTCATAATGCGGTGTCCATTTGCCCCTACGATCGTTTTGAGGAGGAAGGATCCTTTTCAGCACCATATCACCTACGTAATATACCCGAGGTCGTACCTTTCTGCCAAAAGCACGCTTCATCCTTTGCTGGTACAACTGCCCATGACAGATGGCTACTAGCCTCTTTTCCTCAATCAGGCTCAACTCTTCGTACCGGGTCCTCACCCATTCAGCCTCTCGCAACTTCACGTCCCTCAGGACTCTCAAAGAGGGAATCTGAACCTCACCAGGTAATACCGCCTCCATTCCATATACCAATGAGAAAGGAGTTGCCCCAGTAGATGTACGTACCGACGTTCGATACCCAGGATACCAACTTCGTATTCCGCCGCCATCGTTGGTGCATTCAAACGTTATCCGGGCAACAAAAGCTTATTCTCCTTAACCTCCCCATCAGACATCAGAATCCGTTCGGATTTGGGGTCAGGCCCCTCCTCCGGGATCGGTCACTCTCAATCTTTCGATTTGAGTACCTCGAGATGTCCTCATCAGGGAACTCAAACTTCATCGGTTGATAACCCTCAATGGGTTGCGGAGCGATGTAATCAGACAATACACCCCTTGATTGCTTTCTGAGAGTATCCCAAATCAGTCAACATTATTTTGCACTCTTGCAACCCATCCGGTCGATGCTAGCTCCTCAAACCCCTACTTGATCGGATCCTTTTTGGAAATCCGCAAAGTGACATGAATCAGCATACTGTCTCAGTCAGCGAGCAGCCTATGCCAAAGTACAGCAAGTTTTCTCGAACAGTGAATGTATTGTTTCACAGTCGGTAAACTTTTTGCTAAGGCAAATTGCATGCTCTTTTCGACAAGACTCGTCATGCTGCCCCAGTACACACCTCATAGACCCCTCAAAGGCCGTCAAGTACGAGATTGAAGATTGCTCCTTCCTCAGAAGGTATCAGAATCAGAGGTTCCTGCAACTTTTCTTTTATTTTTTTCAATGCCCCTTGGCAATCATTATTTCACCTGACCGTTTGATCTTTTTTCAACATCTTGAACATAGGTTCGCCTGTGGCTGTTAGATGAGATGTGAACCATGACAGGTAGTTCAATCTTTCTAAGAAACCACGAACCCCTTTTTATTCTCGGTTCAGGCTTTTCTTTTATTGTTCTTTTTTTTTTTTTTTTTTTTTTTTTAAAGCAGGATGAACCTCGATTCCTCCCTTACAATGAACCCCAACATCTTACCGGACCGCACTCTGATAGTGCACTTACTCGAATTCAACCTCAGTTTGAATTGTTTCAACTGGTCAAACGACCTGCCCCGGTCTGCCAGATGCTCCTCTTCTGTTTGGGACTTTGCTATCATGTCATAGCATTTGATTTCATGACGAATCGTATCATGAAACAAAGTCAACATGGCTTTCTGACAAGGCACTGGCGTTTCGCTTCTCTAGAGGACAGTCTCCTTTCTATGGGAGCTTGTGCACAACGACACCGGTATTCGACCTTGGCATATCCTGACATGACCAAGTGAATGCGTCCACCTGCTCCTTCAACAAGGCTACCATTCTGCTCTCGATTCGCCTCTGAAGCGGCTCTAATTTTCATCTCCTTCCTGACCTCGGCGGTGCGTGGAATAACAATCTCAACCCGCTCCTCGGGCGGCTGAATCACCTTCTCCTCTTGTCTCAACAACCTGGTTAATTCCAGTAGATCACAATCTTCTTTGCCTTCTTCTTCAGCCTGATTGCTCGGATTGTCGAAGTCATATGAGGGGTAACCAAATTGTTATCAACGAGATCCGGAGAATTATTTTTCGACTTTGGGACGAGACAAATCAAAAAGGAAAAATGAAAATAAACATTGCCATTTTTATTTGTTTTTAAACTGCAAAAATAAATGAAAGACAGGGAACACCGTTTTTTGACTGAAAAACATCCATTTATTAATGATGCAGAAATGCAAATTATGAACATGAGGTGGCCCTTACAATGGACCATTACGTGTCGGGCAACACGTATGGTTTGCATGCATATAAGAAAGAAAACAAGAAAAATATTACTCTTCGAGGAGAGTGACCCGGATGATTTCTTCGGCCCTCCAGTTGTGGATTTCCATCCCTGGTGCGCACGGCTTTATCCATTGGTCGATGTCGCAGTCGCTATCAGAGTCTTCACCCAGCATGCAAACGTGATCCGGATCCAGCATTCCGGCGCTTGTGAAGGTTACAGACGTACGACCTCCTCTTCCTCGCCCTGAGCCTCGGCCCGGTTGATATCCAACCCCAAAGCGATCCTTTTTCTCTGGAACCTCCATCATTTTGCCCCAACCAAGAGCTTCTCCACTTTTGACCACCTCAGCAGCCTGCTTATATGAAGCGATGGATGGTTTCTCTTCTTCCTTCGCGAACAGGGCATTCTCCACCTTGACGGTTTCAAATGCCTGGCTAGGCGTCTCCCATATTTCACCATCCATCTCCACGTACTTGAACGAAGACAGGTGGCTGACAAAGATGTCCTCCTCTCCGCAGACCGTGACAACCTGACCTCCCCAGACATATTTCAGCTTCTGGTGCAAAGTCGATGTAACTGCTCCCGCAGCATGAATCCATGGGCGACCCAACAGGCAACTGTATGCCGGCTGAATGTCCATGACGTAGAAAGTCGACTTGAACACCTCGGGTCCAATCTTTACTGGCAATTCCACCTCCCCAAACACAGCCCGTTTTGACCCATCAAATGCCCGCACAATCAGATCAGTCGGGGTCAAAATCAGCCCATCACAGTTTAGCTTTGCCAGGGCCTTCTTAGGCAACACATTCAAAGAGGAGCCGGTATCAACCAGCACATGCGAAAGCACGGCTCCTTTGCATTCCATCGCAATGTGTAAAGCCCGGTTGTGGTTTCTGCCATCTACGGTCAAATCCATATCAGTAAAGCCCAACCCATGGCTGGCATGCACGTTGGATACGACCGTCTCCAGTTGGTTGATTGTGATCTCCTGAGGCACATAGGCTTTCTTCAGAATTTTCAATAAGGCCTCCCTATGCCCTTCTGAGCTCAGCAACAAAGAAAGAATTGAGATCTTGGAAGGAGTTTGCTGCAAGTGATCGACCAATTTATACTCTGACTTTTTAATGATTCTGAGGAACTCCTCCGCATCATCATCAATTTTGTTATCCGACCCCGCGGGCGCCGGTGTCATCACAGGAGTACTTCCACTATTCTCAATCACAGCCTTTCCCTTTGCCCTGGCTAAAGCCTCGGCCTTTTCTTTTTTCTCTTTTTCTTCCTCCCCTCTCCTCAACGCATCAGGAGCAAACAGCCTACCGCTGCGAGTGAAACCGCTGGGACCGGCATTATCCACCTTTAGCACGGCGGTTTCACTAGCAGATTGCTCTTCAATCCTCTCCCCATTACAGTACACCTCTCCCCCATAATGCCACGGTACGGCATCATCTTTGTCATAGGGAATCGGCCCAGGTACCGTGATGGTAACTGGAGCCTCTTCAGTAAGGTTCGACAAATCAACCGGATCATAGAAAATGGTTATGGTGGAGACTTCTTCCTTCTCCTCATCAGCCCTCTCAATCAAAATATCACCATTATCCATCAGACCCTGGACATGCTTCCTCAGAAGCTCACAACCGTTCACCGACATAGTGCACTCAGCACACTCAGACCCGCAGCCCGGATATACCCCATTTCTCAACAATTGACTCTTCAACTCAGCCAAGGGCGTCCTCAACTGATCAATCTCAGACAATCCAACCCTCATCTCCTCGAAGATTGCATTTACTCCCCGTTGACCATGCGCGGGCATGGGATTTGCGTTGACATTGGGAGATGGTGCGAAATTGATTGCTTTGGAATCCACTAAATCCTGAACTGTGTGCTTAAAAGCTTTACAGTTCTCAATATTATGCCCAGGCGCACCTGAGTGGAATTCACACTTCGCGTTCTCATCATAGCTGGTCGGCCTTTGATCAGGTCTCAAAGGCGCCAGAGTTCTAGTCTGCACTAGGCCCAAATCTTGCAGCTTCTTAAACAAGAAAGCATAGCTCACTGGAGGCCTATCAAACTGACGATCCTGTGCTCTGCCCCGGATCTGATAACCAGCCCTTTGCTGCCTCTGCTGAAAGGGTTGTTGTCTCTGTTGCTGTTGCTGCTGTTGCGGTTGTGCTGGCTGAGACTCAGCAGGAATTGTTACCGCAGCATTGTGCTGGAAGTAACGGTCCCTACTGGGTCCACGTTGAGTGTAAACTGCACTGGTGTCTCCCTCTTTCTTCCTCTGCCCACCGTTATTACCAAACGGCTTTTTCGAACCGGAAGAAGATGCGGAAGCATTACCCTGAATTTTTCCCAGTTTTAACCAACTTTCGATTCTTTCTCCTGCCACCACAATGTCAGAGAAATTGGTGACAGGACAGCCCACCATTCTTTCTGCAAACGGCCCCTGCAGGGTCCCCATAAACAAGTTCGACATCTCCCTATCCACAAGCGGAGGTTGCACCCTAGCAGCCAGTTCCCTCCATCGCTGAGCATACTCCTTAAAGCCCTCATTGTGCTTTTGAGACATACCCTGCAGCTGGGTACGGCTCGGAGCCATATCTGCGTTGAACTGGTACTGCTTGAAGAACGCATCCCCAAGATCTTGCCAGCTTTTGATGTCAGCAGATTTCAGCTTGGTATACCATTCCAAGGAACCTCCAGACAGGCTGTCCTGGAAAAAGTACATCCACAGTTTTTGATCCGCGGTGTATGCTGAGATTTTGCGGACAAATGCCTGGAGATGAGTTTCCGGGCAAGAACTGCCATTGTATTTGTCGAATGCGGGCGCCTTGAATTTCTGAGGGATTACAATCCCCTCCACCAGCCCCATGTTGGACATATTTACCACCCCAGGCGTGGCATAACTCTCCAAGACCTTTATTTTCTCAGCCAGCAGCTGAATTTCTTTATTCTGTGGAGGAATATTGTAAGGCACAAAAGGCTCGTTCTGTATGGAAAATTGATCAGCCTCTCTGTCCTCTTCCTGATCATCATCAAAGCCATAAAACGGAGGCACAAAATTGTCCTTCATATTTTGACTAGGCCCAGGTTGACCACCAGCATTGTTCACGAGGCCCACAGTCGTCCTCTTTCCACCATCTCTGGATCCCTGCCCCTGGTTGGAGACTCCATCCAGGTTGACCCCACTGTTCACAGCAGAAACCCGCTCGAGTTTCTCAACCTTGTCTGCGAGAGCCTTCTGACCAATTGCAAAGCCTTGCATTATATTGATCAGTTCGTTCATTTTATCCTTCAATTCAAGCATATCAGCACTGGGAAGCTCCATGAGTCTGGGAGTATTGCGTCTGGTATAATATCTGTGAGGGCGTGTTGAGTGCAAAGGTACTGTCCTTCGAGCGCGAGCAATGATTCCTGTGACAAACAAGCGCGTTAGTAACAGTTACCTGCAAAATAAAACACAGTTATTATGATTAATGCATGGATGCAGTGTCTATCCATATGAAGGACACTTTGTCTCTTGATCCTGGTATCACTGAGACAAATAATAATCCGGCATCAATATCTTGATTTGCAGGGTTGGATTTCATTGTGCAGATCGGAGATATGCGATTTAGCAAGAATACCCCCAACCATGTGTGTGCTTGTGTAAGTGCATACGGTAAAGCAAATAAAGCTTGAAAACCATCACTGAATAGAAACCATCATTACATAACCAAAGAGTGCACAATCAGTGCCATAGTCATACATCAGGCCAGATATAAATCTCCAAAGTCAGGGAAGAAATACAAGCAAAGTGAATTCCGTCAACAAGCCTGACGGTAATCCAACACAAATGAAAGATCTAGCCAGATGAGGGTCCCACAGACGACCCTATCTCATCTTCCATCCTCGCGAACTCTACGGCGAACCTGAGCTCGGTGTTCTCCTGCTGCAGTCTCCCAACTTCTTTCTGATGAATCTTCATCTGCCTGAAGTAGTGGTCTCTCTCTGCCATGTAATGATCTCTCTCAGCCCTGATCTTTGCTTTCTCCGCTTCCCACTCTGCAGCGAGGACTCTGGCTCTCTCATCTCTCTGATCCCTCACCAGGATTTGCCTCCTCTTCTCATCTTCGATCACCTTTGATGCTCTGAATAGCTTCTCCTTCGTGATGTCATGCTCCCGGTTGGACGATGCTAAATCCTGGCTAATCTTCCCATAGTAGGCTGTATCCATCTCAAAGCGTTTGGCTTCCAAGGCATGTCGCTTGTCTTGATCTTCCATCTTTTCCTTGAGCTCCTGATTAACCCTCTGAACCCGAGCAACACTCATCTCCAATTCTGTCTTCTCTGCAAGCAACTGATCTCTCTCCCGCTTCATCTCTAAGAACTCATCCATACTAACAGTAGAAGGAGTCTCCTCAACCAACGGATACCACGGATCGACCATAGGAAACGGTAGACAAGTAAGCTCCACTCTCTTTCTGAGCCAATCATCGAACGGAGGAAAAGATCTGTTGTTAGCTTTACCCCAAGAAGCCTTGCCTTTTCTCTGAATGCTGCGCCATGCCTCGGATATCTGCTTCACCCTATCCTGATTACCCTCAACTAGGAAGTACACAGATTCCTGAACATCACTCTTGTATGGTGGAAGCTCCATAGCGAATCCCATCTGCCTCTTAAGAAGTGTCGGGTTGTAATTAATGCAACCCTGGATCCCTATAAGCGGCACATTGGGAAAACCCCTGCAACTGCATATGAAATCCTGTCCAACTCCACTACTGTGAGTCCAATCTATGTCCTTAGCCCTCAAACCCATCAGTTTGGTCGCCCAATTAACATTCTGACCTAGAAGAACAAAAGCACCCTTGGATGGCAAGTAACCCATAAACCACTTGAATAGTAACTGCGCACAGCATCGAATTAATCCCCCACGCCTCTTCTCATTCCGGTTATGAACCGAATAATAGACATCTCCAATCAATGTAGGGATAGGATTCCTTCGAATAAACAGGCGGATGGCATTGATATCCACAAAGTTCTTCTGGTTCGGAAACAGAATGATCCCATAAATGCCCGCAGCAACCAAAGCACAGACAGCTTCCCAATTCCCCAATTCTGACTGCTCTTTAGCCTTAGCCTCTAGGAAACTCAGATGAAAACCAGGCAACTTCCCCTTCTCCTTCAGATTACCCTTCACCGCCTCTGGACTCAGATAGAAGGCACGAGAAATCCCACCAATATCAGGTTCGTCCTTGGTAACACGGAAAGGAACCTGATCCCTGATCTGGATACTCAGAATATCAGCATAATCCTCCATCATGGGCCCTAGCACATAATCTGGGAAGACAAAACACCTCAGCTCAGGATCGTAAAACTGAAGTAGAGTATGGATGGCGCTCCTGTCTCTGTCCATGAGCCTGAAAACCACCTTCAGAATGCCCCCATACATCTCACGAAACAACCCCACATGGTCAGGTGTAATCAATGCTATCATATCCTTCAGCACACTGATGTCTGGATCAAAGAAACTGTAGGCCACATCATCCTTCAAACCGGGTCTTCTCATGTCTGGATAGAAAATCTCTCAACCAGGATCTCGATCAAAGGGGTCCCTGCATATGGGTAAACATGTGTTAGATGTAATTAATGCAAGATGTAATGATGCTGATGAATGAATGCAATGCGTTGCCATCCTCCAAGCCATCTGATCATCTGTACTGAATCTGATCTCTGAACTGATCATAACCATCTGAGGAGTGTACAATCATCAATCAGACCCACGGGTTCCGAAATAAACGGAAGATAGATACATCATCATCATCACCACTGGTCTCGGAGCAGACACACCATCACCATCTGAATCGGCCCAGGGAATCCGAAATAAACGGATCCCCACTGATAAATATCTCGACCCGGGGAATCCTGAAATAAACGGATCCCCACTGATAAATCACGGACAGCACTCCGGCGTCACGGCAATAAATAACCATAAATCCGACTCATAAATATGTCTCTGATCCACGGAACCAAAAGTCACCATCTGAGCAATGCGTCTGAAATAATCAACCCTCCCCTCACAGGTAAATTCTAAACAGGTCATCCTAAGGCGGATAATAGTCTCGACAATCGGGCAGAGATACTCAATGGGTTTGCCCTTTCGGGTGTGCCATTGTAGCTCTCCTGAGATCGTCTAAACCACAGATCCGGGAAATGATCGGTCACCAGAGTCAACAGCTCAAAAGAGATAACCCAACCAAAGTGGAAAACCCCACTGGAAGAGCACTTCTCAGATGAACCTCGTCCGGCTTGTGGTATGTCACATCGCAACATCATGCCCAACCGACATGTAAGCGACGCGAGACCACGCTAATCCTAGGTGTATACTCGGGCCTGGGTTTTAGCCCCACTCAGAACACCCACCCCAAACAACAGAACCACCTGCAGAGGACGGCAACAACATGATAGTATGATGCATGCAAGTATTTAATGCACATATATACATGGGTTAGAATAATAAATGCAATAAATAAACAACACACAATAAGCAACCCAAACCAATCCTAAAACGCTAGGAGGGACTCGCTTAAGGACGATGGACCAGCATAGGTCTACATCGAGGGTGTCCCCAGCAGAGTCGCCAGCTGTCGCATCCTGCGAAAAATCAACCGGCGAGACTCAAAAATAAAAACACACAGAGCCGCCACTAAACGTTATTTATCCCAAGATAGGGAAAGGAAACGCTCAGAGAAACCTGGAAAAGACATGGTCTCGCGACCAAGAGAATGGGTTCGGGAGTCGGTTACGCAAGGGGAAGGTATTAGCACCCCTCACGTCCGTCGTACTCGACGGGATCCACGTCCTAGAATAAAGAATAGGTTGCTAAAACATCACACACACACAGGGAACGCAGGTGGGGTTAAGAGGAACGAGCTCGATAAGGTATCGCACCTTATGCCTACATATCTTGTCTGGAACAAGAATCAGAGCCACTGTAGTTCGGCTTACGCACGCCAAACAACACAAAACATACAAACAAGCAAGGGTGGCAAACATGGAGCCCGACAACCACTTGATGGAATTACGTCGGCATCCGAACCAAAACACACTCAAAACGGCAAACGTGGAGCCCGACAGCCAATCACTGGGCTTACGTCGGCATCCGAGCCAAACACACAGTCAGATAACAAGTAAACACACGCAAAAAAATAAAAAGGTTGCCCGGAGTGGTCTCGCACGACCACCTGCCTACATACCTCGTCTGGAACGAGGATCAGGGCGATGTAGTTCCCCTGAAAGGGACTAAATTGCTAACCAGAAACCGGGGAAAGATACACAACTAGGGAGCTGAGACTCGAGCCTAATGTTGTCATGCATCGTTAACCCTAAGTTCGGTTTTCTATCCTACTTGCATAAGCAAACTAACCTAACCAGGAAAGAAGCTAGCACACAAGCATACAATCATATATCATCAAATGAGAACAGGTATCTCAAACAAACATGTCAATCAGATATCCACATAACACGCACTATAGCCAAACAAGGGGGCTCAATCAATCAGGTTTGACTGCCTAAGCAATCGTCTGTACAGGTTGTGTTTGCTCTTAACCTTGCCATTACGAGGCTAAGGTGAAGCAGATGAAAGGTGAAGTGAGGATCAGACCTCACAGCTCTTATCCCTAACCAGGGAGAGCGTCTGACAAATGAGCATGGGTCCAGAATGGGGGGACCCTTCTATACTCGGAGACTCTGACTCAATGTGCACTGCACAGATCTTGGGCTTTTGATCTCCATGCTACAACCATGTAATGGGAGCAAGGAGAAGACTCAACTGAATAGTGGGGGGTAGGCTGCATACCCCTACCTTCCACCAATTGCCTTATTTAAAGGACTTTCACCTGCTTGGGCTTAAAAATAAACAACCACAATCATTGCCTCTTAAGGAGGACTTCAGACATTTATTTGCCCGGCCCGGTAACAGCCGGGTCTCCAGACTACATGAAGTTAGGAAGTTATACCTCTATGCAAGTTGCTTAAGCAAAGCAAAGCAAAAGTTCACAAGGAACTGAGCAACTAAAGTACCTGGAAACAATCAAACACAGTTAGTACTCAGACAGACAAAACCAAACAGCAAGTTCAATCAGACAAACTATACAAGCTATGCACAACCAAAGGCAAGCTTAAAGCCTAAGCCCAAGCTTCAAAACCTACAAAACCAAGTTACGTTAGTATACAAATATCAACAACATCAATCAAAATTGATTTGGATCATTATCCATGTGCATTGCTTTTTGATCCTGAAAAATCAAGCAAACATTAGCAACTAGACCACTAGGCCAAGCCTAGGGTCCAAAGGCAATAAAAATTCTTAAACAGCAAGATATCCACCAACCAATCTCAAATTAAAATCAAACAAGAGCAAACATCATTGGTCTCATGTTTAGATCATTCATTATGCTCATATTATGCTCAAAATAAGGCAAACTAGTTCAAATGAACCACCAAGCACACAAACAGAAGTATTGCATTCAAATCCACATCAAAACACATCCAAAAATTCTCAAATTAATTACACCTAAACAGGGGGCAATCAAGGTCTACCATGTCAAATTTGAGCTCAATTGGGCAAATAGAACCATGTCAATGAAAATCAACAAAAACAGTCACAATTTCATGCTTCAAACCACAACATCAATGCATACATCCACTTCAAAAATTCATAACTCAATAAAAACAATAAAGAAATGGATGAGACCAAAACAGGGATGTCACATTATGTGTCTACAACATTCATACCAAATTTCATGACCATACAATACCATATGAGCATTTCCCAATCATTCTACTAACCTATGTCACATGAGCTTGCAAATTCAACCACCAGAAAGGAAAATTCACAATCAATTTGAAAATTCAGTGTAAAATTCCACAAAAATTCTCATAGCTTCCTAACATGTTAACTAAGCATCATGCAAAATTTCAATCAATTTCAACAAGTATAAGCCAATCAAAAAAATCCAGCAAGTTGACATAATGAGGTGTGACACAAATTGTCACACCTAAGTTCCAGAATTTGCTGCTCATTGACCAGGTATCAAAAATGCATGAAATTTACATATAAATGAACATCAATGAGTCCACAATCATCACAAAAATTTTCAAGAATTTATTTAACACTATGAGCATTTCATGAACCAAATGGTAAAATGTATCAATTTTGAGCACATGTGAAATAAGTCTAGGTCAAACAATATTTTTGCCATGCACAACTTTGACCAATAGGTCAAACAAATTCTAAACTCAACAACAAAGTCAAAGAAAAAATCTCCATATTTTTAGGATTTTTCTACTATTTTTTGTGAATTTTTTAAGGTCTTTATAATTTTTTAAGAATTAAACAAAATTAATTAAATATCACAATGGCATAATCGTAAATAACAGTGGCGCGGGCGGTAAACCTCTAATTTGAAATTTCAAACAGAAAATTGGATCTACAGCCTTGTTTCATCGTCTTCAACCAAGAGTTTGCCCAGAAAATGAAAATCACGATGAACATTGAAACTCAATGGAAATTGGCAAGCGATAGCTCGTTCGAACCGTCTCAATGCGAGGAACACAAATATCACATTATTACATCCTAAAAGTTCCTAAAATTCCTGAATCGAGCAACCTAGGGTTTGTGTTCATACTTTCAAATCGCGATTTCTCACGCTACAGTCAACCATTCTCAAAACTAAGGCTATCATGATGCTCTACGTAGCAAGTTCTACAACACGCACATAATCATTGAACGAATCATGACGAACGAATTTCGAAGGTACCTGGAAATGGCAGAAACGTATGTGTGTTCTTCGCACTCGATTCCTTCAAACAAGTGCACTAGAGACTTCAAGAAGTTGAATGACGAGCTTGAGATCGATTGCCATGTCTTCTAGTGTCCACAATTCGGATTTGCCATGGATGATGAGATTTGGAACAGTCACGATGCAGCCTTCCTTTCCTTCCAAACTATCCAAACAGATGTACAAGATGATGATTGTGGTTGAATGCAACAAGAATCGTGTGAATTGGTGGAGATTTGATGAAGAAACTTGAGATTGAAGGTGTTTGTGTTCTTGAGGGTTTTTGAGAGAATTTGGAGAGTTTTGAGATCCAACTTTGGAGAATGTGATTTCTGTTATGTTTAACCAATGATTATGAATATATATGTGCACTTAATCCAAGCTCTAATCACATAATTAGCAATTTGGAAATGTTAAGTGAAATTGGTTATTAACAAGTGAGGGCATAATTGTAACTTCCACATGACAGCACATGCCAGCTCAAATTTGGTTCCAACAAGTCCAAAATACCATATGTAATGTGTAGAAACAATTCTCATTTCAATTGGTCATGTATTTCGCAATTTCACCCTTTGATGGCATAATGTCCAATTTCAACCATTGCACTTTTCAAACCAAAACTCAATTTGCAAAGCCTAGCCATGAAATGAGGATTCAAACACATTCTAAATGCCATTCCTGAGGTGTTGGAAAAAGTCCCATCTCAAAATTCCAAATATTTTGACAGTTGGACAATTTTGCCCCTGGTCCAATTCAACTGTCCAGTTGAAAAGTGACTTTTTACCTTGGCCATTTTTGGGAAAATCCAATGATGCACCCTCAAAGTACATGTCAAATGGAGTTTGTGCATATAAAGAACTTGCAATTTGGACAAAGTATGTGGAAATTATGGCCTCCTGATTACGGGTCATTTCTGAATTTCACTGATCCCTAATTTTCCAACCATACATTGGATTTTCAAGTTCTTGGACTTTTTGGAAAGGTGAGAACAAGATCTACAACTTTCATGTTGAACAAATTTTCATTTGAAGCTTCCTTGGACACGTGGCCTTGAGGTCCAAAACTTTCCATTTTTGGAAACTTCAATTACAAGTCACTGTCTATTTTTGGCAGTTTTTGTCCTGACTTGATTTTCTCCATTCTTAAGCTTTGAGATGTCAAATATCACTTGTTCCAACATGAATGAAGTGTATCCAACTCATTTTCACCTTCAAATCTATCCGATCATGTACAGTTGACCACAGTTGACTTTTCATCTGATAGATGAATCTGGCAATGCATAGATCAATCTGAGCTCCAATCTTCAACTGAAATGGCTCAAGGGTGATACCCTAGCCTCAATAAGCACAATATAATCACATAATGAACCCCATAACCTTCACAAACCCCATCTCCTGATTATGCCCTG
This sequence comes from Lathyrus oleraceus, assembly GCF_024323335.1. Taxonomy (NCBI): domain Eukaryota; kingdom Viridiplantae; phylum Streptophyta; class Magnoliopsida; order Fabales; family Fabaceae; genus Lathyrus; species Lathyrus oleraceus. The sequence goes on along the minus strand of NC_066579.1, from coordinate 95,064,399 downwards.
ATTGGCCCCATACAACTGATTAGGGTTGACCAGTGGTCAAAACCCTAATCTCAAGGAATCTGCTTCAATCACTTGATTCTTCTGATGATAACCAACCATGATGATGATGATGTATCATTTCAATCAAGATGAATACCAACATCCTTTGAGAATCACAAAACCCTAATTTGAACTGCCCCCTCCTCAGATGATCAATAACCAGTCCAATGAAACCCTAGGCTTGCACTTGACCTCTTCATCTTCTGACCAAGACTTGTGAGGATGACTTGCACAATGTAACCACATGATATGCAACATGCAATGCCTAATGACCTAAAATGATATGTAATATGTTAATCCTAGTCCCAAGAGAGGAGGGCAAATTTTGAGGTGTTACACATAGTGGTGAATCTTATGATCGGTGTGCATGCAGTCTAAACGGTTGCGTCTTGTTCGTTGATTTCATGGTCATGATCCAAATTTAGATATGGACGCCAAATGAACTGAAATATGAACATATATTGGATTATAAATTTGGTAGAAGAAATTAACAAATTATTACGAAATAATTAGGTTAATGGCCATACATCTGTCGGTCGAAGGTGATCCAAGAGATTGTGATACTGGGTAATACAGTGTCTAGGACATCTGTTATAACTCATACCACGTGTCGACCATCTGCACCATAAAGGTAAAAATATTATTTAGAGATAATAATCGGTAAAGTATTTAAATATAGTCCATTTTTAAGAACTTACTTTTGTGCATACGGGAATGTGAAAGGGTTGTTGTTGACGGGCCCTAGGGACGGTAGTCTGGACCAACCCCATGCTTGGAGAAAAACAGCACATCCAGAAAAGGTACATGTGTCTTTGTGTGAATTTTTACACAAAGAGCTATAAATATAAGTCAAACAAGAGGATCCCCAACTGTAACTTCCTATTCTATCTACATGTCTTAGTAAAGGTAAATACATAACATGCATACTAGAACCACTACCTTCGGGAAATAAAAATGAACCAATTAAAAGCATAATGTAACACCTAGTTTTTATTATTCGAGTCTCTTCGGTAGAATTCAAATATAACTGTAAGTTGTTATAATATGCCTTAAGTCGTGAAAGGAGTATACCTTGACCTCTCGAGTTATCATCTAACAAATCAGCATCCAAGAGGTCCATGCAAATTTAATTCGCATAGTTAGTTTTATCATTTACCGCCTTACCTTCGATAGGCAGTCCCAGTATCATGTAGATGTCTTCTAACGTAACGGTACATTCACCGGTTAGAAACCAGAATGTGTGTGTCCCGGGACGCCATCTTTCACATAACCCAAGAATGAATTTATTATCCACCAACCAAGACATTATTTTGCTTATATGTCCAAAACCGGCGAGTTCGACATACGGTTGAATCATCGGGTCCATGTGTACATATTCGTGGACCCGAGTTCGAAACCTAGAAACATCCTATAAAAGAAACAACAAAATACGTTACTTTATAAAAGATAAACAACAAATTAAGTATCGTTATTAAAAGGTATTCTAGACAAATAATAAAAGAATTAAACGCTTACATAAGTTTTTATGTCTGCAATTGTGCCTCTGTGTGATTCATCCATTGTGAGGAGAGACATCTTGTCGGAGTAAATGCTGAAAAAGTGTTTGTTACAGGTGAAAAAGGTTGTTGTATATGAAAGAGTTGTTGTTGTTTAGGAAGATGTGAGTGTTGGTGTCGAAAAATGTGAGAGTTTCTTGGCTATTTATAAGGTGTGACATGCAAAAGTGTGAATGCATGGATAATGGTGATTGCATGTGCAATCCAAATGGTTTGGCGCCTATGTGCAATTATCACATGCTAGCGCCAATCAAAGTGGCGCCTCCCCTAGGCTCGCATGCATGCTACATCTTAACCTAGCATGGCGCATGCATGGCTCTGGATGGTTGGTTACGAGGTCTGCATAGAAGACAAAGTGACGTCAATTGGATTGGCTCCCATGTACAAGCATTACAAGCTAACGCCAATTGGACTGGCACTAGGGCTTGCATGAGTAACACATTGCTTCCCTCTAGCTTGCATGTTTAACACATTAATTATGTCTTGCTTGCATGTTTGACACATCACTTCCGTCTAGATTGCATGTTTGACACATCACTTTTGTCTTGCTTGCATGTTTGACACATAACTTTCGTCTAGCTTTGCATGTTTCATACATCACTTATGTCTTGCTTGCATGTTTGACACATCACTTCCATCTAGCTTTGCATGTTTCATACATCACTTACCTATTTAAGTCTCTTACTATCTACATCCAACAATCAACACAAATTCATCTGCACCAAAAAATTAATTTTCGTTTGCACAAGAAATATTACAATGTCATCTGCACCAAAATATACTATCAATGCTCACTACAATGGTGAGACTCTGATTTATATGGGTTTTGCTTTCGAAACATCGATATTATCCGACTTACGATCAAGAGAAATTCAAATTTCTTGCATTTGAAAAAACAAATTGAATCTTGCATAGGATCTAGTCTTGTGTCACAGATCACGTATCAAAATCCATTTTTTATTATAACAATCAATGCAAATTTTTCCCACTGAAGGTACAGGATGATGGAGATGTTGAATATATGTTTGTTAGTGATGAACATTCTGGTTGCAACTCTATTGAGTTGTATATTACTCTTCAACCAAGTATACCATCTCAGCAATCTCAGATAATTAATCAAGTTGAATATGATGAATTTGATTCAGAAAACTCAGATGACGCCGACCCAGAAGCAGAAGCAGAAGTCAACGTCATTGATGAAGAAGAATAAGAGACTGAGACACGGGTCGATCATATGTTGAACAACAACATTGAAGATGGTTATCAACCAGTGTCATTACCTCTAAGTCATGTATATAATCCGCATGAACATATGACAAACATGGATTGCATGACGATGAAACATCCAACAATGTTTTTTATAACCCGTATCCACTATCAGAGGATGATTTAAAAGTGGGAGACATGTTCCGCACTAAAGAAGAATGTGTGCGAGCTATCAAAAAATTTCACATGAATAACTCTGCTGATTTCACTGTGAAATGCACTGATTCGAGAAGGTATGTCATCGAATGTCGTAACATCCTTTGTAAGTTTTGGTTGGCTGCGTATCACAAAAAGAGAAGCGACTCTTGGGAGATAGCTTCTATACACCCACCTCACAGTTGCATTGTAACTAACGTTGAACAAGATCACTGTAAATTAAGCGTTGCATTGATATGTCAAGACATTTTGCCGCTTGTTAACAAAGACCCATCAGTGAAGTTGAGTATAATAATATCTCATATCAGAACAAGATATAATTATACTCCATCTTACAAGAAAGCATGGATTGCAAGGATAAAGGTTGTTGAACGGGTATTCGGCAACTAGGAGGATTCATTCAAAGAATTGTCACGTTTTTTATGTGCCCTAAAAACATACGTACCAGGAACTATTGCAATTATAGAGACATTGCCAGCATTTATGCCAGACGGAACCTGTGTTGCTGGAAATAGAATCTTTCACTGCCTCTTTTGGGCGTTTGAATCGTGCATCAAAGGTTTTGCATTCTGCAAACCGATTATTCAAATTGATGGAACATGGTTATACGGCAAATACAAGGGTACTTTGCTTATAGCGGTTGCACAAGCCGGCAACAACAATGTATTTCCCATTTCCTTTGCCCTGGTTGAAGGTGAAATCGCTGGTGGTTGGGGTTTCTTTCTTCGACATCTCATAACACATGTGGCTCCACAAGCCAATCTCTGTTTGATTTCAGATAGACATGTTGCCATTGAGAGTGCTTACAATAACCACGATAACGGATGGCATGATCCTCCTTCTATCCATGTCTATTGCATTAGACATATTGCACAAAACTTCATGCGTGCAATCAAAGATAAGAACCTTCGCAAAAAAGTGGTGAATGTTGGGTATGCTCTAACTCAGACGTCATTTCAATATTAACGTGATGAAATTATACTGTCTAATACAAATGCAGGAAGATGGGTGGATAACATACCAGTAGAGCAATGGACAAGGGCATTTGACGGAGGTTGACGATGGGGCCTCATGACAACAAACCTTGTGGAATGCATGAACGACGTATTCAAAGGGATTAGAAATCTACCAATAACCGCTTTGGTCAGAACAACCTATTATAGGTTGGCTTTTACCTTCGCAACCAGAGGTGAAAGATGGGGTGTAATGTTAATGTCGGGTCAAATATTCAGTGAATGTTGTATAAAAATGATGAAAGAGGAAAATATTAAAGCTAGCACACACGCGGTAACAGTCTTTGATCGTCATAGGCAAAATTTCAGCATACAGGAAACAATGGACCACAATGAGGGGATGCCAAATTTATCCTATGCTGTCAAACTAAACAGAAGTTGGTGCGACTGTGGAAAGTTACAGGTCTTCCGTATTCCTTGCTCCCATGTCATTGCGGCATGCGCACATACTCGTCAAGACGCTTACAGCCATCTATCTGATGTTTACAAGGCCATTATCGTCATGAATGTGTATAACAAAAGCTTCTCAGTGCTACCAATGGAGAAATATTGGCCTCCATTTGACGGTGACATAGTTTGGCACAACGATGAGATGCGAAGAAAGAAAAAAGGACAGCCAAACAGCACGCGTATTAGAACAGAAATGGATACGACTGATAAAATGATAAGACTATGTAGTATATGTCATCAACCAGGACACAATAAGAACAACTGTCCCAATTTAGGAGCAACATCTGCATCATAAGATAGTACCTCCTTTTAATTTTTGTAACCTTGGATTTTTATATATCATTGGCTTTTTATTACAACAAGGTTAACAACATACATCACTACAACATAAGCAAACTTAAAACAGAACATTTCTAATTGATTACAACAATCAAACTGATGTCATCTCGTCCAAACATCATTTCCCTAGCATCCTTATCAGTTTTGACCCGCACCCAACCAAATATACTATCGAGTCTCTCAATACTTCTAATTTTTTTCCCTTGTGGTATTTTTCCATCTAACCAACGCAACAGCTCCCTCTTCAATTGATCGAAACTACAGATGTTCTAGAACAGCATCAATATCAGAGGTTTGTCTCTCGAATAAATCACTTTTCCATGGCGGCGACGAACACCAAACATGTTTGCAATATGACGAAATAAGATGTGGAAAAATGATTCACACAACACCTCTATTTATAACACAAAAAATTTCGCATTACACAAAGACGTCGGACCAATTGGCGCCTCCTCTTCCAAATAACACATGGACACCAATTGGATTGACAGCACCATGTGCAGTAGCCAATCCAATTGACGTCTCCTCTCTAAATTTAGGAGCAGACGTTAATTGATCTGACGCCTCTTCTAAAAAGTGGGGTAGATTGAGAATTTTTTTGAAATCATAATTATTTTGAGATTTTTTTTTGAAAACAAAGGTATTTTGATTAAAAAAATTCAGTAGTCACTCTCCCTATCTCCCATATTTTCTTGTATGCAATTTTTTTCAATTTATAATATACACATCCACATCAAATGATAAATAGTTACCATATCTAACTATTAATTTTTTTCAATTTATTAAATATCACTTTAGAAATGATAGTGGATAGATAGTAAATTATACTATACATATTAGAGTTACTAGTTTAATATAATTATATAATATAATTTATTTAAATTTAAAAGCAATATAGAATAATTGTTGCAACACATACTCCCTTAATCAATAGTGTATGCGCCAAGACTAACACGTTTATTTATTTTTTAATTTCTGTGTCATTATTAATGACGTCTTTTTTTTTATAAATTATTTTTATTTAAAATATCATTATTTTAATAAATAATTTAAAATGTTAATTATTTAGAAATTTAAATTTAAAAAGCTGATATTTGAAAAAAAATCAGATATTCAATGTCACATAATTTTTAAATATTATTTTATTTAAAAAAATTAAAATTTTAAATTAACTAACAAGGTATTGAAAGTATTGATATCCAACAAAAACTAAAAACTAAAAAGGTATTTAAGAATTTGCATACAAATATTTGTATTAAAAGTTGTGCTTCCAACATCTTAAAAGTTAAAATATTATTTTTAACTAATCATAAATTTATTTTAGATTTCTTACTGAAAAAATAATATATTATTTTTGAGTTTGTTTCTCATTCTTGGACATCAAAATAATGTTAATTTGTATTTCAGGGACAAAAATTAAGAATTAAATAAAGAAATATTTTTTTAATGTATTGATTTTAATAAAAATATAAAATTATTTTTTAATTATTTTTTTCAATATAAATTTTTTATAAATGAGTTTTTTAACTTGTATCTCTAAGACACAAATTTGATGATTCATGAACAAAAAAATATCAAAAAGTCCATAATCTTATGAGCAGTGAAATTTGAACATCTAAAATTTGATACAGGTCTATAAATACACTTACATCAACTCTTAATTCAACCAATACAAAAAGAAAAGCATTATTAAAAAGGACAACACCATATGTACATACAGTGTGTCGATACACTTTTTGGGTGTCGATATACTTTTTCCCTAAACTTATTATGTACTAAAATAGAGAAAATTTTAAACAAATAAACCGTCAATATCCTTCCAGCTACAGCTCATGATCCTGTACATGGAGTATACCATTACAGCCTAAACCTGTTCGGGTATAATAGGTTCAATACAAACATAGTCTCTGAAGCAGAAGTCTGAAACCCAAGAAGCCGAGGCCTAAATGGATTATCTAGTAGAAAATTAATTTCACTTTATTTATTAAATGAAAGGGTTTTTTTTTTTGTTTTTTTCTTCTAATTTCTGTGTATTATTGGTAAACAAAAACTAAAAGCTGAACCTCAATAAATGAAGTTGAAGGGGAAGAATGCTACATACTACATAGCGTTCGTTTGGCAAATAATTAGAGTAGAGAAATCAATTCTTGTGTTGCATCCTCCCACTCTCAGAACCGGCATAGGGATCAATGACAACATTTATGACGGCTGGTTTCCTAGCAGAGAAGGATTCTGAGAGAGCTGACTTTAATTCATCGGGTGTCCCAACAAGATAACCCTTTCCACCAAAAGCTTCCATCATAGTGTGGTACCCTGCATTTGGGACAAATGATGTTGGAGCAGGATCCCCTTTGTGAGGTCCGTCTATCTCTTCCGGGCTTCTACGATCACCACCATATACACCACCATTGTTGAAAACAACCACCACCACAGCCAGTTGGTATCGAACCAATGTCTGGATAAAGATAGAGCATCAAATAACATGCTTGTATTCAGAAAATGATTTACAAGAGTAAAGCATATGCAGAAAAATGAGACCACAACATAGCATATAGTAAGAACCAAAAATTTATAAACTTAAACGTGAATGGTTTATACAAAATTGAAATTCAGAGTTTTTAAACAAAAAGTGCATTTGGATCATGGTTCAAATTTACAAGTAAAATAACATTTTAGTTTGAAGGAAAATATATTCTCCGATCCAGACTAGAACAAGAGATAAGAAACTTGTAAAGGCTTGGTCCAGACTAGAACAAGAGATAAGAAACTTGTAAAGGCTTGGCTGGGGAAAAGGTAAACTTGTAAAGGCTTGGTTGGGGAAAAGGTAAAAATCCAGATATCTCATATATGTATCTTATGTTGCTCACTCAGTTACAACATATAAGTTGAGCACTATGATTCATTATTGTTCATTCAAATGTGTGCCAAACAACTTGCCCATATCAAGGACATAAAACATTTATATTCACCAGCTAAAAATCTAAGCAGAAACTCTCACAACATCAGTGATTGATTTAAAATGGAACTTGAACAAGGTTCTTACAACAACATTGAAAGTGAAAAAAGGTTTTTAAGCAAAAAGTCCACATTTGGTTCATTGCAAAAACTTACAAGCAAGTGAACATTTTAGTTTGAGGACAAATATAATCATATAATCTCAGTTTCAGGCTAGAACAATAGTTTGGGTTGGGATGTTGTAAGAGTATTAAGAAGGAAGTACATGGTTCGATCCTTACTAAGTTAATACTAATAAAGTCCCCCTCCCCCAAACACATTAAACACTAGTATTTGTCTATAAAATTAAGTCTCAAGGAAAAAGTGAAGTCCTAAAATAAAATAACAAGGCTAAACTCCAAAACAATAAACTTGTTAAGAAGTTTTGATAAGGTAAATTCCACAGATCACATAATGTGTATCTTATGTAACTTGCTCATTTGCAGCAAGGAAGTTGGGCACTAAGATTCATCACTGTTCAGTCTGAATGTCCAACGCGTGCCAAACAACTTTTTTCCAATTTCAAAGACAAGAAAGCATTATTAGTCACCAATACTAACTAACAAATCTCTTTACTATCAGGAACACCAGCTAAAATCTAAGCAAAATCACTCACAACATTGGTGATTGATTTAAAATGGAACTAAGGATTTTGCAGCATTGTATCATAGCTTTTGTCAGTCAAGGATTACCAGATAAACACATTCATCAAGTAGAGAACACTACACACAAACACGATTCTAAAACAATAGTAATGTAAAACAATGGAATATCTAATATAGGTCGCAAAATATATACCTCAACTTCCATGGCACTAAATCCATATCCAGAATCTCCTTCGACAGCAACAACAAGGCGATCCGGATAAGCAACAGCGGCAGCAATGCAATAACCAAGACCAACTCCCATAGTCCCCCAAGTGCCAGCATCCAACCTAGTCCTTGGCTCCTTCTGAACCAATACAGCTCGACCGACATCCATGGTATTAGCACCTTCAGAAACCACCACAGGAGCAGGACTTCCACCCCATTCCAAAATAGCATCTCTTACAATCCTCATAGGCGTAAGAAAATTAAACGGCACAACATCCTTTGCTAATTGAGCCTCCATCTTAGAAGCATTCTCCTTTGTTTTTTTTGAAATAGCATCCACCCATGGATGAGTGTTCCCCAAGCAAAACGGATCATCCTTAATCTCTTTGTTTAGAGTCTCCAAAACTTGTTTAGCATCTCCAACTAAACCTAAAAACGGTTTTCTTAGCTCAATTTCTTCGCTACTCACATCCACCAATACAAACTTCACACCTTCCGCCCACTTTGGAGATTCCCCAAAATGAAGGAGCCAATTCAGCCTCGCCCCAATAACAACCGCCACGTCACATTTCCCGATGGCGAGTGACCTAGCAGCGGAGGCAGCCAAGCGATGATCATCCGGCAACAAACCTTTCCCCATCGGAGTTGGAAGAAACGGAATTCCGGTAGTTTCCACCAGTTTCTTCAATTGATCTTCAGCTTTTGCATAGGCTGCTCCTTTCCCAACCACAATCAACGGCCTCTCGGCATTTCTCAGAAGCGAAACAACTTGACCTATCTTCGAAGCATCAACTTTTGTGCTGCGACTCTCCTTGTTTTTCTCTGCTAGCGCTTTCGCTTCGGTCAAGAGGGTTTCAGCTTCGGATTGGGAAACTGTCTGATGCAATACATCGGTAGGAAGATCCAAATAGCAACCACCCGGTCGACCCGAAACAGCGTGATCGAGAACCTGTGCAACACAATTAGGGATTTGAGAGATGTGAGTAGCTTTGACAGCGAATTTGGTGAAAGGCTTCACCGCTTCGATCTGATCAAGCTCTTGAAAATCGCCACGGCCGCAGTCACTTTGATTACAAGAGCCAGAGATCATGACGGTAGGCCAGGTATTGATTCCCCCGTTTGAGAGACCGGCGAGACCGTGAACGCAACCGGGACCGGAGACGGTAAGGAATACGCCGGGACTGGAGGTTAGGTAACCGTAAGCAGATGCGGCGTAACCGGCGGATTGTTCGTTATGGAAGGCAATGAAGCGGATGCCGAGGGAAACGGCACGTGTGGCGAGTGAGGTGACCGGGATTCCAACGACGCCGAACATGTGGTGGACGCCGAATTGAGCGAGAGACTTTGCGGCGAGGACATTACCGTCGATTTGTTTTTGTTCCCCCATTGAACAGAATCGAATCTGAGTTTAAAGGTTAAAGAAGAGTTACTTATTCTGATTTCAGAGAAATGAGGTGTGAATAAAATATAAAATCTGCAAATTAAGACTATAATTAGAAAGTTCTAAAAAATGAATGGAGTATTTTATTCGAAGATGATGTGAGTGAGAAGAGGTATTTATATTAAATGAAAGAAAGAAGAAATAGAAGAAGAAGCAAAATTGGACTCTACTTATCTAATCAAATTCACTAGACTGTGTCTTCTCCTATTAGTACCTCAGAACCTCCACCGGGTAAGATTAACAATCTAGTCATCACTCACCAACTGGCAACTGGCAACTGGCAACCGTTGCACTTCCCTTCTTCCTACCAAAATGTTTACATAAACATTATATTTCAATAAGTCATCAAATTATTAAATTAGTCTCTCAAATTAGTAAAATAAATAAGTATAATTTGATACAGTACGTTTTTTTATTTATGAACTAGCTCCTAAAATAAATGTTTCGTATATTCAAATTCTTAGTTTTTTTAATCATTTAATATGATTTTATTTTTATTATATTGCACAAATTCATTCATTTATTATGTAAATTGATTATATGGGTGTCTATTGTCTCAAAAAAAATTGAAAAAAAAAAACATTTAAGTTCAGTACGTTGATTTAGTCTGGAATCTAATAAAACACGCTATATATAGTGGGAATTACATGCATCATAAGAATTATATGATTTTGTAGATGAATTTATAAGACTATTTAACTGTTTTATATTGTATTTCAATGGTTGCAATATCTATGAAAGAAGATACATGATTGTTTAACATGGTACATGTACATCTGATACACTGAATTATTATACAACCTAAATGGGGTCATCTTAAAGATTTGCATATGGTCATAAATCTTTGTTTAGAAACACTGATAGCTACTGATTTAACAATTTCATCTCCTGGTCCAAATCTTGAGGTAATAAATAAGAGGTCTTTCTAAACTTTGATCACACTTTTCTTTTTGCAATAATTTTGAAGAGATTGATGTCAGCTTATAACATGTATGTCCAAACTCTGGACACTGTAATACTCAATAGTGATAGATTTTAGGGTCAATGTTTCAAGGAGATTTACTAGGTTTTGTGCTTTTTTTCCTATTATTTTTCATCGATTTTTAATTTTTTACTATAATATTGCTTTGTGTTTTTTTTAATTGAAATGGAGCTTATAACTACTTTGCTGGTTGTGTTTTTATTCTGTGTAGATGTGCGGGGATATTCATGGACAGTTTTATGATATGAAAGAGCTTTTTAAAGTAGGAGGTGTATGTTTAAGATCTGTGTTTGACTTCCGTACAACGATTTCAAAAATGCTTCAGTCAGTTTGCTCAATGGTTAATTTATCATAGAACATAAATGTGCTTTTATGGTTTATGCGTTGTGAGATTTAAGATAGGATAATGTCACGTGTTCGAGTGAACTTGATGCTTTTTTAGGGGGATAAAAAAATTTTAGTTATTGAAATAAAATGCAAGTCTTTGTGTAGGATGAGATGAGTGACTAAACTTGAAAATCTGTCTGAGGAGGCTTTGTTGGTGGTCTCATCATTGTATTTGTTTGCATGGTTAAGTCTGACTTTTTCATTCAAACTATAAGTACTTAAGATGGATATTAGGTGGTGATTGTTTTGCAAAAATTACTCCTTGTCTATCGATTCTTATTAAAATAATCACACAGTACATCATTGTTTATCAAATAGGGGACCAAGTTAAAATGAACATATAAAGAGACGACATTAAAATCTACAAACCATTGTTCAAATGCCAATTGTTTTTGTTGTTCCTTGCAAAATTTAAAGTGCCCTTTCAATGTGATTAGTGATGGTAATGGATAGAGTTTGAGTAGGATATTAAAATATTTGTCTTCATATTTGTAATTGAAATAAAAAATAAAAAATCATAATCGAATCCATGTCCATTTGAGTACTAACATTGACATTCGTATCCGTATATTATGGGTATCTAAGTGCACCTACTCATATTCGTTATTCATATTTCTAATAGAAATAATATATGAAATAAATGATCACTTATATTAAATATATAGTAGTTTAAAATTGATAGATATTTATTTTTATATAATAATATACATTAAAATATATAAATATATATTGTGCGCGTATGGGGCGGGATAAATACTAAGGTGTCAATCCTCACACTCATTTTTGCTTATTTAAGTGGATAATTACTCGAATTCATTACCGTATCCATTTTTACGAATATTTACTTTACCCATTATGAATTGATTAGTTCATTTTGATGTATCTTCCTCTACTATTGAACTTAGGCAAATCTATAGTTTATTATATTATTTTTACTATTTTATTAGGCTTTTATATTTAAGTTCATTTTTTGCTTTATTTTATTTTCGTATTTTATTTTCGGCATAAATAGTTATTTGATAATCTGTCACTATGCAGATCATAACTTGAGCTATGAGAATCGGATTGACGCGTTATAATAAGCATTGGAAAGTTGAGAGGTTAAGCTAAAAGTTTCATGTAGAAGTCAGAAGCTGATTTGGAGTGAAGAAGGGTTGAATAATTCGTTTTAGTTCCAGACTTAAGAAAATACTTAGTTTTTGGGCCGGTTTTATATTTTTTCGGGTCGGTTGCTATTAGGCCTGAATTCCTTTGATCTATTTAAACAACTTAGTAGTTTTAGGATTGGAGGAGTCAAAATAGGGCATACGAATACCATGAAGAGTTAATTCCCAAAGAGTTTCTCTGATGTATTCGAATTCCATTTTGAGGTTTTTATTAATTTTATTTTAATTTCGATTTCTTTTCAATTTTTCCTATAAACTCGTTTGCTTAATTCGATTACTTTCGTTTGCTTAATTCGATTGTTTCTTATAGGATATAGTTGATTAAATTTGATTGTTTGTATGATCCTTAACTACAATCATGTTAACGTAGTTTTTTAGTTATCGTGTTTGATTAAGTTGTGTTTGTTTAATTCGCGTCTGCTTAAATCCGTTTGTTTAATTCAGAAATTAGGAACACACATCATATGATACCAATTGCGCTTGTTAGTGGATATTGTAATCGAATGTGATCGAATCCGCTAGAGAATTGAAATTATAAGAATTGATGATAAGTCGGAAATCGATATAGTAGATTAGCTTATTTATAAATTTTGCTTTTTATCTTTAATCATCTTCGATTTAAGTTCTGAACCTTAAAAAACTCATTCTTTTCATTCGTTTGGTTACAACATTCAAGAGTCCTTGTGATACGACATTCAAGTGTCGCTTCCGTTTTACTACACTTTTAAACTCATTTTTACCAGTGTGCGACATCGGATCAAATTGGCGTCGTTGCTGGGGATTCTTGTCAATTTTAACAATTATTATAGTCATAGGTGTTGTGTTTCAGTGTTCTTGCCCCAACGTTCTTGCATTCTGGCCTTTCCAGATTTTAGCATAAAAAAATTTGTTTTTAAGTAAATCGGCTCAGATTATTCTGATCCTTTGTCGATTCATTAGAAAAAAAATCAAGGATCGAAAGTCTCTATTTAGAGACTAAATGGTGGAAGTCACCCTAAAAATCTGAAATTCCTTATTTTTTTATTTCTTATGATTTTTTTTCTATTTTGGTAGTTTCAAAAAATTCCGAAAAAATTCTCTAAATTATTAATTGACTTTATTAGATTAATTTTCGTGTTTTTGTATTTTTTTTTCTTTTATTTTAATCGCTTTTTTCGTATTTCAATTGTTTTTACTTAATATGGACATTATCAGTATTTTCTTATTTGTTGTTGCATTGCTGAATTAATTATGTGTTTTCTCATTGTTGCTGTTTTTTTTATATTGAGTTTAACATGGATGACCAAAGAACTCTAAGAGAACTTGTTGCCCCTAATGTTAATTATAATGCTTTGTGTATTGAATATCTTGTTGTTGTTGTACCTTTCAAATTGAAATATGGTTTAATACACATGTTGCCAAGGTTTAATGGTCTTGCAGGTGAGGATCCGCATAGGCATCTAAAAGAATTCCAGGTTGTGTGTTCTACACCATTGAAGTCTCGAGAAATTACCGAAGATCATGTCAAGCTTAGAGCATTTCCTTTCTCACTACAAGGTGCTGCAAAAGATTGGTTATATTATCTTGAGTCAAATTCTATTATAAGTTGGAATAATATAAAGAAAATCTTCCTAGAAATATTTTTCCCTACTTCAAGCGATTCTTTAACCAAAAAAGAAATATGTGGTATTAGACAGGTTGACATGGAATCATTGGTCGAATATTAGGAGAGATTCAAGCAGTTAGTGTCGAGTTGTCCTCACCACCAAATTTCTGAACAATTGCTATTACAATACTTTTATAAGGGATTATTACAAATGGAAAGAAATGTTTTAGATGTTGCTAGTGGTGGAGCACTTATTGATAAGACTTTAGTTGTTATCAAATCCTTGATCGAGAACATGTCACTTAACTCCCAACAGTTCACAATAAGGGATAATTATGTGGTCCAAGCAAAAGGTGTGAATGAGATTCAGGTTCTTCTTCCAACAAAGCTCTAGAAACCAGAATTGATGAACTTACCTCTTTAGTGAAACAGTTGATGCTACCCCTACCACCACCACCATTGAAACCTCCCAAAGTAATCACCTCTACACCTTTCAGACCTTCACTTGAGGATCTTGTCAAGCAAATGGTTGTAAATAATCTTCAGTTTCAATAACGAACAAATTCTAGTATTCAGACTTTGCAAACACAAATTAGACAGCTTGTCACTTCAATGAATGTCATGCAGCAAGCTTAAGGATCGAAAAAACTACCTGCCCAAATAGTAGTGAATCCAAACATCCCCAATGTGAGTGCAATTTCCTTGAGTTCCGGAAAACTTGTAGAACCAACCCAAGAAAAAAATAAAATAATTATTACTGGAGCACCTAAACCTTCTGTTGTTGTTGAGGCTGAAAAAGAGTATGTACCATCAATCCCTTTTCCACAAAGAGTTCTGAAAAATAAGAAAATTGATGAGGAAGACAAAGAGAGAGAGAGAGAGAGAGAGAGAGAAGAGAGAGAGAGAGAGAGAGAGAGAGAGAGAGAGAGAGAGAGATTTTGGATGTATTTAGAAAGGTGATAGTGAATATTCCATTACTTGATTTGATTAAGCAGGTCCTGAAATACGCAAAATTTATGAAGAATTTGTGCACACACAAGAAGACTTACCGAAAACGAGAGAGTGAATTTGGGACGAAATGTTTCGGCCCTTATTCAGCCTAACATTTCACCTACCAGTTCAGCCCTCGCTCAGAACATGTCACAAAAGTGCAAGGATCCAGGAACTTTTGTTATTCCTTGTACCATTGGGGATAGTAAATTCGAAAATGGCATGCTTGATTTAGGAGCGGACATTAATGTTATGCTTACTTCTGTGTATAATAATCTTGATCTTGATCCTTTGCAACATACAAGTTTAATCATTCAACTGACAAACAGGAGCAATGCCCGCCCCGTCGGAGTAGTGGAAGATGTGCTTGTTCAAGTTAATGACTTGATTTTTCCTGCAGACTTTTACATTTTAGACATGTATGGAGAAACAAATTCAACCAAATCAACAATCATTTTGGGCAGACCGTTCATGAAAACAGCTAAAACAAAAGTTGACATTGACGATGGAACCATGTCCATGGAATTTTGTGACATTGTCCCAAAATTCAACATTTTTTATGCTATGAAACATCCCGTGGAAGAGCATTCTGTTTTTCAAATAGAATTGCTTTCTGAAATTGTTGATTAAGCTTATTCTGATTTATTTTCAGCTGATTTTCAAACTTTATCTGGTTTTGATGATATTTACTCATGTGATGATTGTACTAACACTAACCTTTATGTTGTTTGTGCTGAGATTGATGTTGCCTTGTAGGGTGATAGTGTAAATGAAGTTGTTTATGTAGCTGAAGCTCTTTAGAGCCTAAACCACTTCCTAAGGATTTATATTATTCATCAAAGCTTCAACTTAAGCAGGAACATAAGAAGGGAATTAGATGGACCTTGGATGACACTCGTGATATTAGCTCATCTATATGTATACATAGGATCTCACTTAAAGAAGGAACAAAAGTAGTGAGGCAACCATGTAATCCTTTGATTTTTGATATTGTGAAAAAGGATATCACTTTCACGTGCTCATTCAACACTTTTACTTATCGAAGATCCTTCTTTGATCTTGGAATACAAGGCGAATGCACTAATCAAAATTTAAAGGTCAATGGACAATACCCAAAGATACTCCATGAGAGCCCTACTTCAGAAGAATACACTATAGAAGAGCTATCTTTGGGAAAGGCTGCTTATGCGATCATTTATCCGCCTTGACTCCTCGGATGTGTTCTTTCCTTTCTCTCACTCTTATTTTATATTTATGTTCTTTCATTAAGGACAATGTATATTTTAAGTGTGGGAGAGAGAATCATTTACTTTGTTTTATTTCATTCAGTTTCTTTGTTTTTGTTTGTTTTCTTACATAAAAAAATGCATGCTTTTTTTCCTGTGGTTTTTGAGTTACAATTATAAGTATTTTCTTTGTTTTATTGATTAAAGAATTATGGTGTGATGTGGTTGATTCTTTTTATGCATTATTAGTATGATATGTAAGACTAAACTCTAAATTATACATCATTTGTGATAGATCAATTAACCTTGTGAGATTTTGAGTCTTTTAATGGATAACATTCAAAAATTCATCTCTTTATTTCTTGTGTGATTTCACTCATGTTTGTTAGTCTCTATGAAGGTGAGAAAAACAAGAAAGGGGGGTTTGAATTGTTTGAAAAATAAGCGCTTTTGCAAAATGAAATCACACAAAGATTTTATACTGGTTCGCTTATAACACAAAGCTACTCCAGTCCACCCGGCCAAGGTGATTTCGCCTTCAACAAGGACTTAATCCACTAATCTTGAAAGATTACAAACAACCCCTAAGAGAAAAGAAAATCTCTTAGTCCTCTCAAGTCTACAGACTACAACAGGTCACTTGAGGAAATCAAATAAAAATAGATACAAGATGTGTAATCTAGAGTGCTTCTAAGAAAGCAAATATTACAAACTTAAGAACAAATTTTTCACTTGATAAGCAACAGCTTAGTGAAAATCTTTGAAGAACAATAGATGTTTTTCTTGAGCGTGATATAATTTCAGTATAGTTTTGGCTAGTGATTTCTTCGTTTTTACTGAATGAGATTTCTTCTCTATTTATAGGAGTTGAAGTAGAGTTGAAGTAACGTTGAATCTATTGGATATTGAGATGTAATTACGCCATTCCATTAATAGCTTCTGCAGTAGACTTTTTCACTTAGAAGTGACTACTTACCACAATTAGTATCTTTTCTCTTGGAAGTGGAGATTAACGTCTCTTTCTAATTGAGGAAATCCATTTGCAGAACTTTAACTTGGCTTAAACGTTACTTCATCATGATTAACAATTCTGATTAGAGTCTTTGTGTATCTGGAGAAACTTGCTTCTGATGTTATTTCTTGAATGTTCAGATGACGCTTGATAACTTCAGACTTTGCAGAAGGCATTTGTTCAGAGTCAGAGCTTCTAGACTTTACTTCATGTTCAGATGCTTCTGATATTTTGTAGTTTTGTCCAGAGTCAGAGCTTCTTGAAACGAGATTTCACTTTAGATGCTTCTGATACTTGAGATTTTGCATCTGATCTTGTTTTGCATCTGATGACATCATCAGATTTATTTCTTCTTTCTTTAGAACCCTGCACACTTAGAAACTTTTCGTTAGGGTGCCACTTTTGGTTTCATCCTTTGTTATCATCAAAATCATGGAATCTATTGTAGAACTATTTTTGTTCTTACAATCTCCCCCTTTTTGATGATGACAAAACAAATAAAATTATCAGATGAAACATGAAAAATATTAGATCAGATAAACAAAAGCTCCCCCTGAATTAGTACTAGGGAGTTCAGAAGTTCTTACCAGAGCTTTCCAAGCAATAAGATTTCTGAAAACTTTCTGCAATTTCTTAATTTAATGTTAGAATTATTTAATCAGAGCTATTATTTAATCAGAGCTAATTTTATCAGAACTATTTCTACAATTGTTGCAGAATGCTTAAGGTTTTAGACATAGTTTTCATCAGAGCTATTTAATAATTTCTCCCCCTTTTTGGCATAATCAAAAAGGCATAAAAAATAAAAAGAATAATAGAGAGAAAAACACTTCATTAAACAGCACAAAGGCAAACAGCAGTCAAAAAACAACAGATTCAAAGAAATATCAGAGCTAAAAAAAAGAAAAAGACAGAAGCAAAAACACTAGGCAACCAAGATAAATCCTAAGTGCCTAAGGGTTTGGAGGAGGAGGAAGTCTCTGTAGTAGCATGGCAAACATGTTCTGGAGGTTTTCATTCAGAGCGTCTTGCTTGTCCATCCTTGCCCGGAGCTCACTCTGATCTTGCTTGATCTCTTTCTGATCTTGCTTGATCTCCTTCAGAGTGTTAAGAATCAGAGGGATCGCAGAGGAAGACTCCCCCTGAATCAGAGCCTGCTGAGTTTCAGCTTCAGCAGCAGCTTGGGCTTCTGCATCTGCTTTAGCCTTGGCTTCAGCTTCCTGAATTCTCAGAAGGTCTGCTTCTTTTGCCAGGCGTTCTTCTTCCAATCTCTTAGCTTCTTCTTCAGCTTCCTTAGCTAATCTTTCTTCTTCTAATCTCTTGGCCTCAGCTTCTCTTGCCAGTCTCTCTTCCTCTAACCTTCTGGCCTCAGCTTCTCTAGCCAGTCTCTCTTGGAGTCTTTCCTCAGAGTCTCTGATGTAGCCATTTCTGACTTGTTCAGAGATACTCTTCAGCCTATAAGACTCAGAGGTCATCCAACTAATAACTCTGTTCCAGTGTGTCCTAACAGATTTAGGATCATCACTGACTTCAGAATTTTTAGCCAGAGACTTGATCTTCTGGACTGAGGATTCTGCAACCTGAATAATGGCCTCCTCAAGGGTAGGTGTGATAATTTTAGGTTCAGGTTCAGGTGAATGAGGTGGAGAGTTTTGAGGGCTGAGATTTAGAGGTTGAGGTTCAGTTTCTGGTTCTGGCTGGGGTTCAGATTCTGCTTCTGGTTGAAATTCAGAATCTGGGTCTGGTTGAAAACTGGGGGATGAAGCATAGAGTGGGTTTACATCTAATGGGTCAGAGTCTGGGCTAGGTACAGCGGGAATTAATGGTGGAGTGATATAAGGTTCAGATGGGCGAATTACAGATGGTTGAGTTTCAGAGGGTGTGGTGGTTGTTTGTGGTGGAAGGGAAGTTTGATTTTCAGAGGTAATGGTGGTTGTTTGTTGTGGAATAGAAGTTCGGAGGGGAGAGGTTACTTCAGTTTGTGTTTGGGTTTGTGGGGCGAAATTTTTAGCATAAATTTCAGCTATTGTTGGGGAGTTTGGGTCAGAGTGTTCTTGATCAGAGGATTCATGATCAGAAGACTCTTGGTTAGAAGAAGGAGAAAGGTAAGGGGGTGATTCATACTCAGAGGATGATGAAGAGCTGTGGTGATATAGTTGATTAGGGTCAGAGGTTGTTGTGAAGTTACGGGCAATTTTTAGAACAGGTGGAGGTTGAGAGGTTCTGGTGATTGAGGGTGGTATTTCAGAGGTAGTGAATATGGAAGGTGTTGGGAGAGGAGTAGAAGAAGCCATTACAGGTACAGAAGTAATAGGAGGAAGGGACTTACCAGAAGAGACATTCAGAGGTGCTGAATCTTTGGTGCCAGAGGTTTCTCCAAGTCTGGCTTTCTTTGCCTTCCTTGCTTCCTCAGCTATCTTCTTCTCAGAAAGGCCTCTTTTGTATCTGACCAGATCTTCTACAGAGTCCAGACAGTCTTCTAGGCGGAAATCAGAAACATCAATGCCTTCATCCAGACGATCCTGAAGGTAGATGGCAATGGCATCTCTGGGTTCATTCTTGAAGAACCTTTCAAGGCCATGAGGCATCTTCCTCTGATCCTTCAGAGCTTCCCAGGTCACATTCATAGTGGGCTTGACTCTGATGTCTTTGATGATTCCCATACTCCTCAGATTTTTGGCATTCAGAGGCTTTCCAACGTCAATTGCCAGATCATCCATACATCTGGTCTTCTCCAGAGCATCTACCAGTCCATGCTCAATGAAGATGTCAGAGAGCAATCTTCCCAGAGGAACGTAGGATCTGGGCTTCATATTATTCCTGGTTTCTCTGACTGAATCCCTCAGATATCTGAAGAGGAGAACAGGGAGGTTGATCAGAATACCCTTCTGAATACAGTAGAGGATGCATTTCTGATCAGCGTTGATATAATCTGAAGAGTTGGAGGCTGGACGATGATGGATTGTTCCCAGAATAATCTTCAGCCAAACTCGGAGGTTCTGATGAAGCTCCTTGTTCTTAGATGGGTTTCCTTCAACGTTTGCTTTGAAGATAGTAGGGTTAATGACTTCTGTAATGCGCTTGGACCTTGGAGGAATGTTGTAAATCCTTTTACCTCCAGCTTTCTCCATATTCAGCAAAGAAGCAATAGACGCTTCTGTGATAATGATCTTCACACCCAGAACAAAAGAAACGATGAACTCATCATCAGCATCTGCACATCTCCAGAATTCTTTCACCAGAAGAGGATAGATTGGACCATACAATCTGTTGAAGTAGGTTTCCCAACCTTGCTTGCGAAGATCTTCAGTTAAATCAACGCCATTTCTTTTCAAATTTTCAAAATCCACCAGCGATTCACATAGTACATCCAAACCTTCAAAGGGAGTAGAAAGATGAATGTGTTGTTCACGTTCCAAAATGTGAGGTTCTTTGTAAACTGGGGTTGTGGTAACATCTACAACCATGGGTGTTTGAGTGTTTGAGGTTTGGGGGTTAGAAGCAGCTTCCATTTGTTGAGAGAAGTTAAAAACTTCTTGCTCTTGAGGATTCATGATGAAGATTGAAGAAGAAGATGAAGAACTGAGAAGGTTGCAGAGAAAACTTCGAGAGAGGGTTTAGGGTTTAAGAGTGAGTGAGAGTGATAAGTGTGTGAAATGTGAGAAAAGTGTTTATATACTAAGGGTAAAAACACATGCAAAACGACACACATACCAGCGTTAGCACAAAAACCAAAATAGCACGTTTGGGGGAAAAATGATTACAGCTCATTAATGAATGTCTAATCCCAACAGTAAGCACACTGCTCAAGGAGATTTCAAGCGTTCTGACCTTTGATTTCTTTTGACAGCCGTCTAGAAGTTCTAGGGTTAGACGCATGTTCCCCACGTGTTGATGTTTCTGATCTTCAGGAATACCAAAGGATTTCTGAAGATTTCTAACTCAGATATCTTCTTAACTTGGTAGAAGTATCAGAGTCAGAGGCAGAAGTATATTTGTTTTTATCAGAATCTCATTTTACATGTTCAGAGCCAATTTTACTCAGGACAATTTTTAATGTTCAGATTTTCTAAGATGAAACGAAATCTATCTTCAGCTAGAGGCTTAGTAAAGATATCTGCCCATTGATGTTCTGTATCAATGAACTTCAGCGTTACTATTCCTTTCTGAACATAGTCTCTAATAAAATGATGTTTAATTTCTATGTGTTTGGCTCTGGAATGTAGAATGGGATTCTTACTTAAACAAATAGCAGCAGTATTATCACAAAGGATAGGAATGTTACTCTCAAAGATTTGTAGATCTTCTAGCTGATGTTTCATCCAGAGCATCTGAGTTGTGCACAGTGATGCTGAGATGTATTCTGCTTCTGCAGTTGATAGAGCAATTGTTGACTGTCTTTTGCTAGCCCAGGAGATTAAGTTGTTTCCCAGAAGCTGGCAATTTCCAGATGTACTTTTTCGTTCTATTCTATCTCCTGCATAATCTGCATCACAATAACCAGAAAGCCTATACTCTGATGTTTTCTCATACATCAGGCCCAGGTTAGGAGTTCCTTTCAGATACTTAAGAATTCTCTTAACAGCTGTTAAATGAGATTCTCTAGGATCTGATTGGAATCTGGCACAAAGACAGACGCTGAAGAGAATATCAGGACGAGTAGCAGTCAGATAGAGAAGAGAGCCTATCATACCTCGATAGAGCTTCTGACAAACCTTGTTGCTTACCTCTTCTTTCTCCAGAATGCAAGTTGGGTGCATAGGAGTCTTTGCAGAATTGCATTCAGACATATCAAACTTCTTCAGAACGTCTTTAATGTACTTGCTTTGATGAATGTACGTGACTTCTGGAGTTTGATTGATTTGAATTCCCAGAAAGAACTTTAGTTCTTGCATTAGACTCATTTCAAATTCTGCCTGCATTAACTTAGAAAATTCTTGGCAAACAGAGATATTAGCAGAACCAAAAATAATGTCATCAACATAAATTTGGCATATCATGAGATCATTTTTATGATTTTTACAGAAGAGTGTAGAATCAACTTTCCCTCTGATAAAATTTTGTTCCAGAAGAAAATTACTTAAGCGTTCATACCAAGCTCTGGGAGCTTGTTTAAGTCCATATAAGGATTTCTTAAGTTTGAAAACATGTTCTGGAAAATTTGAGTTTTCAAAACCAGGAGGTTGATTTACATACACTTCTTCTGAAATATAACCATTTAGAAATGCACTCTTGACATCCATTTGGTATAATTTTATAGAGTGATTAATAGCGAATGATACAAGAAGACGAATAGACTCTAACCTTGCGACTGGAGCAAAAGTTTCATTATAATCAATACCTTCTTGTTGACTATAACCTTGAGCTACCAGTCGTGCTTTGTTTCTGACAACTTCTCCTTTCTCGTTCAGTTTGTTTCTGAAAACCCATCTGGTTCCAATGACATGAGTGCCTCTGGGTTTAGGAACGAGATCCCAGACATCATTCTTGGAGAATTGATCTAACTCTTCTTGCATAGCTGCCACCCAATCATTATCTTGAAGAGCTTCATCACAGGACGTAGGCTCAATCAGAGACACTAGTCCCAGAGGAATATCTTCAGAAGTTCTGAAGGTAGATCTGGTTCTAACAGGTTCATCTTTGTTTCCCAGAATCAAATCTTCAGATACGTTGCTACGACTCTTGACTTTCCTTGGAATTTCTGGAGATTTAATTTCTTCAGAGTCTGGAGTGACAGTTGCTTCTGGAGTTTTCTCAGATTCTACCAGAGTGATCTCTAAATCTGCAAACTTTTCAACTAGCTTTGACTTTTCAGGGTCAAGCTTATCATCAAATCTAACATGGATTGATTCCTCCACAATTTTGGTTTCTGTGTTGTATACTCTATAGCCTTTAGAGCGTTCTGAGTATCCTAACATAATACCTTTCTGTGCTTTGGAATCAAACTTGTTCAGATGTTCTTTAGTATTTAATATAAAGCAAATGCATCCAAAAGGATGAAAATATGAAATGTTGGGTTTTCTTCCCTTACACAGTTCATAGGGAGTCTTATCCAGAATAGGTCTAATAGAGATTCTATTCTGAATGTAACACGCTGTATTTACAGCTTCTGCCCAAAAGTGCTTTGCTACATTTGTTTCATTGATCATGGTTCTGGCCATTTCTTGGAGTGTCCTATTCTTCCTCTCTACAACTCCATTTTGTTGTGGAGTTCTAGGGCAGGAGAAATCATGGGATATTCCATTAGAATCAAATAATTCTTCAAAATCTTTATTTTCAAATTCTCCACCATGATCACTTCTGACTCTAACAATTTTAGAGTCAAATTCTTTTTGCACTTTAGAACAGAAACTGGTGAATACAGAGTGAGACTCACTCTTGTGCTTTAGGAATTTTACCCATGTCCAGCGGCTGTAATCATCAACGATTACAAGTCCATACTTCTTTCCATTGACTGATGCTGTTTTCACAGGACCAAATAAGTCAATGTGAAGAAGCTCCAGAGGCTTGGAGGTAGAAACAACATTTTTCTTTTTAAAAGATGTTTTTGAAAACTTTCCTTTCTGACAAGCTTCACACAGAGCATCTGAAGAAAACTTCAGTTTAGGTAAGCCTCTGACTAACTCAAGTTTAGTTAGCTGAGAAAGTTTTCTCATGCTAATGTGGCCTAAGCGTCTATGCCATACCCATTGCTCTTCGTGAACTGACATTAAACATTTAACATTTTGATCTTTTAAATCAGAAAGATTTATTTTATAAATGTTGTTTTTCCTCTTGCCTGTGAAAAGGACAGAGCCATCGTTCTGATTAATGGCTTTACACGTTTTTTGATTAAAGATTACATCATAACCGTTATCACTTAATTGACTTATGGATAACAAGTTATGCATTAATCCTTCTACATAAAGAACATCAGATATAGAGGGAAGAGTACCATTACCAATAGTTCCGGAGCCTCTGATCCTTCCTTTCTGATCTCCTCCGAAGCCTACAAAGCCAGCGTCTTTAAGTTCCAGGCTTTGGAACATAGACTTTCTTCCCGTCATATGTCGCGAGCATCCAGAGTCCAGGTACCATGACTGGTGTCTGAACTTTGCTGCATAGGATATCTGCAACATAGATAATCTTATCTTTCGGTACCCAGAATCTCTTGGGTCCTTTCAGATTAGTTTTCCCAGAGTTTCTTACAACTTTGGGTCTTCTAGCATTTTTAAATTTGTGTTCTTGTGTGTGTGTGTAGTGGTATGAGAAAGGCGATTTAATTTGGTTACTGGTAGAAGTTTTATCAGAATCAGAATCATACCCAATTCCCCTTTTATTATTCTGACCTACTCCATAAATCATGGATGCCATAATACTCCTATTTATCCCATTCTTCAGAAATTGTTGAAAAGCTTCTTCATATTTATAAATAATTTCATTTGAAGTTTGTGGTGCTTGAGACAACACTTCTTCTAATTTTAAGCTTTTTGTTTTAGCTCCATCTCTTTCTAACGTTAAAGATTTGATTGTATCTTCATGTGCTAGAATTGTTGTCTCAAGTTCACTACATTCTTCAGATTTTGCTTTAAGAAGGCCTTTAATGCTTTTAACTTTTTGTTTTAATTTCTGAAGAGAGGTAAGAGTTTCTGATAAACATGATTCTAAGTCAGATCTAGAAAGTTCAGAAAATACCTCTTCAGATTCTTCATCTGAGCTGCTGGATGTGGTAGCCATAAATGCTACGTTGGCTTGTTCATCAGAGTCAGATTCTGATGATCCTGATTCACTATCGTCCCAGGTCGCCATTAATCCCTTCTTTGTTCTGAAGGCATTTTTCTTGAAGCTTTCTTTCTTAGAGTTATCTTTCTTCAGCTTGGGGCATTCATTTCTATAATGACCTGTTTCTTTACATTCAAAACAGGTAATATCTTTATTAGGTTTACCTTTTGAAGTTGACTCTGATCTATCCCCTCTGGGTCTTGATCTTCTGAAGTTGTTGTTGTTCCTTCTTTTCCAGAGTTGCTTAACTCTTCTGGTTAGTAAGGACAGTTCTTCTTCATCATCAGAGTCTTCAGGTTCAGAGTCGTCAGTATCTGCAGTTTCTGCCTGGAGAGCTTTGGTTCTGTCTGACTTCCGTCTTTCAGGTCTGGACTTCAGCGCCACTGACTTGTTCCTTTTCTGAGGCTCATCCTCCTCTAGTTCTATCTCATGACTTCTGAGAGAGCTAACAAGTTCTTCAAGGCTGATGTTGTTCAGATCCTTTGATAGCTTCAGAGCAGTAACCATTGGTCTCCATTTCTTTGGCAGACTTCTGACAATCTTCTTAACATGATCTGCAGTCGTATATCCCTTGTCTAGCACTTTAAGACCTGCAATAAGAGTTTGGAATCTGGAAAACATAGCTTCTATAGCTTCGTCATCTTCCATCTTGAAGGCTTCATACTTCTGGATCAACGCCAGAGCCTTCGTCTCCTTGACTTGGGAGTTTCCTTCATGGGTCATCTTCAGAGAGTCAAGTATATCTTTAGCCGTCTCTCTGTTGGTGATCTTTTCGTATTCGTTGTATGATATAGCATTTAGAAGTATTGTTCTGGCCTTGTGATGATTTTTGAACTCACGTTTCTGATCTTCTGACATTTTGCTTCTGGGAACTTCAGCTCCATTTAAGGTTGGAGGTTTGTATCCATCTGTGACAATGTCCCAGAGGTCAGCATCATAACCAAGAAAGAAACTTTCGATTCTATCTTTCCAGTAATCAAACTTTTCTCCATCAAAAACAGGAGGCTTGGCATTGTAAGAATCTTTCTCATTTGAGTGGGCCATTTGTTTTTCTCGCACTGGATCTCTCTACACGGTTAAGTGTTTGATTTGAAAATCAATAACAGAGCCGGAGCTCTGATACCAATTGAAGGTGAGAAAAACAAGAAAGGGGGGTTTGAATTGTTTGAAAAATAAGCGCTTTTGCAAAATGAAATCACACAAAGATTTTATACTGGTTCGCTTATAACACAAAGCTACTCCAGTCCACCCGGCCAAGGTGATTTCGCCTTCAACAAGGACTTAATCCACTAATCTTGAAAGATTACAAACAACCCCTAAGAGAAAAGAAAATCTCTTAGTCCTCTCAAGTCTACAGACTACAACAGGTCACTTGAGGAAATCAAATAAAAATAGATACAAGATGTGTAATCTAGAGTGCTTCTAAGAAAGCAAATATTACAAACTTAAGAACAAATTTTTCACTTGATAAGCAACAGCTTAGTGAAAATCTTTGAAGAACAATAGATGTTTTTCTTGAGCGTGATATAATTTCAGTATAGTTTTGGCTAGTGATTTCTTCGTTTTTACTGAATGAGATTTCTTCTCTATTTATAGGAGTTGAAGTAGAGTTGAAGTAGCGTTGAATCTATTGGATATTGAGATGTAATTACGCCATTCCATTAATAGCTTCTGCAGTAGACTTTTTCACTTAGAAGTGACTACTTACCACAATTAGTATCTTTTCTCTTGGAAGTGGAGATTAACGTCTCTTTCTAATTGAGGAAATCCATTTGCAGAACTTTAACTTGGCTTAAACGTTACTTCATCATGATTAACAATTCTGATTAGAGTCTTTGTGTATCTGGAGAAACTTGCTTCTGATGTTATTTCTTGAATGTTCAGATGACGCTTGATAACTTCAGACTTTGCAGAAGGCATTTGTTCAGAGTCAGAGCTTCTAGACTTTACTTCATGTTCAGATGCTTCTGATATTTTGTAGTTTTGTCCAGAGTCAGAGCTTCTTGAAACGAGATTTCACTTTAGATGCTTCTGATACTTGAGATTTTGCATCTGATCTTGTTTTGCATCTGATGACATCATCAGATTTATTTCTTCTTTCTTTAGAACCCTGCACACTTAGAAACTTTTCGTTAGGGTGCCACTTTTGGTTTCATCCTTTGTTATCATCAAAATCATGGAATCTATTGTAGAACTATTTTTGTTCTTACACTCTAGAACTTGAATTGACTCTTGTTAAAACTTTTTGTTTACTTATGCACATTGATATGATAAAGGCAACTTGTTTTTTTTTGTTTTTTTAGCCATTAGCCAAAAAGTCAACTCTAAATAATATCATCCCTTGTTTGAAAACCCTTTTGAGCCTATTGTACCATTCTTTGTTTAAACTCTTTACAATGTTGAAAGTGAAAAAGAATGTTCATTCATAGGATTGAAAGAGTCTTGTTTGGAGTTGTGTGGGGTTGAATAACTATAGTTGTGATATTTCATTCAAAAGTTGGCAGAAAAAAAATATGTAGAAAAAGAAGAAAATATATATATATATATATATATATATATATATATATATATATATATATATATATATATATATATAATATATATATATATATATATATATATATATATATATATATATAAGTAGAAAAAATAAATAAGGATGACATTATATTTTCCTTCTGGAAAAAAAAAGAATAAAAAGATAAAAAAGAAGAAAAATAGCGGAAAAATTGTTGTTTAAAAGTGGATGGATGTAGTTCAACTCCCGCAAGTTCTTTCATGTCTTTTTTTTTCCTTTGAATATTAGACTAGTACCCCTTATGATTTATCTCACATATACCCTGACCAAGTTACAACCGAATAAACGTCATTTTTTGATCTTTGTGTGCATATAATTCAATTGTGGATGTTAGAGTCTTTTCAAGCTTATAATAGTACTTTCTTTCATGATGTGCTTTGAGTGTAAATAGTTTACCTAAACACTTGAGAGTTTAGTGAATTTCATCTTGTGAGGATCTCACTACTTTTGATGTACTCTTTGGAATTTTTTCGGTCAATTAGGGTGAATTAGTAATTCCAATATATAATATATGTTGTTAGGTTAAGCATCTTTCACGCACGTCATTGGCCAGTATAATGTACACGGCATTTGTCATTGTTCAACCCTGCAAATATGTGCAAATATACGACATTTGTTAAAGTTGCGCTTACCAAATTACCAGGTTTTGCAATTCTTTTATATTTTTGTTAGTTATACAAATTTTATTATTAAAAGTAGTGTTTATTATTATTATTATTATTATTATTATTATTATTATTATTAGTATTATTATTAGTATAAAATTTTAATGTTTTTCATTGTTAATTTCTTAAAAGTTATATAATCTTTTAATATATATAAATTTTTAATAACTTTTTTTTCATTATTTAATTTTTAAAGATTTTAAAAATTTATTTTTGAATTGTTAATTTGTTAATTTATAATTTTATCTTTTAGTTATTCATTGTCCTTTTAATTTTTTATCAATTTAACTTTGACGCTGTCTATCTAATTTAAATTCAACACTCCGGATTTGATCAAGAACATAAAAAAAGCAACAAAAAAATCAGGTTTTAATTTTTTTTCATTCTTCATATATATCTTCTAAATTGCCTTCTAAACTTAGAAAGTTAGATTATGGATATGACAAGCGTAAGAAAAAAAAACTTTATGAGTTAACTCAATTTTAATAGAGAGCTCTTGAGAATTAAAAAGTTTAGTTGAAGTTCAAGACGTTGGTAATGTTGTTGTAGGAATTCTAGAAAATATGGTCACTATTGAAAATATAGAGGATGGCATTTATGTTAATGTCGCTAAAAATAATAATTTAGACTCTTTTAAAAATGTTGATATGGGTGAGACTGGGGAAGATAAATGTATTGATTTATTAGCTGCAAAAGGTCATAAAAGAGATTTCTCGATTGTGGAAAGTGTTAAAGGTAAATCGTTTAGTGCTTTAAGACTAATTTGTATATTATAGTTTTATCAAATACAGAGAAGTGTGATAGAGAATGATTTGCTTATTCAAAAGAGCTTGATAGATCATTTTATTTTTGTTGTAAGATTTTTAAAAAAGGGATTGATATAGGTCAATTAGAAAATGAGGGTTTTGGTGATTGGGCACATTTTGGTGAAAGACTTAGAGAACGTGAAATAGGCATGGAAAATGTTAAGAATATGACTACTTGGTATGAGTTGTGTCAAAGAATGCAAAACTTTCAGACTATTGATAAAACATTTTAAAGATTGATTAACAAAGAAAAGAATCATTGGAAAAGTGTTTTAAAAAGAATTATTTCAACAATGAAATTCCTTATTAAACATAGTTTAGCCTTTCGTAGTTCTTATGAGAGAATGTACCAAAATAGCAATGAAAATTTTTTGGGCTTAATTAAAATGTTAGTTGAATTTGACTCAACGGTCCAAAATGATACAACCTTAAAGTCTTGTTGTAGTCGTTTTGAACAAACATTGAAACATAATGATCAATCTGATATTTATGGGAGAGAACTATGCATATAGTTAAGGTTACTAAGAAGTATCTTGCCTGAAAAAAAATAGAATCTATTGATATATTAAAATTTTGAAAGGCATGAACTGTTTTCCTAATACAATTATTGCATATCGAATTTTATTGACTATTCGTGTAACAGTTTGTCATATCCCATTTTTTTCCCTTTGATCATTTAACCCATTTATCATATGCATGGCCTTTTTTGTTATTTTTTGTTTAACCTATTTCTTTCTTACCATATCATTAACATTCATTTTTTGGAATTTTTTAGAAGTCATATGTCACTTTAAAGAAAAATCAACATTATTTGTTTTTTACCATATTTTAAACCAATTTGCATTTGCATTCGTATTTGAGTCTCATTCATAAACATCACAATTAAAATTATTTTGTTTTTGCATCATACCATAAACCAATTTTCATTCAAATCATAAACCATGCATACTTTCATTTTAATAAAGTCCATAAAAATCAAGTTTATTTCATTTACATATCATCATCTTAATACCATATTATAATCCATGCTTTCATTTCCATGATCGTTGTCTCATCATCAAGTCATCATGTCATGCTCTATTACCAGGTTCATTGGACTTACAAAACCATGTTTCATCATAAAAAAAAACAATATAACAAGAACACAAGCATAAATATAAGCACACTAACATGATGATCAAATATTGAGGTGACAAAATTCTGCATTAAATCATCACTAATTCACGCCATAACATGCATGAATGCATCAAAGTTCAACTTGGGAACACATGGTTTTCATAAACCAAAACCAGTACATAAATCACTTCAAACAAACACAAAACCATAATCAACTTGAAATCTCATTTTAGCATAAGACTAACTTCAACAAACACACTTAGATATGATCCTAACCCTTGATTAAACAATTTTTCACATGGATCACTAATTGGTGCAATCATAACCCTTGATTAAATAATTTTTCACATGGATCACTAAATTGGTGCAATTCTAACCATTATTCATTTTCATTTTTTAGATTATAAATCCCTCCAAAACACACCCTCACATTTGAATTCATTCACATTCATGTTAGTTTGTTTAAGCAACATCATATCACCACACACACAAAAGAGGAGGAAATGGATAGCATATTCACTACTTGAATTTTGCTCAAAAATTAAAAATAATTGAAGAATTTGAAAGAGGAAAATGATAGGATTGAAGAATGATTCAGATCATATTGATCAATACATATTTGGAGCTTCGTCGAAAGGTGATCGAAATTTACAAACTCGTCGAAAAACTCATTCGTCTTATTCGCGTTCTTGAGGTATTTCGCGTGGGTAAACTTTGATTCTGCCTTTTTTTATTTGATTTCTTGACATAAGCTTGTTGTTGCACTTAATATGTTTCATATCTTTTAATCATTTGTGCAAAATAACTTGAAATATAAATTTTCGAAAAATTGGTGTTCTTGTGCATCTCAGTGTAAACGATTAATGTTCGAAGATTTTAGTTTTTGTTTGTTGATTTTTGAGCATGTTATTGTGTTTGTGAGATTTAATAGATGAATTTTCATTATTCATTTGTGTGATAGACTAGTAGTGTGTTTTTCAAAATTGTTCATTACATCTTCCATCATTTCCATTTCATGCACTCCAACCATGGAAAAAAAAAGTGGGGTGGGGCCTACGCGGCCCCTACCACCCTTTTCACATTATATATATATATATATATATATATATATATATATATATATATATATATATATATATATATATATATATATATATATATATATATATATATATATATATATATATATATATATATATATATATATATATATATATATATATATATATATATATATATATATATATATATATATAATTATTATTAATTTTTCTCTATTTTCTTTTTATTGATTAAATTCATTTAATTAATTAAATTTTTAATTAACTTGATTAATTAATTAAGTTTATTTTAATTGATTTTATTAATTGATTTTTAATTAACTTGATTAATTGATTAATTTTGTTAATTTATTTTTTAGTTAACTTGATTGATTAATTAAATTTCATTTTAATTGATTAGTTTTGTTAATTGATTTTTTAAATTAATTTTATTAATTAATTAATTTCATTTTTATTGATTAATTTTGTTAATTAATTTTTAATTAGCTTGATTAATTGATTAATTTTATTATAATTTATTAGTTTTGTTAATTGATTAATTAAATAATTTGACCACATAAAATCAACCTTTCAAAAAATCAAATTAAATACTTGATCAACATCAAGCTGGTTTTCAAAATATCTCACCATTTCACCATTATCAAACAATTTTTTTAATTTGTTTCGCAACGTGAATAAAACCCTTGATCCAACGTCAAACGGTAATTTTTCAAAACTCGTTTTGTTTCAATTAACTTCGAATTAACGCAAATCAAACCTCGATTTTTATCAAGCGCAATTTTCCAAATTCAATTAAAACATCAAATTATTTTTAAATGTCTTTTTGCAAAGGATGAAAAAGGAAATGGTCTAGTGCCTACTATTATTTTCCCCGATTGTTTGGATATGATATGAGTTGTCTAATTCAACCATCTGAACAATCGTCGTTCGTTAAAAACCATCAACCTGATATATCTCAAACCACTTTTGTAATCAAATCTTGAGCGGTCTTATTTTCACAATAACTTGGAGGAAAAAGGAAATAATCTAGTGCCTACTATTCTTTTCCCTGAATACTTGAATATGAGTTACCTAACTCGACCATTCGAGTATTCTTCGTATATTCAAAATACCATAATGATATATAATCCTTTTGCAATAAAAAGGATGAAAAAGGAAATGGTATAGTTCATACTATTCTTTTCACTGATTATTTGGATACGAGTTGCCTAACTCGACCATTCGAGCAATTGTCATCCACTCAAAAAAATATTTCAACACATCAAACCATTTTCAATTTAAAAAGCAAAAACAATTGATCAATATCAAGTCCTTTTTCGAACTAATCCAAAATCATGTTTCGCCTAAGTGCAAATATTTTCAAATTCATTTCTCGCTCAAGCGCGAACCCCTTTCAATCGTTGAGTTTTTTTCCACCCAAGCGCGACTAAAATCATTTTTAAAATTAAAATCAACCAATAAACAAAGTCATTTCAACAAAGAACTATATAGCATTGAGTTCCCCATCGCACCTGAGGATACGTAGGAGCATAGTTTTGAAATCTTGTCAGACACCTTGACAAAAAAACTAAACAAATATCTTCCTTTATTTCTCTTATAAAATCGCAATAAGTAAGAGAAAACAATAACATAAGCTAACATTCAATCGCAAATTCAATTAAAAAGTTCTCGTTGAGTACAACAGACGGATTTGCTTGCGACGACCATATTCTTTTTTTGTTAAGAGTTTTATCGATATTTTCCATTTCCTTCTTTGTAATAAATAAAGTTCGGTGACAACTCTATTCAACCATTTATGCGAGCGCGCAAACACTTGTGGGGTCGTATTTTTTGAGATGCGACAACTACCGACTCTACTGGGGACAATTGCTCCTGCAAGAGAGTTAAACCTAATTTGGTTAACTTTGCAATTAAATTTTTGGCTTTAATTTAATTATTTTCATTGACCTTCATCAATCCATCGATTGGAATTTTTTATTTTTTATTTTTTTTATCTAAATCAAGCCATTGGTTAAGGTTGATTTGTTTGTTGACCTTCGTCAATCAATTGGTTGAAGTTGGTTATTTTTCATCTGAATCAACCAATTTGTTGAGAATGGACGATTTGTTCGTCGATCTTCGTCAATCTATTGGTTGAAGTTGGTTATTTCAGGTTTTGTCGGTCCAAATCAACCCATTGGTTGATAATAATCTATTTGTCATTAATACAGTAGTAGATGTTGGTTATGTCGTCTTTTGTTGATCTGAATTAACATGTTAGTTGAGGATGATTTGTTTGTGCCATTGCCTTTCCCTAGTGAGTCTTTCCATTTACCTCATTTGTATTCCCATTGGAATTCCTTGACAAGTAATATTAGTTAATCCTCATAGAGTATACATCACATATCCCTAGCAAGCTCGTAACATCTTATACCATTGCATTTCATACCTTCAAGAGACAAAATTCAGGTCTTTTTTGTATTTAATTATCTTCTGTCATTAATATCATGAAGACCAAAGTCATTCATGTTATATGGCTAAAGATAATTAAATAAGGGCAACTGTCATACCCCATTTTCCCCTTGATCATTTCATCCATTTATCATATGCATATTTTTTTTGTTATTTTTGGTTTAACCTATTTCTTTCTTACCATATCATTAACATTCATATTTTTGGCATTTTTTAGAAGTCGTGTGACATTTTTTTAAAAAGTCAACCAAAGTCAACTACAATATTTTTTGTTCTTTACCATATTTTGAATCAATTTCCATTTGCATTCATATTTGAGTCTCATTCATAAACAAACATCACAGTTAAATTTAATTTGTTTTTGCATCATACCATAAACTAATTTTCATTCAAATCATAAACCATGCATACTTTTATTTTTAATAAAGTCCATAAAAAATCAAATTTATTTCCTTTACATATCATCATACAATATCATATGATATTAATACCATGTTACAAATCATGCTTTCATTCTATGATCATTGTCTCATCATCAAGCTATCATACCATGCTTCATTACCATGTTCATTGGACTTACAAAATCATATTTCATCATAAAAATCCAATATGACATGAACATAAGCATAAACATAAGCATACTAACATGATAATCAAGCATTGTGGTGACAAAATTATGCATTAAATCATCACTAATTCATATCATAATATGCATACATGAATCAAACTTTAACTTAGGACCACATGGTTTTCATAAGCCAAAATCACTACATAAACCACTTCAAACAAATACAAAACCATAATCAACTTGAAATCTAATTTTAGCATAACATTAACTTCGACAAACTTTTAACGCAACAATCTTTATCCTTCCTATCCAGGTTTACTTATAGGACCGGCTACAAAGTCCTAGACTGACATGTGTTAAGTATATGGTGTTTCTGTTGGTAAATTGTTTGGAACACTAAAGAAATAAGTGAAATGTTTGCAGAATAGAAAAAATGCAGTAACAGTAAGAAAGGATAAAAACAAGATAAAAATGTAAATGAATAAATTAAATAAAAATAACTTGATAAGTTAAATGGTTTGAAAGTAAATGTGGAAGCAGAAGTACATTTTGGCAGAAAGATAACTCTTTTCTCTCAGACGCTTGATACTTTAAGTGTTTTCCTATTGCAATGTTACAAATGCTACCTCTAGAAAAGAAAACCACATCTACTTAAATAGTAACAAAAAATAATTTCTATGAGGTCATGATCCATTTATGATGTGCCATGTGTAAGAGCGTATCACTCATGTCTCTGATAACTTCCCACTTTCTACTTCCTATGATCAGTTCTCATTATAGTACGCTTTCCTTTGACTTTGACAGAATCACCTCCTTCGTCGGCATAACTTCCTTGATTTTCCCCTTCGTCGACTCTACTTTCGACCTCCTCTTGGTCGTCCTAATTTCGTCCTTTGTTGATGTCGAAAATTTCCAACTAACAAATTGCCCCCTAAAAGGCCAGTTTCGACTAAGACGCTTCGATCGAGAAACTTGACTTTTTGACTTTCCGGCTAGACGTTTAATCGCTAATGATGTTCTGCACAATGATGATTTTTCATGCGCCACGGTTTCCTAGAAAAACTTTCATCATTATGAGTTATTTCCTAGGTCGTGGGTTCTCAACTAATGCTGCTAACTTTCCCACTACCCCTTAGTCGGACAGTTGTCGTCAATCGATTGACGCTTGATTGTCATTTGGTTTGCCTATAAATAACGCTTTTAACATTCAACATTTCTTCCTGTTTCTTCATCTTTCACATTTTCTATGCAACTTCTCATAGCAACATTACTCTTATCAATTTCTTCTTCTTCTTTCACTATAATGGCTTCTTCCACTCGCACCAAGAGCGTAACGACCTTCAATACTGGCAACAACCCTGTTGCATTTCAACTTTCTGAAACAGAAAGCATGAAACCTATTCCTCAACCCACTTCTACTGATGAAGTTGTGGTAAAAAACTGGAAATTCCAAATGCTCATTCCATTTGTCGTTGCTGACAAACTTGTTGCATTTAACGGGTCTTACCTAGACAACAAAACACAACCAAAAATCGTTCAAGGCCACTTTGCTGGTTACACTCTTGTTGTCCCTTCAGCTTTTGAAAAGGACAATACCAAAGACATCAGGTTTATGGACCCAAAGGATAGAGTCTTCAGGTCGATGCCTACTCCAGGTAATAAGGAGTATGTAGCTTGGCTTAACAAAGTTCAACTAAAACGCCAAGACTAGTGGAAAAGCACGTGGATCTTCGACGTTGTCCAGATTCCAAGACATGCTTATCAAATCAACCCCTGCATGTTGTTGGCATCGATGTATTTCTTGGAAGGTTCGACCAATACCTTTAAGCTTTCTTGTGGCATGTTGACGCCAACTCTCTTTGATGTGGCGGATATCACAGGCTTATCACCACTGGGCGAAACTTTTGACCCCACGCTTCCGACAGAGACCACCTTTTTGTTCAGTCGCGCTAGCCTTCAAAACTATATCGAAGATCACCACAACAAAGATTTTGTCGAAGTCTCTGACGAAGAGCATATTACTTTTCTAACACTCTGACTTTCGTACTATGTTTTATGTCCTGGCTCTTTACAAATAGCCAAAAGTTACATAAGCCTGGAGATCCAAATCCACGAAGGTCGACAGGTTTCTCTAGGTAAGCTTTTGCTAGCTTCCTTGTACCACTCTCTAGGAATCGCAACCCTAAAAGTGAAATACCTTGATCGGTCACCAACACACTACAACAAAAATGACCTTAGGCAACGGCGAAAAACCGTATCTATACATAGAAAAACCGTACTCCAAACGTTTAGGCTACAGATTTCTACTCGTGGAATAAGGGGCCGTTGCCTGTTCTCACAGGCTACGGTTTTGTCACTTTAGCCCACGAATTATGATAACCGTCACCTAAAATATATGAGTAGACGACGGTTTGTATGAGTAGTTTCCAGCCACGGTTTAATTTAGGCCACACGTATATACTGTTGCTTATTTTAGGCTATTGCCAGAATCAGAATGAGTCGTTACTTTAAGTTTTCTGACACTTATTCGACATGAATCCGCGGAATCGGTAACACTTTGTTTTATCTTTTTATTATTTTGTCAAGTTAAGTTTAATGTTCGTATTTCCATTCTCGTTTTGTTATTATTATTATTATTATTATTATTATTATTAGTTTATGTCTATTTATTATGTTTTATG
Source organism: Lathyrus oleraceus (assembly GCF_024323335.1). NCBI lineage: Eukaryota > Viridiplantae > Streptophyta > Magnoliopsida > Fabales > Fabaceae > Lathyrus > Lathyrus oleraceus. The sequence goes on along the minus strand of NC_066579.1, from coordinate 95,027,298 downwards.
CATTCTTCTGGTAGTTCTATTTGTTTTCAGATTCAAGCAAAAAATGCCAAAGGACTCGTCAAGGAAATCGGGTGTTCCAGACTCGTGGAGAAGTATTTTTGAAAGATACAGTGGCCCTGACACGGCCACCCGTGTCACCTGACACGCCCCTTGTCAGGAGAAGGATGAAATCAAAAGTTGAGAAGAAAAACAGTAGGCTGACACAGGCGCCCGTGTCAGCAAGTCTGGAACTTGTAGAGTTTGAGCAGAGAAATAGTGAGCCAACACGGTCATCCGTGTTGCTTGACACGACCCGTGTTGGCTTGGATGCCACATCTTCTTATTTTCTTTGATTTTTATAGTTTATGTCTCCGAAGGACGTTTTGGGTATTTGTTACATTTGTTAATCGATCAGTGACTATTTATACTACTTTTTGGGAAAAGAGATGGGACTTTTTTTCACGACCAAAGAATTCGACGAGTAAGGTTGGTGATGTCAAGGGATTCGGAGAACGGAGATTCTTCAAGAGCAATTGTGATTAAAGATCAACGAAATTCACTTATCTTGTAATGTCTAATTTTAATGTTGTATTTTCTTTGAATATTATGAACGGATAAACCCTCAAGTGCTAGGGGGTGTCCCTGATTTGATCGTGTAATGAATTTGAATTCCTAATTCCCTCAATTTTATGTTTTGTTATTCAATTCAACTGTGCAATTTGTCTAATGCCTTCTTTATCGGACAAATAAGGATTGTTCTACGATTAACAATTAGTTGGACCACAATTGTTAAGGTTTTTACACGATTAAACTATAGTAGATATCACCTAGGACTAGGGATACCCTATAGTTACTAGGTAAATCTTGTTAAAACAAAGGCTTGGTTTCATCATGATTCTCTAAGGACTTGGATATTAGGATAAATGGCCAAAGGTTTCCCTCTAAGGTTTTAGGAGGAAACAAAACTAATATCTGTTAATTGAATATATGAACGTGTTGAGGAGATCTACATTCAAGGTTATTGCAAGGAAAAATCACACACCATACCCTAGCATAATTCTCATATTTGTGTAAAAGCCAAATTTTACATTCTGCTTATTTTTATTATTGTGCGGATTTATTCAAAACCAAAACTTTTATTTTTGTTTAATTGAATCACGATTTAAACTAAATATGACACGCAGTCCTCGATATCGATATTTAGGAAAGTTCCCTATTATTACTATATCAGCAAAATAGTACACTTGTTATTTGTCCGATCAAGTTTTTGGTGTCGTTGCCGGGGACTGCCAAATATAAAGTTTAAATTTAGTTCAATTGAAATTGTGTTGCTCTGCAACTAAATTTTAATTTCTATTCTTTTATTTATTTACTTCAATCTTTATCAACTAATTTGTGTCTGATATTTTTATGCGAGGTAAGGCCTCAGCTGATTTTCCTTTTGATGCAGAAATTGAAAGAACTTTGCGTGCAAGACTCATACAAGCTAGATTAGCAAGACTAGAATCAGAAGAAGAACAACCCTCCATTCATTAAGGTTCAGATTGAGAGTCAGAGAGAGAGGTCAAAATAATGGGGGAGAACCCACCGCCACCAGAAAGACTATTGGGTGACTACGGAGGCGCAAATGCACCGACTGGTAGATTAACAATTGTGAACCAACCGATGAATGTGCCTAATTTTTAGCTACACCCAAGCACAATAAATCAACTTGAAATAAAGCATTTCACTAGAAAGGTAAATGAAGATGCAAACAAACACCTGTAGAGATTTCTGACCATGAGCACCACTCTGAAAATTGATGGTCATACTGAGGAAGCAAAGAAGTTAAGAATGTTCTAGTTTACTTTAGCTGAAGAGGCTGAAGAATGGTTCTATTCTCTCCTAGCCGACAGTATTACATCATGGGAAGATATGGAAAAGGCCTTCTTGAATGAGTATTTTCCAGCTTCTGTATTTCTGAGAAAAAGGTATGAAATCCTAAACTTCAAGCAGAAAGAGGGTGAGCCTTTGGGAGATGCCTACAAAAGATTCAAAATGGTCCTAATGGCTTGTCCGACGCATAATATGGATGTCAATACGGTTTCGGCGGTGAAAATGGTCTTGGAACGCTTTTCTGCCTCAATGTTGATTCAAATTTTAGGAAGATGAAAACGCGAAGAAAGTCGTGGATGCAAGGATGATGATAAGGAGATCCCGACAGGAGGAAGAAAATCAAGGCCACGTGATGCAATGGCATTTCCCAAGAGCGTTTTACCGTTGTTATTCCAGTTGTGCGAAAGATATGAAGAGGAGGGAAGACTCAGAGTTAAGTTGTGGATGCTTGGATTCGGGTTTGGGCCTAAGGCCCAAACGAGATACTTATTGCACCCCCTTGATCCGGGCCTAAGCCCCTGCGAACTGAGGCACAAATGACCTGCTATCCCCCCCCCCCAAGTCACGCCTTCTTGTGGACTGAAGGTAGTTTTCTTTGGGCCTTCGGATGGGTTGGCATTGCGTTTGGCCCTAGCAAACCTTGGGTATGCTAGTTACACCCCTAGCCCAATTTCGATACCCCCTTACTGTATTACATTTTATTTCACTTTGATTTCATTTCTTGGTGTTTAAGTTTGGTATTTTAGTGTTGATCTTTAGAATTGATTTGGTTCTCATCTAGAGATTAATTAGGTTCGTTAATTAGATTATATAATTTTGTTCTTATTAGAAACTTTAGAAGTTTGATTAGGATTTATAATTGATTTAGTGTAATTGTTGATTAGATTAGAAAATAGGATTTAATTAGATTTTAGGGGAATATTAAAATTGATATTAGTTAGGATTTAGAACGAATTCTTAATTAGACTTTCATGAGTAGAACTTTAACTAAATATCAATACTTGGTAAAAAGACCATTTTACCTCTTTAGGGTTTATTTTGTTTTTTTGACCATGAACACATGCTCCTTTAGGTCTAGAATTTGACATAGAATTTTAATCAAGTCTTAACAATTACATATTCCCTTAGGACAATTTATATAATTTTAACCCTTAGATCAGGATTAGTCATACATTTCAAATCGATTCAAACACTACGATTCAAATTGGTCAAAAGTAATTTTGATCAATTAAATCCTTTGATCATGTATAACCCCACAGTCTAAATTGAGTGACCAAAAGACCCTTGGTCACTTAATACGACTTTTTCTCTAAATTATGGAGCTAAATGCCTCAAGTCAGATATTCAATTAAGGCATCCTCAGTCATACCAAGCAGCGGATTATACAAGATAAATCAAAGGTCAACACTTGGTAAATACGACTCAAATTGTACGATATGAGCCTTAAGTAATAAGGAATGATGAGATGAAGTTTCTCTAATCCTTGTCTAGAGCGACTTTGCGTACGGGGCGTAGGCCCTAGCTATTCAAAGTGTTCACCGTTATTCATAGACTTTAGTGCAATAGGAATCGAATAAACTACCAAGTCTTCTTCATACAAGAAAACATCAACACAAGGATCAACAATGAAGAGTTTCCTCCAATAACTTGTCATTTATAAGAAGTATCATACGCTACGAGCCTTAAGTAATAAGGAATGATTAGACGGAGTTTCTCCTATCCTTGTCTAGAGCGACTTTGCGTATGAGGCGTAGGCCCTAGCTATTTAAAATGTTTACCCTTATTCATAGACTTTAGTGTGATTCTCGTTAATCAACTACCAAGTCTCTCACGCTTCATCATTGCAAGAAACAACAACAAAGACTCTTGTCCAGCAACTTGAAAGTCAAGATGAGAATTATATGCCACGAGCCTTAAGTAGCAAAGAAGGAATGAGACTGGAGCTTTCTTATAGTCATTCTGGATATCTTTAGGTGCGGGACGCTTGGCCCGTTGCTTATCGTATACACCTTTACTCATAGACTCTAGTGTGATTCTTTTTAAGTAACTATCAAGTCTATCTCACCATTTCATTCAATCATTATATCATCTCATCTTGTCTCCTTAATCATCTTGTCTTCAGCCTTAATGGTTGAACTACGAAAGCTCTGATTTCCTTATTGCACTATAAGGATACGTAAGAAGGAGAACCCTGTTTCTTCGCGAGTTACTCTATTTATTAATCAATCATTCTTCATTCATTCAATCAATACCATCTTTTGAGACTGAATACTAATTTTCCTTGGTTTCCATGTTCATCCTTTTAGGACGCCTTATGAATAGTTCGCCTTGTGAACAAAGTAAATGAAAATAACTTGATAAGTTAAATGGTTTGAAAGTAAATGTGAAAGCAGAAGTACATTTTTGCAGGAAGTTAACTCTTTTCTCTCAAACGCTTGATACTTCAAGTGTTTTCCTATTGCAATGTTACAAATGACACATTTAGAAATGAAAATCACATATACTTACATAGTAACAAAAAATAACTGCTAGGAGGTCATGATCCATTTATAATGTGCCACGTCTCGGAGCCTATCACCCGCGTTTTTGGTAACTTTCCACTTTCTACTTCCCACGATCAGCTCTCATTATGGTACACTCGCCTTCGACTTCAACAGAATCACCTCCTTCGTAGGCATGGCTTCCTTGATTTCCCCATTCGTCGACTCTACTTTCGACCTAATCTTGGTCATCCCGATTTCGTCCTTCGTTGGTGTCAAAATTTACCAGCTAACACAAACACACTTAGATACAATCATAACCCTTGATTAAACATTTTTTTTCACATGGATCACTAATTGGTGCAATCCTAACCCTTGATTAAACACTTTTTTCACATGGATCACTAAATTGGTGCAATCCTAACCATTCTTCATTTTCATTTTTTTTACATTCTAACTCCTTCCAAAACTCATCCTCACATTTGAATTCATTCACATTCATCTTAGCATATTTAAATAAAACTATATCACCACAAAAAGAAAAAAAGGAAAAAAAAAGGATACCATATTCACTATTTGAGTTTTGCTAAAAAATGGAAAATAATTGAAGAATTCGAAAGACGAGAAAGAAATTATTGAAGAGTGATTCATATTACATTGATTGGTATCTATTTAGAGCTTCATCAGAGGGTGATTGAAATTTACAAATTCTTTGAAAAACTCATCGGTATTCTTCGCGTTCTTGAGGATTTTCACGCGGGTAAGCTTTGCTTCTTAATTTTTACTTGATTTCTTTATATAAACTTGTTGTTGCACTTAGTATGTTTCATATCCTTTAACTATTTATGTAAAATAGCTTGAAAGGTTAATTTTTAAAAAATCGGTGTTCTTGTGCATCCCACTGTAATTGATTAATTTTCAAAACTTTTAGTTGATGTTTATTTATTTTTGAACATGTCATTGTGTTCGTGAGATCGAGTAAATGAATTTTCATAATTCATTTGTGTGATTTTATAAAAATTTGAGAGAGTTACATTTGAACCAAATAGACTAATAATGTATTTTTCATAATTGTTCATAATATGTTAATGCATTTCCATTTTATGCACTGCAGCTACTGTTCAACATTTGACATATGTGGAAGAAGAAGTGGGGTGAGGCTCACGCGACCCCTAACACCTTTTTCACTTATTATTATTATTATTATTATTTTTAAAAAAATTTATTATTACTTTTTCTTTACTATTTTTTTAATAATAAATTGATTAAATTGGTTTTAATTAATTAATTTTGTTTATTAATTTTTTAATTAATTTGATTAATTTATTAAATTTAGTTTAATTGATTAATTTTGTTAATTGATTAATTTTGTTAATTGATTTCTTAATTAACTTAATTAATTGATTAAATTTTATTTTAATTAATTAATTTTGTTAATTATTATTTTTTAATTAGTTTGATTAATTTCATTTTTATTGATTAATTTTGTTAATTGATTTTTAATTTGCTTAATTAATTGACTAATTTTATTTTAAATGATTAGTTTTGTTAATTGATTAATTAAATAACTTGACCACATAAAACCAACATTCCAAAAAATAAAATTAAATACTTGATCAACATCAAATTGGTTTCTAAAATATCTCACTAGTTCATCATTATCAAACCATTTTTTTAAATTCGGTTCGCAACACAAATAAATTCCTTGATCCAACGTTAAACAGTAATTTTCAAAACTCGTTTCGTTTCTATAAATTCCTTTATCGATTGCATTTTTCCAAATTCAATTAAAACATCTAATCATTTTTAAATATCTTTTCACAAAGAATGAAAAAAGAAGTGGTTTAATGCCTACTATTCTTTCCTCCAATTGTTTGGATACATGTTGCCTAACTCGACCATTCGAGCAATGTCATCCACTCAAAAAAATAAATAAATTCAACACATCAAACCATTTTCAATTCAAAAAGTCAAAACACTTGATCAATATCAACTCTTTTTTCAAACTAATCCAAAATCATGCTCCGCCTAAGTGCGAATCTTTTCAAATTCATTTCTCGCCCAAGCGCGAACCCCTTTCAATCGTTGAGTCTTTTTCCGCCCAAGCGTGACTAAACTCATTTTCAAAATTAAAATCAACAATAGAGTTCTTTCAATAAATAATTACGTAGCCTTGAGTTTTCCATCGCATATGGGGATACGTAGGAGCGAGATTTTGAAATCTTGTCAGCCACATTAACAAAATAAATCTAAAAAAATATCTTCCTTCCTTTCTTTCATAAACTCGCAATAAGTAAATGAAAATAATAACATAAGCTAATATTCAATCGCAAATTCAACTAAAATATTTTCGTCGAGTACAACGAACGTGAGGGATGATAATACATTTCCCTTGCATAATCAACTCTCGAACTCGAATTTGGTGGCGATGACCATCTTCTTTTTCTTTTAAGGGTTTTATCAATATTTTCGCTTTCTTCTTTAGAATAAATAAAATTCGACGATGACTCTACTCAACCATTCCCATGAGCGCGCAAACACTCACGATGTCATATTTTTTTACATGCGACACAATTGCTTTTGACGAGAGAAAATTTTCAAAACTAAAGTTGTTGAAGTCTTACTTGCGGTCTACCAAACTACAAGAAAGACTTAATGTCTTAGCATTGATAGCAATTGAAAATGATATCTTAGAGACAATACAATATGAAAACTTGATTGATGAATTTTCTTCAAAAAGTGTTTGAAGGATGACTATTTTAAAATAGATAAAATGTTGATAATGATATTAACTTGAAATTGTATTTTGATTTTATTAATTAAAATATAACTATTTTTGATGTTATTTACAAGAATGACTATTTTTGATGTTATTTACAATTTAAATAGAGAATACTTTTATTTATATTTTTTTAAGGGCCATGCTTAATATAAAAACAAGGCCTTCAAATTGTTTAAAACAATCTTGATTGTACTATTATAATTTTATTGGATTCTAAGAAGGGTTAGTTCATGAAAGGAGAGGAGATACTAGACACACTAGCAAGGGCGAGTGACTCTGCGAAACCGGAGGCCGCTTGAAATAGGCCATGAAGTTGTTTGAATCATACTAACAACCTATCCAGTTGGGCCTATTCCACCCGAACACTTTTCCATTTGTCTAGTAAACATGGAAGATGACGTGTCTCATTACAACATACTAGAAGAATGGGTCAAAGGAGGAATAACTCATTCATACACATGATCTGGTAGTGGAAGTAATTTCCCTCAACCTAATTCTAAAAGGTTATATAAATACCTCAACAAGAGGGTTGAAGAGGGACAACTCATATACACACAACATACCACTAAAAATGCAAAGCTTTTTAACCTCACATGAGCTTACATTCTCCATATCCAAAACACCAACGAACAAGGTTTCTCACCATCGTGAGAAAGCCCCAAACCACTGAAAATCACCAAGGTCTTTAGCCACCCGTACTAGCATAAGGGTTCCAGGCATTATGTATTTTTTTTTTACAAGTACATACATTGATTGATAACTATACTAAAACGGAGCTAATAAGAGCCGCAAGTATATGTCTATGTCATATGGAAAAAAATGTGTCCTTATGCTTTACATTAGTGTCCCTTATATATCAATCGTTTTGTCTTATCTCATATTTAGGGTTTATAAATACCATTTAATATCCGTTATAATTATTGCTCTCTTGTGTGCTCTTATTCATTGTGATCACTAATCCGCTTAGAATATCTTGTATACTACATCCTGATTCAAATATTCTTTTGCGTTGGTTATCAGATGGCCTAATCAATTTAGGTTATTTATTTCCTTAGCTCGGTATTGTCCTTCTGGTTAGAACTCGAATCCGGACTGTCTCTACAGACTTTGGGGCAAAACTTGATCTAATTGCTTTAGGTGGAAGATCAGAATATACACAGTCTCTCAGGCATGAGATATGTAAGAACACATTACTTTGTATTGAAGACTAAAATGTATATAATCTCTCAAGCATGAGGTATGCAAAAGCGAAATTCTTTTAGGCCTTTGTAAGGGCGAGATGTCTAGCCTTCTGTAAGGATGAAATGTCTAATCTTATGTAAGGGTGAAATGTCTAGTTTTTTTTTTATTGTTGTCACTTGAAGTCGCAATCGATTTTGTTATTGTTATTTTCCTGTCTCCTGACCTTTTGATTTTCATTAGTAATTTATATTTGTTTATCCCCAATCATTTCTAAGTGCCTTAGGACTCATAAAAAATAATCATCATTACCCTCTATGTCCCTAGGCTGCTAGCATCAAATGTGGTTATTTTCTTGTATGCCAATTGTGTATTTAAATAGACAAGGCCCTTTTTTGTTTAAAGTCATTTTAACTTCTACTTTTCAATAGAACTCTTTTGTGCTCTCTTCTCAATCATCTTCTTCCTTTCTTGTTCTCTAGTTGCAAAAAATCACAAGTAATACATCAACCCATTTTTTTACTTTTTATTCATCATTTTGTTAGTTATGGTGTTTGTTTGGGAGTGTGATTCGTTTAGGAGAACCATAGAACCCCAACCCGTTTTAGATAAATGTGAATCATTGGTTGCAAGATTTCCAAACAGATCAGGGAAAATGGATTAGAAAATTATGTAAAGGAGTTGTTCAATTTTTCCAATAGTTCGTTTAGCAACGGTGACACTGATTTGATCTTTTCATCTTAAGTTCTATCAAATTCATCACGGAGCTTTCCACTTATCCCTTGGGTCCATTATGCGAGAAAGTCCCGAGCATGGATTCCATTTCTCTTGAAGATAATTGAGTTAAGGCTTTTCGAGTGGGTATAGAGTTGCATATCATTGATAACAAAGTCGAAGTAATCTTGGAGCCTTGTGTTCGAGGTGAGAGGGTTTGCATGCACTGACCTCCCTAAGTGGAAAATGAGTACTTCTACTTTTACACCATGGTTTTTGAAGTTGGTATCGTCTTCACCCTCTTTGAATTTTACGTTATTTGGGTAATCAACATCGCCCCCTCTCAATTACATTTGAATAGTTAGGCATTTGTCTGAGGATTTGAGATCATCTACTATGAGGAAAATTAGTCATATATGTTTCCGCTCTAATTGATAGGTTAGCCCCTCACCATCACAGGTTACAACTCGACTAAACTTAGTGAGGTGGATAGGGAAGCAATTGAACTCTTGTAACAGTTTTGTATCCCGTGGGTAAAGGATTTGTTTAGATATGAGATGGACTACCCTATGTTTATGAGTTATTTTTTTGTAAAGCATTTTCTCTCATGAGTGTTATTCTGTTTCTTTTTAGATGATTTTGACCGACTGTTTTTATCTTTTATAGGAAGGAAGAATCATATTTTAGTGGTTGAGAAAAAACTGTGATGACGAAGGCCAAAGCTCACATGGGGCGGGCTTAACCAGTGCATCACAACAACCTTGTCAGTTTCTAGACATGGTGGTCAATAGGAGAAAAAAATGTTGCTGGGGGAAAAATGCAAAAGCCATTATGTTGACAAATATTTTGCATGATCTTACAACTCAGGGAACGAAGTTACCTCCAGCCAAATAAGTATGACCGATTTCTACAAAATATCAATCAACGTGATGTTGTTGCTTCAATTAATTTGGAAGTGGACAATGTTTTGGGTGTCAAACATCAACAACGAGCCTTTTCCTTTACCCCTGGTGAGGGGGAGTTTTGACATATTTAGAATCTACATTGTTGTCAACACAATAAATTTAACAACTATAACCTAAAAAATATTTCTACAAGGTCATAAAATAATCTTAAACTTAGAAATACATAAGCAATTGTAAAAAAATATTGAAAGTATAGCATACATTTTACTAAATATGAGTATAATTGCAAAGTAAATGATCCATTCAACGATTTACAGAAAGCAATTAAAGAGAACAATATTCAAATTAGAAAGAATGTTACCCAACAAAAATTATGTGGCTAACTATATCATCCCATGATAACATTAAGTATTTTAAAGATCTTATCAATAAAACATACAAATCTAGTTATAACAATGTCATTATGTATTATTCTTAAATCTTAATATTCCTTTCATCAAAAAGAAAATTCTAATGTAACCTTATGTGAATAGTTGGATTGAAAACCCTAGTTATATAGTTAAATGGCGAGACATAGAATGAAAACACCTGGTTGATGAACCTACTCCAATGATTGTAATAATATCACCGAGATTACTTTGTCTTTATATTTATGTTTCAGTGAAAGTTGTACAATCATTATTGATATACTTTTGAACATGCCTTTCTATTAACATTACGATGAACAAGGTGAAACTTGAAGCCTGCGAATTATTTTAATAAGCCCTACAATGGGTATTAACGCTCTTGCGCAAAACAAAAAGTTGATTATTGAAGTTGGTGATGTGATTTCCATGCAGGGAAGTGCAATCTCATCTATTTCTCCTTGTATGTTCCTTCTCCAAACGAGGGAGTGTACATGGGGATCCCTAATTGTATGCCTTAATATGGATAAAGACTAAATAGTTGTTCATTGATTATCATAAATATAATCATACATCAAACTTGAACTTTAATGATAAAGTTTACTCCTGGAAATAAAGTTCTTGTCGATTCATTGGTAATTCCTATATTCATTTAGATGACCATTGCAACCATGTCGAGATAGATGATGTGTAGAAGTTTCTATACAATTTGAGATTATTGGTAGACAATACTATAAAATAACGAGAACATCATGGTCCTTTACAAATATAGACTATATCTTTTTTATTGGAAAATAATGGTCAAGAGGGAATGCATGATATCTTATAAAGTATTTTCTATTGTTATTTTTAGTTTCAAGTTGATCAGAAACTCTCAATTATTTATATATAGAAAGTCTCCACTATTTATATATAGAACATATTTCAACCCCAAAGATTATATGCTGAACTTGAATTATAATTCACTTGTTTCTTTTATGCTACTCACAAAAGACTCAATTTTTTTTATCAATAACACTTTAATTATCTCTTTTAAAATTGTGGATCACAGTATTTGTGTGTGTATCTTATTTATTAAAAAAAATCATATTTGTGTACGAAATCAATCTTAAAATATTATATCATTCTTTGTAAATACTATTAATTATTTCTATACATTTGGTTGAATGATTTTGTATAATATCTTTTGGTTAGTAATTATCTTTATAATATCGCATACTAATTTGAACGTTAGAGTGTTAATCTTATAGATTAATTCCGTCCATCACATCGAAATCAAATATCTACCACAACACAAGACTCAAATTAACTTCTCAAATTAATATCTATTTTTATTTATTTTTAACAAAATATAATTTGAAACTCAAATTCTAACTATTAAAATAATATAAAATATAAAATTTGAATAACATAATAAAATAATTATACTTTAAAAGGTTTTGCAAAAAATAAATATTTAAAAGTTGTTAAGTAAAATGATGATCTCATATGGTTTTGTGGGAGTAGGGAGTCTAAGAGGGGGGTTTTGGGGAATATTTTGGAAGGCCCGTTTAAATGCACCCCAGCCCGTTTAGGTTTTTGATTCATATGTCATTGCATTAGGTTTTCCTTTTCCCTCTCTTCATTTCACCGGTGGCTTCTTCCGGTCGACTTCCCCCGTCGTTCCATTTCCTCCGTCGCTCCAGTTACTCTGTCTGTTGCACTCTGCCTGTGAGTATTTTTTCAATTTCAAGTTTTGACCTTATTCATTAGACATGAGTGTCAGTTAGCGGGGAAACATGGCAGTGAAGGGTTCTGAATTTATCATGCGTTGCTTCTGAATATATTCCTCTCTGAAAATGGCACTGAAAGGATAATTTTTTGATTTGATTTGTTTTTGCAAGTTCTGTAATGTTAGTTTGGTTTTTATTAGCTTTGATTGTTGAGTTATCTACGAACATAATTGCTCTACAGAATTGTTCAAAGTAACGTGCAAAGGTGTTGTGAGGGTTGGTTCTTAAGATTACTTGCTCATAACATGAAAATAAAAAAAATATGAATTCCATTTGGGTATGAACTCGCATTTTCATGTTGCTGGTTGGCTGGCTGGCAGTTAGCTTTCACATTTATGAACTGCCCGTCGGGACCTTCATATAATGGTCCTTAGTTGGAGGGCTTAAACGAGCAGGCTAGCTTGTGCTCCTAGCTCTACTTTGTAGTTTGAGCGAGCATAATCACATTCCCCAATATCGAGTGTCATCATTCTCGTAGTAACTATCTGTTTCTTTTTGTCAACATAGGGAGATGGTGAGGCTCACTGCTGACCTGATATGGAAAAGCCCTCATTTCTTCAATACCATTAAGGAGCGTGAGTTAGATCTTCGAGGTATTTTTGTTTCTCTCATGTTTTCACTCACTTTTGCCGCTTTTCCTTGACAAACAAATATATGTTTTCTGTTCTCGTGTAAGAGCAAGCTTGTCATTTTGTTTGCAGGCAACAAAATATCTGTAATCGAAAACATAGGTGCCACCGAGGTGTGCAAACTTACCTTCTTGCATTCCTTTTAACTACTTCTATTGTTGGGCTTTCTTTTGTTTTGATAGGGTTCGTCTAGTCTTGATGGGCCTACTTGATGTTCATGAATTTGAGTTCTTTTGTAATGGATTCCTTGCAGGACCAATTTGACACCATAGATTTGTCCGACAATGAGATTGTCAAACTAGAAAACTTGCCATTTCTTAATCGATTGGGTACACTACTTATCAATAACAACAGGATTACTAGAATTAATCCTAATATTGGAGGTACAATTTGAACCTTGATTATATCTCATCCTTTTTCTTTATCCCATCTTGCTTCTAGCTGTAAGCAACAAGATATGTAACTTTCTACCTTTCTATGCTATTTGTATTTCAGAGTTTCTACCGAATTTACACACACTAGTTCTCACAAACAACAGGATTGTAAACTTAGTAGAAATTGATCCTTTGACATCCCTTTCAAAGCTGCAGTTCCTTAGTCTTCTAGACAACAATATTACTAAAAAAGTTAATTATAGGCTTTATGTTATCCACAAGCTGAAGTCCCTCCGAGTTTTGGACTTCAAGAAAGTGAAGAATAAGGTAAGGTTTTCTTTGTCACTATGCATATTTATCTTTTCTTTAGCTTGTTGTTTGAAATATAATATATAGGATGTTCTGAAAATTAATTTGAATGAATATATTTTCATTTTAATACATACCCTTGGCTCTTAATACCAAGACCAAGTTGTGGAAATTTTACTGCAGATATCCTTCTTCATCTCTATTTCATTCGTTTGATAGTTTTTAAAAATTTAATAGGAACGATTAGAAGCCAAAAATTTGTTTGAATCAAAGGAAGTTATAGAAGAAGCTCAAAGGACACCAGCGAAACCGGTTTCACCTGTTGAAACTTCAGATGTTTCAGAAGCTACAGAGGAACAACAGATACCCAAAGTGACAGCTCCTACTCCAGAGCAAATTATTGCTATTAAGGTATTATTTCAAGTGAATTTGTAAAAAGGTTGATCATATCACTAAATGGGTTGACTATGTGCCATACACGGTGTTCAATTCTCTATAATTTTTGTATTTTCTTTTTTTCATGTATTGTGTACGTAGCTTAAAAATTGTAGACTTGTAGTAGATGAGGAGATTCCCTGCTTGTTTTAAGTCTTTAACCCACAACTTCATGGCAAACCATTAAAAACTGCTCCAAAGTATAGCAACACTTTGTGATATAACAAACAATGTGGCTGAGATATGTAGTACAACACAGATCCAATACAGCACATATAACATGATATAGGAAATTTTTGCATAAAAAACTAGTCACTAGTGTTGTTAAATGGTGGCCATGGTGCTGCCATTCTGCCATGTCGTGGTGGATTTTTGGCCAACCGCCATTGGGAATTTGTTAAGTGATGCCTGCCATGGGCCATGGAATAGGCTGCAATGGTATGTACTGCCATCCACCATTGATAACACTGGCAGTCACCTGGTACAACAACAATAAGGAGTCTAAATTATATCTTGTGATCGTACTGACAATATTACCACATCTCATTTGTTGTGTGAAACCAATCAAATACTAGTGTCCATGCAATGCTTGGCCTGAAGCAACTATTCTTCTACTTTTAATTCTTGCTACTTTAATTAATGTTTCAAAGATGAATAGAACTATAGCTATTCATCATTCACCACCATTAAAAAAACATCCGTTTAGTTAGTCTTGCTGATTTCCTTTTTGTAAATGCCATGGATCTCCATTAAACTGATGATGCATTTGAGGGTGGCTTATTTTGAAAGTGTTACTCATTATCCTATAAGTTAGATTTATGCTGTAAGATGCATATGCTTTCTGTTTCACCAGTCCGTGTCATAACTCTTTATTGTTTTGCAGTGAAAGAGTAATATTTGAAAGAAAACTGAGAGGAAGAATCAAGAGTGAGAGAAAAATAGAGAAAACTGATAATTTGTGAATCTGAAATTAAAGTTTTATTGATTTGAGAAAGTTATTGGTTTCAACTGTGATGAGTCAATTAGAGACTAAAAAATGGAGACAACTGTAACTTTCTATTTTTAGTTAAGTACCAATCTAACCAATATGAAAGCTATAATCTAGGATGGCCGAGTCAGCCATGCGCCCATGCATAGTATATAAGTGTAGCAATATACGTTAAACAGTTTTCTATTGAAATTATCTTGCATGCCTGTTTGATACTTTCTTGAGCTAAGGAATCACCTTATTCTGGATTATATCATATGGCCATCTTTCTGAGTTACCATCTCTTAGAGGTTGGTACATCAAACAGCTATTTGTGGATTACCTGTGGTTTACATGTTTCTTCTGTGTGCAGGCTGCTATTGTCAACTCACAGACTCTTGAAGAGGTTGCTAGACTTGAAAAGGTACTAGCTTTTCTAAATTGGATAATAATTTATTCCTGTGAAAATGTGTATCATTGAAACTCATAAACATAATCTCAGTTTTTCTGTCAGCATAGTTTAGCTTAGATTATGTAAACTGGATTTTTTGCCATACTGAGATTTGCTTTGTCATAAATTTATCTGGTCGTTTGGGAGATACAGTGGGAAAAATTGAAATTCTTGCTACTAGTGTGTCTTGTGATCCTTGTTATGACATTCACTTGGCTATTTTATTGTATCTTTCTAATATAAATTTCTTATATATTACAAAAATAACCAATTATATGTCATCTAATCGGGTTTCATGTTAACAGGCACTGAAGTCTGGGCAACTTCCTGCAGATCTAAAAAGCTTGACTGATAATATGATAACTGATAATGTCGATGAAAAACATGAAGATGCAGTTGTTGCTGAATCTAATGATACACAAGAGCAGAGAAATACTGATAGTACTCAAATGGAAGAGGTATGTCCACTCTTGTATCTTTTAAGATTTTCTGTGTATCTCGGATAAATTGATCATTATTCTGTTTAATTCTAGTCATCTACTATACTATAATTGTGTTTTCTTCACACTTAACATACCCATCACTGTTTTATCATAGTTTTAACCAATGATGATAAAAATGAATTCAAATGATTATATTTGTATCACAATTTCTGGCTAGTCCGCGCGCCTACCTGTTTGAAATTCTTGTCAATCATCATTTCTCCGTCTTGAGCGGTCGGGGTTTTGACACCTGGAGCTAATGAGGGTGGGGCTGTGAACTGATCGTCGGTGCATGAGGATAGATTGAGAGCGACTCATGACAGTTTGTCTTACTAAGTTGGAATTGTTGTTGGTGTGATCCAATAGACTGACCAAATTACTCCAATATTAAATACTGGCCGGGGTAACAAAATTTAAGTAGGAAACCATTTCGGCCCAACATGACCCAACCTGGCCCAACATGGCTGACCTGTGATATGCTGGGACAGCCTAAAAAGTTTCCTAACAGTCTGGTAAGTCTTGAAATATTATATACCAACATAAATAGAGAAGAATCAATTAAAAATCATGGATTCTAGTTTACAATCTGGTATTTCATGATTTACCAGATTGTTAACAAACTTGTCAGGTTAGGCCATATTCTAGTTAAGGAAAACGTGGTAGCATGTATGTGTATTGAAGTTCCTCTCTCTGGTAGGAGTTGGTGTAAGTATTTTTGTTAGAAATAAAAATGTAAGTGCTGGAACAAATATAAAATTCTTTAGTACTTTATCCTAGATTCTTCCTATTCACATCCTTGGCCAGGAGGAAAAGAACAACATGTGTTGTAATTGAGAATGAGATCCATCATAGATCTGATTAACTAACTGAGGAGAATAAATGCAACAAGATATGGTCATACAGTTTTAAATGAACTGTTTATGTTCATTCCTGCTCTGCTTTTTTTGCATTCTCATCATATCCTTCTTATGGTAATAATGTATCTGATGTTTCAGTACATTTTTTTTTGCAGGATTAGACAGAAGTATGCAGCGCTCAGAATCTTGTTTGTTTTTTCATGAAGTGTACCTTTCTCGGGGGGGTTGCATTTTTCCTCTTGGTGAATGGCTGTGTCAGTGTTTACATATGTATTATTACATTTGGTTGTAGACGATTGAGTGAATCATTAGGGCCTTTTTTTTTGTCCTTTACCATGAATTTTTAGTGTACTCCTCTTAAGTATATTTACCTTTCTGTGACTCATCAGTGTCTATAAACATTTAAGCGGAAAAATTCTTTAAATACATTTGAATTTAGCACCAGTCATTTATATGGTTGCATCCGCGTTCTTCATCTAATGGGATGCAGCATTGGTACTTCTGTTCTTAGTCTATGATATGAATAGAAACATGTAATTGTGATCAACATGATAAATTAAAATTAAAAAATGATAAAGCATAATAGTAGAATTAGGGGTGAAGATGGGATAGCTTGTAAAGTTTGTTAATGTTTGACCTTGTTTTGTTTCACATAAAATTTCCATTTTCTATTTTCATATATGGTAGAAATCTTACATTTGTATGTGAATAAAAGGCTGCATCTCGTAACCTCTCAATTATTTTACTTTTTTTTTATATTAAATTAAGTACATTTTGTATATATTCCTTAGAAATTAAGTAACTCACCAAATACATTGACAACCTAATGAGATAATGTTGGAATGTTTGGTCTAACTTTTTTTTATCAATGTAGTCTTCAATACTTGAAAACATCTAGGCTGGTCCATTTTATTTAAAGCTTTAGTTTTGTTTGGTAGTGTGGAGGAAAAGAATGAAGGACATTAAGAAGAGACAATTTCTTTTTTCACCCTTACGGTATGGGTCGCACTTCTGAAAACTTAAAAATCCTCCTAGGTTCGCGAATATTTTTGGGGTGAATTTGAAGATGCATCTTCGAAATTTTCACCGCATGTTTTTTGGAAATAAATATTGTCCTAAGTTTGTATTTTTTATGAATTCAAATCCATTTTAATTTGACTAACATTGACATTATTTGATTCAAGCATTAATAAACACGAATATCGTAGAGCAAAATAGTGCGTTAATTAAAAAAACATCCAATCATATTAAAAACATTGTTCTCAGTACAAATAAAAGCATAACTTAGTGCGTATGCCTAATCCTAACCCCCTGACTTCTCCTCTGTCGCCCGTAATCCAAGGTATTCGGTGTCTCAGTAAGAATTGAACGTGCTAGGCAAATCACATCATCTCCACCTCTCAAGTAATCTAGACTTTATGCCCTCATACACAATTCACATAATATACTAACATATTGACAACACATCAATGTCATGGTCATCCCTGGCCTGCTCATTCTCCAGGATCTCCTCATGAGGAGACCTAAGTAGACGTCCAGGAGTGTGCGGTGTCATGATAGGGTGTGAGACATTATAGAACTAAGTCATGTAACCGTCCGTATAAGACCATTGACTTGTGGTTGACATACTCTGATACTCCTTTGGTACCAGATGACCCTCGTAGTCCGCCAATATGTCATCAAGATGTCTGTGGACGATGCTGATAGGAGCAGACACGAAGGGGGATCTCGGAATGATATAAACATATCTAAACTGACGCATGCACCGCTCTGGAAGATACCTGCCCATCAGATTCGTCCCACATGCCAAACATCTAGAGTAAAATGAAATAGGGTTGAAGGAAACAATGTCCCGATGAATGATGTATGGTTTTCAGTCAATGTCATTGTCCTGAGTCTGATCAATATACACACGGAACGACCGCACAACATCATTCCCTCTGCGCGGGCAATATAGGAAATTACGTGACCAATACTTAGTATACTCTAGCACATAATCAAACCCGTGTATACGGTGAAAGTGGGATATGATCCATCCCTAAAATCGAATAAGTATTAAGTGTAAAAAATGGTTTTAATATTAATAGTGGCTATGGAAATTACCGTTAGCAGGGTGCAGGAGCCTATCATTTTCTTTGTCGTCCAAAGAGAACCTTCACTCAACTTGGAGTACAAGTATACCAAACATGCGCCCCACCATTTTCACCCGTGAATGATCGACAAGTCGATGAAATACTTAAGGTATGCCACATCGACGTAGGTTGCACTTTTGTCCACAATAATGGACGTGTCAACCAAGAATAAGAGGAAACACCTCAAAGCACACTCCCTGTGGTAGGTGACCTATAAATCACCGCCACCAACATTTTCGACCAACTCTAAGTTGTTTTGATATAACGTCTCAAAGTAAGAAAATTTGGCATGTGCACCTCTAGTTCTCTCACAATACGTCAGGGCATCCAACGGGCCAGCTCCCAAATAAATGATCATCATCTCCTGGGCTTCATCACGTTTGATCATGGAATGATCAAGTTACCCCCTATTTACCCCTAAATTATGTAAACAAATGCTAGTCTCTTTTTGAAAAAGTTTACTTGAAGGATCGACTAGTGAATCCTAGGACATAGTGCTTAACTTTTCCATAAACGTTATTTTATTGTGTTGTAATGGTAAAGAACTTCTAAGTTTGCAGACATGATGCACTTAACATTTTGATTTTCTAAATCAGAAAGTCTGATCTTATAAATGTTTTTCTTTCTCTTTCCATTGAAGAGTACATAACCATCCCTTTGACTAACCGATTTACATGATTTTTTATTAAAGATAATATCATAACCATTGTCACCTTTAACAAATAAGTCATGGACAATAAGTTATGCATTAAACCTTTAAGAAATAAGACATTATTTATAGAAGGGAGAAAGACATTACCAATAGTTCTAGAGCCAACAATCTTACCCTTTTGATTGCCTCTGAAACCTATAGTGCCTCCAGGCTTAAGTTTCAGACTTTGGAACATATGTCATCTTACTATCATGTGCCATGAGCATCGAGAGTCAAGGTACCGTGACTGGTGTTTCAACTCTGCTCTAAGGGTGTTCGCAACATAAATTATTTTATCTTTAAGTACGCATATCTTTTTTGGTCCTTTTTTGTTAGTTTTCCCAAAGTTTTTCTTAACATGTGGTTTTTGTGCAGCATAATCATTTGTGTACCCATAAGTGAAATGGGAGTATAGAGCTTTTGGTTTTGTAGCATTTTGTTTAGATTTAGGTTTGACCCTAGAGTGTTTATGTGGTTCATAACCAATACCTCTTTTCCCATTTCTGCTTACTCCATAGATCATGGAAGCCATTTTGCTTCTGTCTATGTTTCGTGTAATAAATTTCTGAAAAGCCATGTCATATTTCTTTATGACATCATCAGATTCCATATGAGCTTTTGAAAGAATTTCCTTTTCAATTTCTTTACTCTTGCTTTTTAAAACAGAGTTATCTTTTTCAAGAACATAAAGCTTCTCTTTCAGATTAGAATTTTCTTTCTTCAGCTCACTAAGGGCTTCAGAGTCAGCTACATGGATTCTTTTCAGATCCTTGTGCCTGTTCTAAAAACTCTGAAACTTTTCAAGAATTTCAGTGAGACATGACTCAACTTCAGAACGAGTTAGATTAAAGAATACCCCATTTGAGTCTGAATCTGATTCTGATTCTGATCCAGAGTCAGATGCCTCTCAGCTAGCCATCACTGCCATGCACGCCTACTCTTCTTCAGAATCATCTTCTGAACCTTTGAGTCGTCCCAGGTATCCATAAAAACCTTCTTATTTTCTCTGGATAATTTCTTCTTAGGCATGAGTTTGGGACACAAGTTTTTATAATGACCAGACTGCTTGTACTAGAAGTAAGTGACTTCTTGGCCAACCTCATACCTCATCTGCCCAAAAGTTGACTCAGCATGTCCACCTGTTCTTCTATGGCCTCTGAACTTTGTATGTCTTTTCTTCCATATATGGTTAACCCTTCTTGAGATAAGAGACAACTCATCTTCTTCTCCTGAGATTTCTTCAGACTCTTTTTCTTCGGCTTGAAAAACTTTAGTCATCTCAGATTTACCTTTGGATTTTAGAGCCACATACTTGATCTTTTTCTATGGCTCATATTCCTCAATTTCAATCTCATGACTCCTCATAGAACTTATAAGTTCTTCAAGAGTAGTATTGTTCAGATCCTTTGACACCTTTAGTATTGTCATTATTGGTCTCCATTTCTTAGGTAGGCTTGTGATGATTTTCCTTACATGATATGCAACGGTATAGCCTTTGTTCAAGACTTTTAATCCAGTCACAAGAGTTTGAAATCTTGAGAACATTTCCTCTATCATTTCACCCTATTCCATTTTGAAGGATTCATATTTCTGGATTAAACCCAAGGCTTTAGTCTATTTAACTTGCTCATTTCCTTCATGGGTCATTTTCAAAGAATCAAATATAGACTTAGCAGAGTCTCTATTTGTTATCTTTTCATATCCAAAATTGGAAATGGCATTCAACAATATAGTTATTGATCTATGATGATTCTTGTGATTCTTCTTTTGTTGATCTCTCAATTTGCTTCTTTCAAGCTCACTACTGCTATCATCTACATGATGTGTGTAACCATCTACATTATATCCCATAGGTCAACATCATAACCTATGAAGAAACTTTCAATTATATCTTTCTAATAGTCGAACTTTTCTCTATCAAAGATTGGAGGTTTAGCAGAATAATGATATTTATCATTGTTTGCTTGAGCCATATTGTGTTTAAAAAATGGATCTTTATCTGACACAGCTAAGTGTTTGGCACAAAGTAGTCAAAATCAGAACCGGGGGCTCTGATGTCAATTGAAGGCGCAAAAAACACAAGAAATGGAGGTTTCAATTGAGTTTCTGAATTTAAAACTTTTTGTCACCCAATGTATCAAACATAAATGATAAATATAAAGATATGAACACAAGTATTTTTATCATGGTTCGCTATTAACGAAGCTACATTCAGTCCACCCGCCTGAGTGATTTTGCATTAGAAAAGGAATTAATCTACTAATCAAACTGATTACAAAAGCAATGATAACCTGTCACTGATTTCTTAAGATTTCTGACCCAACTGGTACCCTAAGAAATATGACGGTCACTGTCTCCTTATGATCCTGACCAACCTGGTCGCCTAAGGAGATTTAATCCTCAATGACTACCTGTCATTGGCTTCTCAAGAGCATGACTGACCTGGTCGCTTGAGGAATATAATCAGAGTTACAATAAAAAGTTTTGTGTTTACAAGATGCTTCAAATAAGCAGATACACAATTTTAAGCTAAGTATACACTTAACAAGAATATTCAACGAGTTTTTATTCTAAGTGTAAGTGTGAAAAACACTTCTTATTTTTTTGTACACGTATCCTGAGTGTCAATGTTGATGTATGTTCAGTGCATGTGTAATATGCTTTTTCTTTTCAAACTTCAAAGACCTCTTTATACAGAAGCAAATATATCCATTGGAGGATGAAGTTGAAATATCTTCAATGTATTCGTTGTATGAAGGTTGCTTCATATGCAACAATAGAGTGGCTCTTGTAGCCGATAGTTAGTGAGGATGATGGGACGTGAAAAACTTCTTTGCCACAAAGTATAATACTTTACGCATAAAGTATATTTTCTTTTGTACTTCTGTCACATCAAACAACATTGACAAATTGATATGTATCTTTTAGTCAAAGGCTTCTTATGCAAGTGGATTGAAGCTTGAGTAGAGATCACAGTCAGTCTTCAGAACTTTAATGAGACTTAAGAGTCTTTGAAGAACTGGGTTCTGAGACTTTCAGAAGCTGGTAGTCATAACCTTTTATCAGAGGTGGACTTTATACATCAGAGTTGACTTGATTGTTCACACAATTTTGTCCTTTGATTTAGATTCTAGACATCTTCAGAGTCAGGGTTTGTTTCCAATTTACTACACACTCAGTAAAATGGTTAGAGTATAAAATTATTCTCTATACTTTGTTATCATCAAACCTCAAGGATAGTTGTAGAACCAAACATGTTCTAACAATCTTGACTTAATCTCATTAATAATGCAAGCATTTTATTGGAGCCTACTTCTAAGTACATGACAATATACTTCTAATGTGACTATTTCAGGTTGGCTAGTTGGAAGACTATATTCTTTCTTTTGCAGAAAGAACACAACTTACCAAAAGTGTTTTTCACAACATTGTTTACTTTTTAACCATTTATTCTTTTTCTAAGTCTTTGATGAAGGAGCTAGAAGCAAAATTTAGGATTTGTTCTTGGAGTAATGACTTTAACAACAAGAAACTTGTAATTATTGTCTAGAAAGCAATATGCTCTCCTATATCTAGTTGTCGTCTAGGTATAAGGTCTCTTAGTCACCTAGATGATGCATCTAACCTAAAATTATATTGGGAGATACTTAACGGACAATCAATGGGCAATTTTTCTTAGAAGCAGAATTATCAAGAGCAACTCTTGCATTATGTACCATATCTATATCTACTCATCTATTTAGAATGGTATTATATCTCAATTTCAAGACCTTATGTCCAACTCCATATGGCTCATTGGCAATGGTAGCAGGATTAGTTTTTGAACACACAACTAGTTTGATGTTGGTATCCTTGGTGACTTATTCAACATTCCTCCAAAAATTGCTCAAAGGCTTCACTCCAATGTTCAAGACTACATCTCCAATTTTGAACGACTTTTCCCAATAGAGTTGTATAGCTTGTCCCCCCCCTCATCTTGGTCACATTGATAATAATATCATCCCCTTATAAGATAAAGAAGACAAGCTAGTTTGAAAACACTCCACTTCAAAATTGCTTAAGCCAACCTCAACCTAAAGAATTAAATATATATTTTTGGAGGAATGTTGAATAAGTCACCAAGGATACCAACATCAAACTAGTTGTGTGTTCAAAAACTAATCCTGCTACCATTGCCAATGAGCCATATGGAGTTGGACATAAGGTCTTGAAATTGAGATATAATACCATTCTAAATAGATGAGTAGATATAGATATGGTACATAATGCAAGAGTTGCTCTTGATAATTCTGCTTCTAAGAAAAATTGCCCATTGATTGTCCGTTAAGTATCTCCCAATATAATTTTAGGTTAGATGAATCATCTAGGTGACTAAGAGACCTTATACCTAGACGACAACTAGATATAGGAGAGCATATTGCTTTCTAGACAATAATTACAAGTTTCTTGTTGTTAAAGTCATTACTCCAAGAACAAATCCTAAATTTTGCTTCTAGCTCCTTCATCAAAGACTTAGAAAAAGAATAAATGGTTAAAAAGTAAACAATGTTGTGAAGAACACTTTTGGTAAGTTGTGTTCTTTCTGCAAAAGAAAGAATATAGTCTTCCAACTAGCCAACCTGAAATAGTCACATTAGAAGTATATTGTCATGTACTTAGAAGAGAATGTAATATTCTCTCTATGTGCACTCTTTGTAATAGGTAAGAAGAGAATGATATATTTCATGTCCACTATCTTTAAAAATCTGGTTCTAATTGCATAACATCATAAATCATCCTGTTAACCTCACATATTTTACCTTTATCATGAATATCTGTAAGAAAAAGTGGAGTCCTCAATGCTCTTTAGTAACTTGTGATGCAGTCATTACTATTTTTCATGTCATTTGACATTGTAGAAACTATATGATATTTAAGAACCAATAACCTTCCCACAATACTTTAATATTCAACACCATTGCTTCAGTCTCAGTTATAGGTAATTTCATCACTCTAATAAGCAGCCCTTCTATGTTAGACTTCACAATTCTTAAAGCCTTAAAATTCCAAACTCATCATCCTAAAAAGCACCTAAAATCAAGGAAATCATCTAGTGTCCTCGACTAGCCTTGTGGATCAAATGCGATATTGTTGACTCAACTATGACCAAAGTTGATCTTTCTGTTAAATTTATCTAACATTTTGTGGACTACAATCAATTGTTAATTAATTTGTGAAAAAAAGGTTAATCGTGATTCTGATGGAGGTGCATAAATAAGCCCTTTTATTGGTTAAGTGATCTTTTTTAATTAAAGGTTTAATCTCTGAAATCTTATTGGTGTGGGCAAAGGGGATTGCGTGATATTATTGGCCTCTTCGTGATAGCTTATGCTCATTGAAGTTATATCTTGCCTTTATTATTTGTTCCTATTTTGTCTCAACAATGATCTTTTCTATGAATAATTATTCTACTTCTATTGAGATCTTGAATGGGTCTAATTTTAAGAAAAGGAAGAAAAACTTAGAGTTTTTATTAGGGATTCTTGATCTTGACATGGCATTATGTGAAACCAAACTTGTGATCAATGCTCAAAGTACACCTCAAGAGAAAGAAAAATTAGTGTGGCGGGGTATTCGTTACCATTAGAGATATTGACTAAATCCAAGGTAAATCATACAAGTCGAGTCGCCACCGCACTTCTATTTATCCAAAGGAATGGTTAGAAAGCGAACAAAAACCTAGAAGTTTTATCGAATCAAAAACTAGTAAAAATGTCAGAGATCTGGGTAAGGGGGTTGGTTATGCAATGGGAAGGTGTTAGGCACCCAAAGCATCCTAGGTACTCCTAGGGAGCCCTTTTCACATTTGTTGCAAAGGTTGTTGTTTTTTTTTTGAAAATTTATTTGTGAAAACATGACTGAAGGGATGAGAAAAGCGTGTATGTTTATCTAATGTACTACTTACTAAAAGAAGGGTCAAAAGAAAATGACTCGCACGGACGTCGCATCCATTGCATACGTATCTCATATGAATCTGAGAATCAGAGTCTTCGTAGCTCGGCTACCTATGGGTTAAAGAGGAGTGTGCTCGCTAAGACATCACATCTTATGCCTACGTATCTCATCTGGGATGAAAATCAGAGCAAAACGTAGTTCGACCACCTACGGGGTAAGGGTTGTGTTTTGGGGTGAACGACGTTACTACGCAATCTACCGGATGCTCGACCTTTGGAGACTTACTCGCCTGTAGTAAAAGGAGATAACGTGTTCTTAGGAGAAGAAAAATCAATGAGTTTGGGGTGTTTAGGGATGCTCATGCAAAAAGGCAGTCCTAGATGAAGGAATCGCGCTACCTGAAATGACATGCCATGAGAGGCTATACGAAACCTAAGAAAAGCGGTAAAATGCGGGAAAAATAAAGTACCACGCGGATAAAGATCCGAAATAACAGCAATTTAAGAAATAAGAAACCTAAAGACTCTTCCAAGCTAGACACCATCAAAGAAAGTGAGTCAGTACAGGTAATCGGAATAAACCTCCAGGTGGTATCCCACAAATAAAGTGGAACACCTAGCAAGCTATCCCTGCAAGAGTATATGGGCCCTCACAAAAACTCAACAAACAGGTTAGAGTAAAAGGATGAAATTAGGAGAAAACAATGCCATAACAAACACAAGACAGGTTAGAGCAAACAAGAAAAAAAGAAAAAAAACAACTACTGTCGCGATCGCTGCTGCATCGCCTAGCGAAAGCTTAGCGAAGCTTCGCTGCAGGCTCGCCTAGCGAAGGTGCTAGCGAGCGCCTGCGGGTTCTGGATTTCCCATTGATAACAGTACGATTTTAGGGACTCCAAACCCTGTGGCATCCATCTCAGAAAACGAAACGATTAAACATTCAAGGTATTGTTTATACATTCATGCATATCTAAACCCGTGGGCAAAAACCTAACGATACCTCATGCATTCAGATGATTCAAATTAAGAGTATAAAATTATGGGAATAAGGCAAACCTTGTAGGTGCTTGATTGACTGCATTATATGGTAAAACACTAGCTGGATTCTAATGTCTTGACTGATGTCATGACATGGTGTGTATGTGTGACTGCATTGTAGGTTAGAATATCTAACTGTACTCTGATGTCTTGACTGATGTCATGACACACTTGAGTAGTTACTGCAGGATTAGCTAATACAGGATTTATTGAATGTCAAACTGGATGTTGTGACATTTTTAGCTGTCAACAGATACTAAGGAATAGAACAGCTGGTGTTCTGTTAGAACTTAGTATTTATTTCCAGTCTGGTTATCAAGGAAAGACCAGACCTGGCATAAGGCCTACTGACTGAATGTCAAACTGGATGTTATGACATTCATCATATACTGAACAGTAGACAGAGTGGTGTTCTGCTATACTTCAACATGTTACTTAGTCTGTTCTTCAAGAGGATAACAGAACTGACTTAAGGCCAGATGTGTAAATGTCAAATTGGATACTTTGACATCTATTAATGTAAGCTGTTACTGTAGTATGGTCATTTTGGTCATATACAGGTCAGCAAAATTGTACAGTCTGTTTTCTGGAAAAACAGACTCAGCATATGATCCTTGATGTCAAGCTGAATGTCATGACATTCATTCCTGACAGCATATGCTATATTGTAGGTTGTTCAGTTTTCTGTTTCAGCTTTTTCTCAGGCTATTCTTCAGGGATTCAACAGCTTAGAGAAAATCCAGGAAATCAACAACCAAGCTACATTTAATGAATCTAACAAATAGCCTATTTGTTAGTAACCTAGATGTTGAATTTATGGGAACTCGCGTGACCTTAAATTCAGGAGAATACAAGTGCAAAAGCCCAGGTACTGCAATATAAAAGGAAGTCGTTCCTTCATTCAGTTTTGGGGGTTTTTGAGGCGTGAAGATTTAGTGTGTCCATCATACTTCACTGCTGTATTTTTGTGAGTCTTTGTAACACCTCAAAATTTGCCCTCCTCTCTTGGGACTAGCATAACATATTATATATCATTTTTAGGTCATTAGGCATTGCATATTGCATATCATGTGGTTACATTGTGCAAGTCATCCTCACAAGTCTTGATCAGAAGATGAAGAGGTTATGTGCAAGCTAGGGGTTCATTGGATTGGATCACTAATCATCTGAGGATATGGTGGTTCAAATTAGGGTTTTTGATTCTCAAAGGGATTGATCTTCATCTTGGTTGAAAGGATACATCATCATCATCATGGTCTTGATATCATCCAGGAGATTCAGAAGATTGATCAGATTCTTTGAGATTAGGGTTTTGACCACTGGTCAACCCTAATCAGTTGCATTGGGCCAATCAGGGCATAGTAAGGAGATGGGGTCTATGATGGATATGGGGATCATCATGTGGTTTTATTGAGATTATTGAGGCTAGGGTTTCACCCTTGAGCCATTTCATCAGGGAATTGGGGCTCAGATTGATCAATGCATGGCCAAATTCATCTATCAGTTGAAAAAGTCAACTGTGGTCAACTGTGCTTGATTTTATGGATTTGGAGGTGGGAGAGAGTTGGATACACTTCATTCATGTTGGAACAAGTGTTATTTGACATTGCAAAGCTCAAGAATGGAGAAAATAAAGTCAGAACAAAAATTGCCAAAAATAGAAAGTGACTTGTAATGGAAGTTTCCAAAAATGGAAAGTTTTTGACCTCAAAATTACATGTCCAAGGAAGCTTCAAATGAAAATTTGTTCAACATGAAAGTTGTAGATCTTGATCTCACCTTTCCAAAAAGTCCAAGAACTTGAAATTCCCATGTATGGTTGGCAAGTTATGGTCCATTCAATTTCAAAAAAGACCCATAATCAAAGTGGCATAACTTTCACATGGAGTGTCCAAATTGAGTGATCTTTTTATGTGAAAACTCCATTTGACATTTACTTTCATGGTGCATAATTGGAATTCATCAAAAATGGTCAATGCAAAAGGTCAATTTTCAAGTGTACAGTTAAAAATCCAAGGGCAAAATGGTCCAACTTGAGAAATAATTGGAATTTTGGAATGGGAGTTTTTGCAACACCTCACATTTACCAATTAGAAATTGTCTCAACTGTCATAAACTTTCAAAGTCCAATATTTGACTAAGTCATTTTGGAATTGCACTTGAAATCGCATATTTTGGCATAGCATGTTGAAAATGAAAATTACAAAGCCAATTGCCATGAGACAAGGGCCAACACATCACAACTGGTATTTGGAGAGTGTGTGAGCTGTCATACAGCTGTCACAAGCCCCAGGGTGAAATGTCCATTTTGCCCTTGCTTTGTAAAATTGCATTTTTGCTAATTACATCATTTTTGGTTAATTTGTGATTAAGAGGTGGATTAAGTGGAGGTATATAACATTAATCATAACTGAATTGTAATCACAATCACAAATCTCCAGAAATTCTAACTGATTTTCCCTCCAATTCTCCAAATTCATCAAGAAGCTTCAAGAACCAAATTCAACCAAACTCCTTCAATTCTTCATCAATTCGAGTGATTCTTCTTGCTTCCTCTTCCATGGATCATGCTCTTGTACTGTTTTGAAGAATCATCACCATAATCATCACGAATCTCAACTGTTCATCCTTGGCTCATCAATGGCAATTTGCAATTTCTTCCACTAGAAGAAACTTCGAGCTAACCTGAGCACTCCAGTCAACTTCCCTATCATCATGCTGCATCTGTTTTGAAGAAATACGCGCCAAAGCTCAAAGATCCAACACTGTCTTCAATTTAAGGTGTGATTTCGAATCTCATCATTTTGTGAATTGTGATATGGGTTTTGAAGTGCCTTCCATGTAGATGATCATGATGTAGGTAGTTTTTGATTTAGTGAGCTGTAGGAAGAGATATGTTGATTTTAAGATTTGAATGCAAAACTTTAATTGCTCGATCCGTGAGATGTAGTGAGAGTTAGGCAAAATCGTTAGCATATTTGAGATCCTCACGCTCAGACCTTTCCAATGGATATCCATTTGTGCATTTTGGTTGAGGAATGAGCGAAACCGCATTGGAAGATGATGATGAACATGAACACGGCAATGGAGGCGATTTTCTGGAAATTGTCCCGTGTTGGATCTTCCTTCAGCGCGTTTCAATTTCAAACGCTGTTTAGCGCCAAATTCGTCCACTCACAGCGCGACACCAAATTAATGAAAACTGTGTCGTTTTGCCTTGGCATGGGATTATTACGAAATTGCCACAGCTTTAATTTAATTCCTAATTCATTTTAAATAATTATTCAATAATTCATTTAAACTTATAAAAATCATAAAAAATTCATTATTAATCCAAAATTAGTGAGGCTTTTTTTGATAGATCCCAAATTTTGTCTAGAATTTTATAGGCATGATACCATAAGTTGTGCATGGAGAAATTTTGACCTTGCCTATTGATCTTTGACTTGTGTGCATATTTTGTATGTTTTGCCATTTTTAACATGAAATGCTCATACTTGTAAATAAATGGATGAAAATTTTTGTGCTTATTCTGAACATGTTGATGGTGATTTCCATGTAGAGTTTGTGAATTTTGGATACTTGGTTGATTAAATATAATTTTTTGAATTAAGGTGTGACAATTTATGTCACACCAAGCTAGGTCAACTTTCTGAATTTATTTGTATGACCTAGGGTTGTTGAATTGCTCCAATTTTTTGCATGATTGATCATTGATATGTCAAGATAACATGTGATTTTGCTGGAATTTTTGGTTGCATTTTCAAATTGATTGATAATTTTCTTCACTGTTGGTTCATTTTGCAACATTGTGTGATACATGTTGGCATTTTGCTTGTGAAATTCTCATAGTGTATTGGATGAAGATGGAATTTGGTGTGAGCATTGTAGACACATTATAGAACCTCATAGTTTTGGTCCCATTCATTTCTTAATTGTTGTCACTGTTTTATGAATTATTGAAATGGATGCTTATGTTGATGTCTTGAATTGGCTTGTATAATTGTGTCTGGATTTCTTGATTTTCATTGACCTACTTTCTTTTGTCCAATTGAGCTGAAAATTGACATGCCATACAGTGAATATGTCCTGTTTAGGTGTGATTTATTTGAGGATTTTTGGAATTGTTTTGGTATACTTTTGAGTGAGATAGTTCTGTTTGGCTAATTGAAGTTGCAAATTGCATGATTGATGTTAAATTGGTCATGAAATGATAATGGAGAATGGTATAAGCATGGGACCAATTGCATTTGCTTTTGAATGGTTTTAATTTGATTTTGGATTGGTTTGGCTTGCTGTTTAGATTTTTTTCTCCCTTTTGGACCCTAGGCTTGGCCTAGTGGTCTAGTTTCTCACATTTGGTGTGGATTTTCAGGATGAAATGCACAATGCTTAAGGAGATTGCTTCAAGGCAATTTGAATTGAGTTTGGTTGATGTTTATGAACTAACATGACTTTGTTTTGTAGGGATTGATGCTTGAGCTTGAGCTTATAGCTTGCACTTGTGTGCATTAACTTGTGTTGTCTGTATAGATTGACTTTTGCTGTTTATTGTTGGTTTGTCTGAGTACTGATGATACTTGATTGATTTCAGGTACATTAAGTTGCTTACAGTTCTTTAAGAACTTGCTTGCTGCTGCTTGGTTTTTAAACCACTTGAGGTAGGACTTCTATTCTTCATGTAGTCTGGAAGACCTGGCCTGTTACTTGGCCAGGCAACTGTCTGAAGTCCTCCTTAGGAGGCGATGTTTGTGGTTGTTTACATTTGTGCCCAAGCAGGTAAAGACCTCTATGAGGCAATTGGTGGATCAAAGGGATATGCAATCTATCCCCCACTATTCTGTGAGTCGTCCCTCTGCTCACACGGCTGTGTGTTGATGCATTGGGACACAAACCCAAGATCTTGTGCTGTTGCACAATCGAGTCAGAGTCTTTGAGCGTAGAAGGGTCCCTCCATTCTGGACCCACGCTCCTTTGTCTGAAGCTCTCCCTGGTCAGGGATAAGAGCTGTGAAGTCTAATCTTCACTCACCTTTCATCTGCTTCACCTTAGCCTCGCAATGGCAAGGTTAAGAGCGAATAATACCCATGTACAGATGACTTGCTTCGGCAGTCAAACCCATTGTGTGAGCCTCACTTGATTGGTTATAGTGTGTGCTATGTGAATATTTGCTTGAAATGCTTGTTTTGATCTGTATGCTTGTATGCTTGCTTTCTTCCTGGATAGGATTAGCTTGCAGTTGTGCAAGTAGGTAGAAACCTCAACGTAGGGCAATGATGCATGACAACACTAGGCTCGAGTACAACTCCCTGGTAGTGTGTCTTCCCTTGGTTTCTGGCTAGATTTTCTTCCCTTTCGGGGGAACTACATCGCCCTGATCCTTGTTCCAGACGAGGTATGTAGGCAGGAGACCATGCGAGGTCTCTCCGGGCACTTTTTTTCCTTTTTTGTGTGTGTTTACTTGTTATCTTCTTGTGTATGTTTGGTTCGGATGCCGACGTAAGTCCAGTGATTGGCGGTCGGGCTCCACGTTTGCCCTTTGGTGTGTGTTTGGTTCGGATGCTGATGTAAGTCCACTGATTGGCATTCAGGCTCCATGTTTGCCAGTGCGTTTGTTTGCTTGTTTGGCGTGCGTGAGCCGAACTACAGTAGCTCTGATTCTCGTTCCAGACGAGATATGTAGGCATAGGATGCGATGTCCTATCGAGCTCCCTTCTCTTAACCCCACCTGCGTTCCTTGTGTGTGTGTGATGTTTTAGCAACCTTTTCTTTTCTTAGAGCGTGGATCCCGTCGAGTACGACGGATGTGAGGGGTGTTAATACCTTCCCCTTGCGTAACCGACTCCCTTACCCTTTCTCTTTGGTCGCGAGACCACGTCTTTTCCAGGTTTCTCTGAGCGTTTCCTTTCCCTATCTTGGGATAAATAACGCGCAGTGGCGGCTCTGTGTTGTGTTTTTGTTTCAGCCCGCCGGTTGTTTTTTCGCGGATGCGACAGTCTTGTATTAGACATATCTTGTAAGCCAAGCCTTTATCACGTTGATGATTGCTTTGGCATAGGGTGTTCATTGAGTTGTAAGTGTTGTGTCGCTCAAAGCTTTTAAACGTGAGTGATGTGTATCTTGATTAAAGTTGTTAAGCACAATCAAGAGTTGTTTGAAGTGTGACTTCAAAGTTGTCTTTAATATTGATTAAAGATAGTAATCACTGAGGTGATTGAGGGGGAGTGAGTAGAAACTCTGATCTTAGAGTAAGATTGAAATTGCGTTGGGTAGGGATTAAGTGACAAGTTGTAAACGGGTGAGTTTAGCTTTGAATTAATACTACTGATAGTGGATTTCCTCCCTGGCTTGGTAGCCCCCAGATGTAGGTCATGTTGGACTGAACTGGGTAAACAATTACTTGTGTTATTTACTGCACTTACTTTTAAGTTCTGTATAATTCTTGTCTGTGCAGAGTTGGATGTCATAACAACCCGTGTGACATCTAAAGTCTGATAACTAGAATTCCATTGGCATCAGAGCAGGCACCCTGCCTGTAAATTTCTGGGTGAGATCTAGGGAAGTTACTTTCTAGCACCATGGACAAGGATATAGGACACTCAAATAGACCACCCATGTTGGATGGCTCTAATTATGATGACTGGAAGCCTCGTATGATAGTCTTCTTAAGGTCTCTAGATAGCAAAGTCTGGAGAGCTGTCAACAAAGGATGAGAACATCCAACGAAGACAGGTGAAGATGGAGTCAGTGTGCAGATTCCCGAAGAAGAGTGGGACAAGGAGCAAGAGGCATTAGCTCTTGGAAATTCCAAGGCCTTGAATGCATTGTTCAATGGAATCAGTAAGAACATCTTCAGGCTGGTGCACCACTGTGAACTAGCTAAGGAAGTTTGGGATACCCTCAAGGTAACTCATGAAGGTACTTCCAAGGTGAAGATGTCCAAACTTCAGATGCTGACCACCAAGTTTGAAAATCTCAGGATGAAAGAGGATGAGACTATTCATGACTTTCACGTGAATATTCTTGAAATTGCAAACACCTCTGGTGGACTAGGTGAGAAAATGGCTGAAGAGAAACTTGTAAGAAAGATTCTCAGGTCCTTGCCTCAGAGATTTGCTATGAAGGTCACAACCATAGAGGAGGCGCAGGACATCTGCAATATGAAGGTGGATGAGCTCATTGGTTCTCTCCAAACCTTTGAAATGGACTTGTGTGAGAATGCTGAAAAGAAGAACAAAAGCGTAGCTTTTGTATCTAATGCTGAAGAGGAGTCAGAAGCAGGATATACTGAAGGTGATGAAAGTATATCAGAAGCCTTAGCCATGCTTGGGAGACAGTTCAACAAGTTCGTGAAGAAGATTGATCAAAGAGGGAGACCTAATGTCAAGAACATCCCGTCTGACATCAGGAAAAGATCAACTTCTGAAGAAAAGTTCAACCAAGGCAAGGGAATCCAGTGTCATGGTTGTGAAGGGTATGGACATGTCAGAGCTGAATGTCCTACTTATCTCAAGATGCAAAAGAAGGGGCTAACTATCACATGGTCTGAAGGAGATTCTGAAAGTGAATCTGAAGGAAAATATGCCAAACATGTCACTGCACTAACCAGTGTTTGTGCCTCTGATGATGACTCAAGTGCAGATGAACTGACCTTTGATGAACTTGCTGCAGCCTATAAGAAGCTGTGTACCACCAGTGCAGAAGTCCGTGCACAAGGAGAAAAGCAGAAGAAACTCATCAAGGAACTGGAAGATGAGAGACAGAAGCATCTGACAGCCATAGAGGGTCTAAATGGTGAGATAACCTTGCTGACCTCCAAGCTGAATCAGATGACTAAATCCATCAGAATGATGAACAAGGGAACTGACACCTTGGAAGAGATTCTAAAGGTGGGACAGAAGTCTGGAACCAAATCTGGCCTAGGATTTGGGAAAAGATCCTCAGCTGAACAGAAACGCCCAAAGGCTAAAGTTCAGAAGTTCAAGCGAAAGTCAAAGCCAATGTCTCAACATCGGGGAACTAAGATGAATAATCATCAGAAGAGGAAATACCAGGAGTGGAGATGTCACCACTGTGGTAGGCTTGGACATATAAAAGCCTTCTGCTACTGGCTTCATGGTTTCCCTAACCAAGCCTCGCATGTCAGGCCTAAGCATAAGACATATAAGCGCTATGTCCCCATTAAGAAGCAACAATGGTATGCTAGGTTAGCGCACACAGCTCTAAGGGCTTCTACCAGAGAAGACTGGTACTTTGACAGTGGATGCTCAAGACATATGACTGGTATGGAAAATCTACTGGTGGATATTCAACCTCACACTACCAGCTATGTGACCTTTGGTGATGGTGCCAAAGGAAAAATAAAAGGTGTGGGTAAGCTGGACAGCTCTGGAGTTCCAAAACTGAATAATGTGCTGTTAGTAAGAGGACTGACTGCAAATCTCATCAGCATAAGCCAGCTGTGTGATCAAGGATTCTATGTTCAGTTTACTAAGGAGCTGTGCATTGTGACAAATGGTGACAATCAGGAAGTTATGAGAGGAACCAGGTCCAAAGATAACTGTTATCTGTGGGAACCTAAAGTCTCTAACTTTTCCACAATATGCTCCTCAGCCAAGGAAGAACAGGAGGTGAAGCTGTGGCATAGACGTCTTGGACATCTCCACTTAAGGGGAATGAAGAAGATTATATCCAAGGAAGCAGTCAGAGGAATTCCAAAGCTGCTTATTGATGAAGGAAGAGTCTCTGGAGAATGCCAGGTGGGCAAGCAAACCAAGATGTCACATCCGAAGCTGGGACATCCTACAACTTCCAGAGTTCTGGAACTGTTGCACATGGACTTAATGGGACCTATGCAGGTTGAAAGTCTTGGTGGGAAGAGATATGCTTACGTGGTGGTTGATGACCATTCCAGATACACGTGGATAAGCTTCATCAGAGAGAAGTCAGATACATTTGATGTCTTCAAAGACCTGTGCATCAGACTTCAAAGGGAAAAGGACAGTTGTGTGGTCCGGATTAGGAGTGATCATGGTACGGAGTTCAAGAATTCCAAGTTTGATGAGTTTTGCTCGTCTGAAGGAATAAGTCATGAGTTCTCCTCCCCTATAACTCCCCAGCAGAATGGGATAGTTGAAAGAAAAAATAGAACTATTCAAGAATCTGCCAGAGCAATGATTCATGCAAAGAAGCTCCCCATGCACTTTTGGGCTGAAGCGATGAATACCGCGTGCTATGTTCACAACAGAGTCACCTTGAGAAAAGGAACCTCCTCCACTCTATATGAAATATGGAAAGGCAGAAAACCCACAGTGAAGTACTTTCATATCTTTGGAAGTAAATGCTACATTCTCACAGATCGTGAACAGAGAAGGAAGCTGGATCCCAAAAGTGATGAGGGTATATTTCTAGGATACTCCACTAACAGCAGAGCCTACAGAGTGTTCAACTACAGGACCAATTTACTGATGGAATCCATAAATGTTATTGTGGATGATAAAGAGGAAGGGATCGATGTCATAGAGGATGTTGAAACATTCCTTGACAGTTCAACTGATATTCCAGTTAAGTCTGAAGAAGTACAGGAACCTCCTCCTGAATGTGAAGTAGATGCAACCACCAAAATGCCATCTATCAGAATTCAGAAAGACCACCCTAAGGATCTTATCATAGGGGATCCTAATAGTGGTGTAACTACCAGGTCACGGGGAATAAGCTCAAATTCCTGCTTTGTATCCAAGGTTGAACCAAAGAATGTGAAAGAAGCCCTGACTGACGAATACTGGATCAATGCCATGCAAGAGGAACTTGAGCAGTTCAAAAGGAATGAAGTATGGGAGCTAGTTCCAAGACCTGAAGGGACCAACATCATGGGTACCAAGTGGATCTACAAAAACAAATCTGATGAGAAAGGAGTAATTACTAGGAATAAAGCAAGACTAGTAGCTCAAGGATACACTCAAGTTGAAGGGGTTGATTTTGATGAGACATTTGCTCCTGTGGCTAGGCTTGAGTCCATCAGATTGTTGTTAGGGGTAGCATGCATTCTGAAGTTTAAACTATTCCAAATGGATGTGAAGAGTGCATTCTTGAATGGCTACTTGAATGAAGAAGTCTATTTCGAACAACCTAAAGGGTTCTGTGATCCTAACCAACCTAAGCATGTATACAAGTTGAGGAAAGCCTTGTATGGGTTGAAACAAGCACCTAGAGCATGGTATGAAAGGTTGACCGAATTTCTGACCTCAAATGGATACAGAAAAGGTTGAATAGATAAAACCTTGTTTGTGAAGGATGAAGACGGCAAAATCATGATTGCTCAAATCTATGTGGATGATATAGTCTTTGGTGGTGTGTCAGAACAAATGGTAACACATTTTGTTCAACAGATGCAATCTGAGTTTGAAATGAGTCTGGTTGGGGAACTAACCTACTTTCTTGGAATGCAAATCAACCAAATGGAGGACTCTATGTTTCTCTCCCAAAGCAAGTATGCCAAAAACATCGTTAAGAAGTTTGGTATGGATAATGCTAGGCACAAAAGGACTCCTGCTCCTACTCATCTGAAGTTAACCAAAGATGATGGAGGGCCTAGTGTTGATCAATGCTTGTATAGAAGCATGATAGGCAGTGTACTATATCTAACTGCAAGTAGACCTGACATTTCTTATGCAGTTGAAGTGTGTGCGAGATACCAAGCAGAGCCTAAGGTGAGCCACTTGAATCAAGTCAAAAGGATTCTGAAGTACATCAATGGGACTTGTGACTATGGGATGCTGTACTCACATGGGTCTGAGCCTGTCCTATCTGGGTATTGTGATGCTGACTGGGCTGGAAGTGCTGATGACAGAAAAAGCACATCAGGAGGATGTTTCTTCTTGGGAGACAATCTCATATTTTGGTTCAGCAAGAAGCAGAACTGTGTATCCCTGTCTACTGCAGAGGCTGAATACATAGCTGCTGGAAGCAGTTGTTCCCTGTAACACCCTGCTAAAATACCCCAAAAATTAATTAAAATAATAAACATATAATCAGAGTAATAGTGCACCAAGGGTGTCACACAAACATTCCACACCATTTAAACAATATAACAATCATGCTCTTTTATTTAATTTAAATATAAAGTATTTGCACAATTACGCAGCGGATAGAGATCAACTCAATCATGCAAAACATGTAACATCACATGTAATTTAGTTCAACCACAACAACAATAATAATCAAAGTGTTCCCGCCCGATGTTACATCTATCAGAGCATGACCCACTAGGGAGACTACACTAGACTCCAAGCATTTGCTTCTACTCAACTCATTTCTCGTTACCTGAAAAATAGTTGTAAGGGTGAGTTCCTCAATCAATATAATAAGCATTATAGAACAACATGTAATGCTAAGTAAATAACACATCAATTCACCCTAACCAGACTACGCATTCAGCAACGGCAATATCCGTCCAAACATCATATTCAACAATAATATATATCATATGTATAATCCTCAAACCATATTCAACACCAACAACACAACACAACGATTTACTCACTAATTCCTCACAATGGGAATTAGCTACAGCCCCACAGACTATGCCATGCATTCATTATGCAATGAGACTCCATGAAATGCGGTACCGACTCTTCTCGAACATATAGTTCAAGCTCACCGATCAAATCCAGATACGGCTACTAAGCTCACTAGTCCCACTCATTGAGATCTAATGCCTCACTCACTAATTCCTCACCATGGGAATTAGCTACAACCCCAAAGGCTAGACTATGCACACTAATCATCTAGTATGCAAACATCAACAACAAACCCACAATGGTTCACTCACTAATTCCTCACTATGGGAATTAGCTACAGCCCCGAAGGCTATGCCATGCATGCTAATCATCTAGCAATGCAACATCAACAATAATTCATGAATAAACATATGCTCACACTCTGAGCCATACAACAGTCCATTCACACATACATGCATAATATATACATTCACAGCATCATGTACATCATTATACATCATCAATCTTTCATCACATAAGCATGTCAGATTATACCAAACAACAACCACAATATTAGTACATTTCAATATTGCATATACTGCTCAAAACAGCGGGAATTTATCCCTATTACACCATAGGCAACATAGGCCAACCCTCAATTAGGTACACCACATTTAAAAACAATAATTTTTCACTCTGCAACAGTGTTAACCGGTTAACGCCCTGGGTTAACCGGTTAACGCAGGCAAAACTCACTTTCTAGCAAAACGCAACAGCGTTAACCGGTTAACGCCCTGAGTTAACCGGTTAACGCAGGCAAAACTCAATATTTTCACATTTCAATACAGTGTTAACCGGTTAACACCCTGGGTTAACCGGTTAACGCAGACCAAACAACAATTCCTGCGCTAACACACGGCAGAATGCAGAATTCCGCCGTTGGAGGACTTCCGGACCTCCGATTCCGATTCCGTAAACCGCTATACGATCGGGAAAACATTACTCACACAAATACCGATTTAATTTCAACTTTCAGCACAGTTCATCCAACAACATTTCAACATTTACAATTCCCAATTAGGGTCAAATTAACGGCTTATCACTACCCATGACATATTATCCCAAAATACCCATTAATCGACGATAAACCCCCCTTACCTGATTAATCCGGCAATCTCAAGCTCCAAGCTCTTCTCTTCTTCAACCTTCTTCCTCTTGCCCTGCCTCTTTCACGATCGCTTTCTGCTTTTCACGTAAAACCTTATTTTCCAAAAATGAACTCTTTTCTCTTATTTCCAACTTATATATTTTCCAAATAATAATAATAATAATAATCCAATAATAATAATAATAAAATTTCCAATTATTTAATTAAATTAATAAATAAATTATTAACTCAATTTAAATAATTATTTTATTATTATCGGGGTGTTACAACTCTCCCCCACTAAAAGAGTTTTCGTCCTCGAAAACATACCTCAAGCGAACAACTCTGGGTAAGACTCCTTCATCTTACTCTCAAGTTCCCAAGTCACATTGCCACCTGCTGGTCCTCCCCAAGCTACCTTCACCAAGGCAATCTCTTTACCCCGTAACTGCTTCAACTCTCGATCCTCGATCCTCATAGGTGATGTTTCAACAGTCAGGTTATCTCTCACCTGTACATCATCTACTTGGACTACATGCGACGGATCATGAATGTACCTCCTCAACTGAGACACATGAAAAACCTCATGCAAATTTGCAAGCGACGGCGGTAAAGCGACACGATAGGCTACCTCCCCTATCCTCTCCAAAATCTGATAAGGACCAATAAATCGAGGTGTCAACTTCTTCGACTTCAAAGCTCGACCAACACCAGTTATCGGAGTAACACGAAGAAACACATGATCTCCCTCTTGGAACTCAAGTGACTTCCTCCTCTTATCATGATAACTCTTCTGACGACTCTGAGCAATTCTCATCTTCTCCTGAATCATCTTAATCTTTTCCGTAGTTTGTTGAACAATCTCCGGTCCAACCACAGCACTCTCACCGGACTCATACCAACATAAAGGTGTCCGACATCTCCTACCATACAAAGCTTCAAACGGTGCCATACCAATGCTCGAATGAAAACTATTGTTGTAGGTAAACTCAATCAAAGGTAAATAACAATCCCAAGCACCTCCTTTTTCCAAAACACAAGCTCTCAAAAGATCCTCTAATGACTGAATCGTCCTCTCAGTCTGACCATCAGTCTGCGGATGATATGCAGAACTCAATCTCAGCTTAGTTCCCAAAGCCTTCTGCAAACCTTCCCAGAATTTCGATGTAAATCTAGGATCCCTGTCCGAAACAATACTCGACGGAATACCATGCAAACTTACAATCTTCTCAATATACAACTCGGCTAATCTCTCTAACGGATAATCCATTCTGATCGGAATGAAATGAGCCGACTTTGCCAATCTGTCAACAATCACCCAAATGGCTTCAAAATTCTTATTTGTCCTCGGCAAACCAGAAACAAAATCCATACTGATACTATCCCACTTCCACTCTGGAATAGCCAACGGTTGCATTAGCCCAGACGGCTTCTGATGCTCAATCTTCGACTTCTGACAAGTCAAACAGGAATAAACAAAACTCGCAATTTCTCTTTTCATTCCCGGCCACCAAAATAACTTCTTCAAATCATGATACATCTTCGTAGCTCCAGGATGAATACTCAAGCCACTACGATGTCCTTCCTCAAGGATACTCTTCTTAAGTTCGATCACATCCGGAATACACACCCGATTACCAAATTTCAAAACACCATTCTCATCAACTCTGAATTCACCACCTTGGCCTTGATTCACTAAAGTCAACTTATCAACCAAAAACGCATCGGATTTCTGACCCTCTCTGATCTCATCCAGAATACCACTTGTTAACTTCAACATTCCCAATTTAACACTATTGTGAGTACTCTCACACACCAAACTCAAATCTCTAAACTGCTCAATTAAATCCAATTCCCTAACCATTAACATAGACATATGTAATGATTTCCGACTCAATGCATCAGCCACTACATTTGCTTTACCCGGATGGTAATTCAAACCAAAATCATAATCCTTCAGAAACTCTAACCATCTCCTCTGTCTCATATTCAGCTCTTTCTGATCAAACAAATACTTTAAACTCTTATGGTCACTGAAAACCTCAAATCTTGATCCATACAAGTAATGCCTCCACAACTTCAAAACAAACACTACAGCCGCCAACTCTAAATCGTGCGTCGGATAGTTCCTTTCATGAACCCTCAGCTGTCTCGAAGCATAAGCTATAACCTGCTTATTCTGCATCAACACACCACCCAAACCCAACAATGAAGCATCACAGTAAACTTCAAATGGTTCCGACGAACTCGGTAACGTCAAAATAGGAGCAGTAGTCAACCTTCTCTTTAACTCTTGGAAACCTTCTTCACATTTTGAGTCCCAAACAAACGCTTGTCCCTTTCTAGTCAACATCGTCAACGGTAACGCCAACTTAGAAAATCCCTCAATGAACTTCCTATAATAACCAGCCAAACCAAGGAAACTTCGAATCTCAGCAACAGACTTCGGAGCTTCCCACTTAGATACCGCTTCTATCTTAGAAGGATCAACAGCAACACCACCTCTTGAAATCACATGACCAAGAAAACTAACTTCTTCTAACCAAAATTCACACTTAGACAGTTTAGCAAATAACTGCTTTTCTCGCAGCACTCCTAAAACCACTCTCAAATGCTCAGCATGCTCTTCTTCAGATTTCGAATACACCAAAATGTCATCGATAAACACCACAACAAACTGATCCAAGTACGGATGGAAAATCCTATTCATGTACTCCATAAATACTCCAGGCGCATTAGTCACACCAAAAGGCATTACAGAATACTCATAATGTCCATACCTCGTTCTGAAAGCAGTCTTCTGAATATCCTCAGTTTTCACACGTATCTGATGATACCCAGATCTCAAATCTATCTTGCTGAACACACTCGCACCAACCAACTGATCCATCAAATCATCAATCCTCGGCAAAGGATACCGATTCTTGATCGTCACTTTATTCAGTTGCCTGTAGTCCACACACAACCTCATAGTACCTTCCTTCTTCTTAACCAACAACACTGGTGCACCCCACGGTGACACACTTGGACGAATAAACTTCTTATCCAACAAATCTTCCAACTGACTTTTCAATTCAGCTAACTCAACAGCAGACATACGGTACGGAGCCATCGATATCGGTCTAGTACCAGGTACCAATTCAATCGAGAACTCAACTTCACGCTCTGGCGGTAACTCATTCACTTCTTCCGGAAACACATCAGGAAAATCACACACCACTGCTAGATCACGAATCACTAGTTTATCTTTAGCCTCTAAAGTTGCCAACAGCATAAACAACTCTGCCCCATCTGCCACTTCCTCATTCACCTGCCTGGCTGATAGAAACAGACTCTGCCCTTCCTCAGTCTCAGGAAATATCACCGTCTTATCAAAACAGTTGATATAAACTCGGTTAAACACCAACCAGTTCATACCCAAGATAACGTCAATCTGCACTAATGGAAGACACACAAGGTCTATCCCAAAATCTCTACCAAAAATATTCAAAGGACAACTCAAACAAACCGAAGTAGTAGTCACTGAACCCTTTGCAGGAGTATCAATCACCATACTTCCACGCATCTCAGATATCTCTAACTTAAGCTTCACAGCACAATCCACAGATATAAAAGAATGAGTAGCACCTGTGTCAATAATAGCTATAAGAGGAAAGCCATTAATATAACACGTACCTCTGATCAAACGATCATCTGCAGAAGTCTCAGAACCTGATAGAGCAAAAACCTTGCCTCCTGACTGATTCTCCTTCTTCGGCTTAGGACACTGGGGACTGATATGACCCAACTCTCCACAGTTGAAACAAGTTACAGTCTTCAATCGGCACTCTGCAGCCAAGTGACCACCTTTCCCACACTTGAAACACTTCATCTCAGCACTGGTACACTCATGAACACGATGTCCAGCCCGACCACATCTATAACACTTAGCAGGAGCACTAGAGTCTCCCCCACTAGGCCTCTTCATGCCACTCTGCTTCTGAAAACCTTTGCCAGCTGCATACGGTTTTCCACGATCCATCTGATTCTTACCCTTCCTATCAACCCTCTGCTGATAGCTCTCTGCTCTAGCCTTGGAATCCTGTTCGAAAATTCTGCAACAGTCAACCAAGTCAGAAAACACCCTGATCCTCTGATATCCAATAGCTTGTTTGATCTCAGGACGCAACCCGTTCTCAAACTTCACACATTTCGAAAATTCTCCAGCAGCCTCATTATAGGGAGTATAGTACTTTGACAGCTCGGTGAACTTCGCAGCATACTCAGTAACCGACCTGTTACCCTGCTTCAATTCCAAAAACTCTATCTCTTTCTTTCCTCTGACATCTTCTGGAAAATACTTTCTCAGGAACCTTTCCCTGAACACAGCCCAAGTGATCTCAGTATTCCCAGCAGATTCCAACTCAGTGCGGGTAGCAACCCACCAATCATCAGCTTCCTCTGACAGCATATGTGTACCGAACCTGACCTTCTGGTTATCAGCACACTCAGTTACTCTGAAGATCCTCTCGATCTCCTTCAACCACTTCTGAGCACCATCTGGATCGTATGCTCCCTTGAACATTGGAGGATTGTTCTTCTGGAACTCACTCAGTTGACGAGCAGCTCCCATTCCTACAACATTTGGATTCCCTCCAAGTACTCCAGCCAGCATACCCAGAGCCTCAGCAATCGCATCATCATCTCTGCCTCTTCCAGCCATCTCTATTCTGAAAACCCAACAAACTAAAACAATAAGTACTGATAGGGTTACACAACACCTATCCCGTACAGGGAAAACAGAATAATTACGACTCGACACGACCGACTATGCTCTGATACCACTAATGTAACACCCTGCTAAAATACCCCAAAAATTAATTAAAATAATAAACATATAATCAGAGTAATAGTGCACCAAGGGTGTCACACAAACATTCCACACCATTTAAACAATATAACAATCATGCTCTTTTATTTAATTTAAATATAAAGTATTTGCACAATTACGCAGCGGATAGAGATCAACTCAATCATGCAAAACATGTAACATCACATGTAATTTAGTTCAACCACAACAACAATAATAATCAAAGTGTTCCCGCCCGATGTTACATCTATCAGAGCATGACCCACTAGGGAGACTACACTAGACTCCAAGCATTTGCTTCTACTCAACTCATTTCTCGTTACCTGAAAAATAGTTGTAAGGGTGAGTTCCTCAATCAATATAATAAGCATTATAGAACAACATGTAATGCTAAGTAAATAACACATCAATTCACCCTAACCAGACTACGCATTCAGCAACGGCAATATCCGTCCAAACATCATATTCAACAATAATATATATCATATGTATAATCCTCAAACCATATTCAA
Organism: Lathyrus oleraceus; assembly: GCF_024323335.1. Taxonomy (NCBI): domain Eukaryota; kingdom Viridiplantae; phylum Streptophyta; class Magnoliopsida; order Fabales; family Fabaceae; genus Lathyrus; species Lathyrus oleraceus. The sequence continues at coordinate 94,982,904 of NC_066579.1, read as the reverse complement.
CACCAACAACACAACACAACGATTTACTCACTAATTCCTCACAATGGGAATTAGCTACAGCCCCACAGACTATGCCATGCATTCATTATGCAATGAGACTCCATGAAATGCGGTACCGACTCTTCTCGAACATATAGTTCAAGCTCACCGATCAAATCCAGATACGGCTACTAAGCTCACTAGTCCCACTCATTGAGATCTAATGCCTCACTCACTAATTCCTCACCATGGGAATTAGCTACAGCCCCAAAGGCTAGACTATGCACACTAATCATCTAGTATGCAAACATCAACAACAAACCCACAATGGTTCACTCACTAATTCCTCACTATGGGAATTAGCTACAGCCCCGAAGGCTATGCCATGCATGCTAATCATCTAGCAATGCAACATCAACAATAATTCAAGAATAAACATATGCTCACACTCTGAGCCATACAACAGTCCATTCACACATACATGCATAATATATACATTCACAGCATCATGTACATCATTATACATCATCAATCTTTCATCACATAAGCATGTCAGATTATACCAAACAACAACCACAATATTAGTACATTTCAATATTGCATATACTGCTCAAAACAGCGGGAATTTATCCCTATTACACCATAGGCAACATAGGCCAACCCTCAATTAGGTACACCACATTTAAAAACAATAATTTTTCACTCTGCAACAGTGTTAACCGGTTAACGCCCTGGGTTAACCGGTTAACGCAGGCAAAACTCACTTTCTAGCAAAACGCAACAGCGTTAACCGGTTAACGCCCTGGGTTAACCGGTTAACGCAGGCAAAACTCAATATTTTCACATTTCAATACAGTGTTAACCGGTTAACACCCTGGGTTAACCGGTTAACGCAGACCAAACAACAATTCCTGCGCTAACACACGGCAGAATGCAGAATTCCGCCGTTGGAGGACTTCCGGACCTCCGATTCCGATTCCGTAAACCGCTATACGATCGGGAAAACATTACTCACACAAATACCGATTTAATTTCAACTTTCAGCACAGTTCATCCAACAACATTTCAACATTTACAATTCCCAATTAGGGTCAAATTAACGGCTTATCACTATCCATGACATATTATCCCAAAATACCCATTAATCGACGATAAACCCCCCTTACCTGATTAATCCGGCAATCTCAAGCTCCAAGCTCTTCTCTTCTTCAACCTTCTTCCTCTTGCCCTGCCTCTTTCACGATCGCTTTCTGCTTTTCACGTAAAACCTTATTTTCCAAAAATGAACTCTTTTCTCTTATTTCCAACTTATATATTTTCCAAATAATAATAATAATAATAATAATCCAATAATAATAATAATAATAAAATTTCCAATTATTTAATTAAATTAATAAATAAATTATTAACTCAATTTAAATAATTATTTTATTATTATCGGGGTGTTACATTCCCAACTGGTGTGGATGAAACAGATGCTCACTGAGTACAATGTCACTCAAAATGTTATGACATTATTCTGTGATAATCTCAGTGCCATCAATATTTCCAAGAATCCCATCCAACACAGCAGGACCAAACATATTGACATTAGACATCACTTCATCAGAGATCTGGTGGAAGACAAGGTGATTACTTTGGAACATGTAGCCACTGAACTGCAACTGGCTGACATATTTACAAAGGCTCTGGATGCTACTCAGTTTGAAAATTTAAGGGGCAAACTGGGAATATGTCTCTCTGAGACCTTATAGCAACCAATGATGTTTGGAATGTATTTATTGGAACTATGTTCTGATTGGTCAACAGATCATAGCTATACCACTTGCAACAAGTGTGGCAACAAGAGGGTAAGGAGACACCCTAACGTGAGAAGGCCTATGCACCTGCAAGAATTCAAGGACGCTGTTCATGCAGGAGTGGTTCTGGATGTCAGAAACGAAGTCATGGCATATGATATGGTTGTACCTACTGTGAAGCAAGATCAAGTGGGTGCTAACTTGGTTGAAACTGTGAAGTAAAACCAAGTTGGTAATTTTGTCATTTTTTTTCTGTTGATATTGTTGACTTTGGCAACATTTTTGACAAAAGGGGGGAGTAACAGTAACAGGATACCCCAGACAACAGATTGGTCTGTTACAACAGACTCGTGACAGATTCGAAGATTTTCCTTCCCCTGCAGCTGATGTGTGATGAAGTTTGTAATTAACTTCTGTCTGTGTGCTGTTTTGTGAAGTTTTTATTTAACTTCCATGTCTGTGAGTGTGCTGCCACTTTGAGTGTATTAGCTAGGTTTATTTCCTGCTAGATGTGTGATTCCGCTGCTATGAACTCTGTTATGGGGATCAAAGTGTTTTAGCCAAAAATTTGCCAAAGGGGGAGTTTGTAGGTGCTTGATTGGCTGCATTATATGGTAAAACACTAGCTGGATTCTAATGTCTTGACTGATGTCATGACATGGTGTGTATGTGTGACTGCATTGTAGGTTAGAATATCTAACTGTACTCTGATGTCTTGACTGATGTCATGACACACTTGAGTAGTTACTGCAGGATTAGCTAATACAAGATTTATTGAATGTCAAACTGGATACTGTGACATTTATATCTGTCAGCAGATACTAAGGAATAGAACAGCTGGTGTTCTGTTAGAACTTAGTGTTTATTTCCAGTCTGGTTATCAAGGAAAGACCATACCTGGCATAAGGCCTACTGACTGAATGTCAAACTGGATGTTATGACATTCATCATATACTGAACAGTAGACAGAGTGGTGTTCTGCTATACTTCAGCATGTTACTTAGTCTGTTCTTCAAGAGGATAACAGAACTGACTTAAGGCCAGATGTGTAAATGTCAAATTGGATACTTTGACATCTATTAATGTAAGCTGTTACTGTAGTATGGTCATTTTGGTCATATACAGGTCAGCAAAATTGTACAGTCTGTTTTCTGGAAAAACAGACTCAGCATATGATCCTTGATGTCAAGCTGAATGTCGTGACATTCATTCTTGACAGCATATGCTATATTGTAGGTTGTTCAGTTTTCTGTTTCAGCTTTTTCTCAGGCTATTCTTCAGGGATTCAACAGCTTAGAGAAAATCCAGGAAATCAACAACCAAGCTACATTTAATGAACCTAACAAATAGCCTATTTGTTAGTAACCTAGATGTTGAATTTATGGGAACTCGCGTGACCTTAAATTCAGGAGAATACAAGTGCAAAAGCCCAGGTACTGCAATATAAAAGGAAGTCGTTCCTTCATTCAGTTTTGGGGGTTTTTGAGGCGTGAAGATTTAGTGTGTCCATCATACTTCACTGCTGTATTTTTGTGAGTCTTGTATTAGACATATCTTGTAAGCCAAGCCTTTATCACGTTGATGATTGCTTTGGCATAGGGTGTTCATTGAGTTGTAAGTGTTGTGTCGCTCAAAGCTTTTAAGCGTGAGTGCTGTGTATCTTGATTAAAGTTGTTAAGCACAATCAAGAGTTGTTTGAAGTGTGACTTCAAAGTTGTCTTTAATATTGATTAAAGGTAGTAATCACTGAGGTGATTGAGGGGGAGTGAGTAGAAACTCTGATCTTAGAGTAAGATTGAAATTGCATTGGGTAGGGATTAAGTGACAAGTTGTAAACGGGTGAGTTTAGCTTTGAATTAATACTACTGATAGTGGATTTCCTCCCTGGCTTGGTAGCCCCCAGATGTAGGTCATGTTGGACTGAACTGGGTAAACAATTACTTGTGTTATTTACTGCACTTACTTTTAAGTTCTGTATAATTCTTGTCTGTGCAGAGTTGGATGTCATAACAACCCGTGTGACATCTAAAGTCTGATAACTAGAATTCCATTGGCATCAGAGCAGGCACCCTGCCTGTGAATTTCTGGGTGAGATCTAGGGAAGTTACTTTCTAGCACCATGGACAAGGATATAGGACACTCAAATAGACCACCCATGTTGGATGGCTCTAATTATGATGACTGGAAGCCTCGTATGATAGCCTTCTTAAGGTCTATAGATAGCAAAGTCTGGAGAGCTGTCAACAAAGGATGGGAACATCCAACGAAGACAGGTGAAGATGGAGTCAGTGTGCAGATTCCTGAAGAAGAGTGGGACAAGGAGCAAGAGGCATTAGCTCTTGGAAATTCCAAGGCCTTGAATGCATTGTTCAATGGAATCAGTAAGAACATCTTCAGGCTGGTGCACCACTGTGAACTAGCTAAGGAAGTTTGGGATACCCTCAAGGTGACTCATGAAGGTACTTCCAAGGTGAAGATGTCCAAACTTCAGATGCTGACCACCAAGTTTGAAAATCTCAGGATGAAAGAGGATGAGACTATTCATGACTTTCACATGAATATTCTTGAAATTGCAAACACCTCTGGTGGACTAGGTGAGAAAATGGCTGAAGAGAAACTTGTAAGAAAGATTCTCAGGTCCTTGCCTAAGAGATTTGCTATGAAGGTCACAGCCATAGAGGAGGCGCAGGACATCTGCAATATGAAGGTGGATGAGCTCATTGGTTCTCTCCAAACCTTTGAAATGAGCTTTTGTGAGAATGCTGAAAATAAGAACAAAAGCGTAGCTTTTGTATCTAATGCTGAAGAGGAGTCAGAAGCAGGATATACTGAAGGTGATGAAAGTATATCAGAAGCCTTAGCCATGCTTGGGAGACAGTTCAACAAGTTCGTGAAGAAGATTGATCAAAGAGGGAGACCTAATGTCAAGAACATCCCGTCTGACATCAGGAAAAGATCAACTTCTGAAGAAAAGTTCAACCAAGGCAAGGGAATCCAGTGTCATGGTTGTGAAGGGTATGGACACGTCAGAGCTGAATGTCCTACTTATCTCAAGATGCAAAAGAAGGGGCTAACTATCACATGGTCTGAAGGAGATTCTGAAAGTGAATCTGAAGGAGAATATGCCAAACATGTCACTGCACTAACCAGTGTTTGTGCCTCTGATGATGACTCAAGTGCAGATGAACTGACCTTTGATGAACTTGCTGCAGCCTATAAGAAGCTGTGTACCACCAGTGCAGAAGTCCGTGCACAAGGAGAAAAGCAGAAGAAACTCATCAAGGAACTGGAAGATGAGAGACAGAAGCATCTGACAGCCATAGAGGGTCTAAATGGTGAGATAACCTTGCTGACCTCCAAGCTGAATCAGATGACTAAATCCATCAGAATGATGAACAAGGGAACTGACACCTTGGAAGAGATTCTAAAGGTGGGACAGAAGTCTGGAACCAAATCTGGCCTAGGATTTGGGAAAAGATCCTCAGCTGAACACAAACGCCCAAAGGCTAAAGTTCAGAAGTTCAAGCGAAAGTCAAAGCCAATGTCTCAACATCGGAGAACTAAGATGAATAATCATCAGAAGAGGAAATACCAGGAGTGGAGATGTCACCACTGTGGTAGGCTTGGACATATAAAAGCCTTCTGCTACTGGCTTCATGGTTTCCCTAACCAAGCCTCGCATGTCAGGCCTAAGCATAAGACATATAAGCGATATGTCCCCATCAAGAAGCAACAATGGTATGCTAGGTTAGCGCACACAGCTCTAAGGGCTTCTACCAGAGAAGACTGGTACTTTGACAGTGGATGCTCAAGACATATGACTGGTATGGAAAATCTACTGGTGGATATTCAACCTCACACTACCAGCTATGTGACCTTTGGTGATGGTGCCAAAGCAAAAATAAAAGGTGTGGGTAAGCTGGACTGCTCTGGAGTTCCAAAACTGAATAATGTGCTGTTAGTAAGAGGACTGACTGCAAATCTCATCAGCATAAGCCAGCTGTGTGATCAAGGATTCTATGTTCAGTTTACTAAGGAGCTGTGCATTGTGACAAATGGTGACAATCAGGAAGTTATGAGAGGAACCAGGTCCAAAGATAATTGTTATCTGTGGGAACCTAAAGTCTCTAACTTTTCCACAATATGCTCCTCAGCCAAGGAAGAACAGGAGGTGAAGCTGTGGCATAGACGTCTTGGACATCTCCACTTAAGGGGAATGAAGAAGATTATATCCAAGGAAGCAGTCAGAGGAATTCCAAAGCTGCTTATTGATGAAGGAAGAGTCTCTGGAGAATGCCAGGTGGGCAAGCAAACCAAGATGTCACATCCGAAGCTGGGACATCCTACAACTTCCAGAGTTCTGGAACTGTTGCACATGGACTTAATGGGACCTATGCAGGTTGAAAGTCTTGGTGGGAAGATATATGCTTACGTGGTGGTTGATGACCATTCCAGATACACGTGGATAAGCTTCATCAGAGAGAAGTCAGATACATTTGATGTCTTCAAAGACCTGTGCATCAGACTTCAAAGGGAAAAGGACAGTTGTGTGGTCCGGATTAGGAGTGATCATGGTACGGAGTTCAAGAATTCCAAGTTTGATGAGTTTTGCTCGTCTGAAGGAATAAGTCATGAGTTCTCCTCCCCTATAACTCCCCAGCAGAATGGGATAGTTGAAAGAAAAAATAGAACTATTCAAGAATCTGCCAGAGCAATGATTCATGCAAAGAAGCTCCCCATGCACTTTTGGGCTGAAGCGATGAATACCGCGTGCTATGTTCACAACAGAGTCACCTTGAGAAAAGGAACCTCCTCCACTCTATATGAAATATGGAAAGGCAGAAAACCCACAGTGAAGTACTTTCATATCTTTGGAAGTAAATGCTACATTCTCACAGATCGTGAACAGAGAAGGAAGCTGGATCCCAAAAGTGATGAGGGTATATTTCTAGGATACTCCACTAACAGCAGAGCCTACAGAGTGTTTAACTACTGGACCAATTTACTGATGGAATCCATAATTGTTATTGTGGATGATAAAGAGGAAGGGATCGATGTCATAGAGGATGTTGAAACATTCCTTGACAGTTCAACTGACATTCCAGTCAAGTCTGAAGAAGTACAGGAACCTCCTCCTGAATGTGAAGTAGATGCAACCACCAAAATGCCATCTATCAGAATTCAGAAAGACCACCCTAAGGATCTTATCATAGGGGATCCTAATAGTGGTGTGACTACCAGGTCACGGGGAATAAGCTCAAATTCCTGCTTTGTATCCAAGGTTGAACCAAAGAATGTGAAAGAAGCCCTGACTGACGAATACTGGATCAATGCCATGCAAGAGGAACTTGAGCAGTTCAAAAGGAATGAAGTATGGGAGCTAGTTCCAAGACCTGAAGGGACCAACATCATGGGTACCAAGTGGATCTACAAAAACAAATCTGATGAGAAAGGAGTAATTACTAGGAATAAAGCAAGACTAGTAGCTCAAGGATACACTCAAGTTGAAGGGGTTGATTTTGATGAGACATTTGCTCCTGTGGCTAGGCTTGAGTCCATCAGATTGTTGTTAGGGGTAGCATGCATTCTGAAGTTTAAACTATTCCAAATGGATGTGAAGAGTGCATTCTGGAATGGCTACTTGAATGAAGAAGTCTATTTCGAACAACCTAAAGGGTTCTGTGATCCTAACCAACCTAAGCATGTATACAAGTTGAGGAAAGCCTTGTATGGGTTGAAACAAGCACCTAAAGCATGGTATGAAAGGTTGAACGAATTTCTGACCTCAAATGGATACAGAAAAGGTGGAATAGATAAAACCTTGTTTGTGAAGGATGAAGACGGAAAAATCATGATTGCTCAAATCTATGTGGATGATATAGTCTTTGGTGGTATGTCAGAACAAATGGTAACACATTTTGTTCAACAGATGCAATCTGAGTTTGAAATGAGTCTGGTTGGGGAACTAACCTACTTTCTTGGAATGCAAATCAACCAAATGAAGGACTCTATGTTTCTCTCCCAAAGCAAGTATGCCAAAAACATCGTTAAGAAGTTTGGTATGGATAATGCTAGGCACAAAAGGACTCCTGCTCCTACTCATCTGAAGTTAACCAAAGATGATGGAGGGCCTAGTGTTGATCAATGCTTGTATAGAAGCATGATAGGCAGTCTACTATATCTAACTGCAAGTAGACCTGACATTTCTTATGCAGTTGGAGTGTGTGCGAGATATCAAGCAGAGCCTAAGGTGAGCCACTTGAATCAAGTCAAAAGGATTCTCAAGTACATCAATGGGACTTGTGACTATGGGATGCTGTACTCACATGGGTCTGAGCCTGTCCTATCTGGGTATTGTGATGCTGACTGGGCTGGAAGTGCTGATGACAGAAAAAGCACATCAGGAGGATGTTTCTTCTTGGGAGACAATCTCATATCTTGGTTCAGCAAGAAGCAGAACTGTGTATCCCTGTCCATTGCAGAGGCTGAATACATAGCTGCTGGAAGCAGTTGTTCCCAACTGGTGTGGATGAAACAGATGCTCACTGAGTACAATGTCACTCAAAATGTCATGACATTATTCTGTGATAATCTCAGTGCCATCAATATTTCCAAGAATCCCATCCAACACAGCAGGACCAAACATATTGACATTAGACATCACTTCATCAGAGATCTGGTGGAAGACAAGGTGATTACTTTGGAACATGTAGCCACTGAACTGCAACTGGATGACATATTTACAAAGGCTCTGGATGCTACTCAGTTTGAAAATTTAAGGGGCAAACTGGGAATATGTCTCTCTGAGACCTTATAGCAACCAATGATGTTTGGAATGTATTGATTGGAACTATGTTCTGATTGGTCAACAAATCATAGTTATACCACTTGCAACAAGTGTGGCAACAAGAGGGTAAGGAGACACCCTAACGTGAGAAGGCCTATGCACCTGCAGGAATTCAAGGACGCTGTTCATGCAGGAGTGGTTCTGGATGTCAGAAACGAAGTCATGGCATCTAATATGGTTGTACCTACTGTGAAGCAAGATCAAGTGGGTGCTAACTTGGTTGAAACTGTGAAGTAAAACCAAGTTGGTAATTCTGTCATTTTTTTCTGTTGATATTGTTGACTTTGGCAACATTTTTGACAAAAAGGGGGAGTAACAGTAACAGGATACCCCAGACAACAGATTGGTCTGTTACAACAGACTCGTGACAGATTCGAAGATTTTCCTTCCCCTGCAGCTGATGTGTGATGAAGTTTGTAATTAACTTCTGTCTGTGTGCTGTTTTGTGAAGTTTTTATTTAACTTCCATGTGTGTGAGTGTGCTGCCACTTTGAGTGTATTAGCTAGGTTTATTTCCTGCTAGATGTGTGATTCCGCTGCTATGAACTCTGTTATGGGGATCAAAGTGTTTTAGCCAAAAATTTGCCAAAGGGGGAGTTTGTAGGTGCTTGATTGGCTGCATTATATGGTAAAACACTAGCTGGATTCTAATGTCTTGACTGATGTCATGACATGGTGTGTATGTGTGACTGCATTGTAGGTTAGAATATCTAACTGTACTCTGATGTCTTGACTGATGTCATGACACACTTGAGTAGTTACTGCAGGATTAGCTAATACAAGATTTATTGAATGTCAAACTGGATGCTGTGACATTTATACCTGTCAGCAGATACTAAGGAATAGAACAGCTGGTGTTCTGTTAGAACTTAGTATTTATTTCCAGTCTGGTTATCAAGGAAAGACCAGACCTGGCATAAGGCCTACTGACTGAATGTCAAACTGGATGTTATGACATTCATCATATACTGAACAGTAGACAGAGTGGTGTTCTGCTATACTTCAGCATGTTACTTAGTCTGTTCTTCAAGAGGATAACAGAACTGACTTAAGGCCAGATGTGTAAATGTCAAATTGGATACTTTGACATCTATTAATGTAAGCTGTTACTGTAGTATGGTCATTTTGGTCATATACAGGTCAGCAAAATTGTACAGTCTGTTTTCTGGAAAAACAGACTCAGCATATGATCCTTGATGTCAAGCTGAATGTCGTGACATTCATTCTTGACAGCATATGCTATATTGTAGGTTGTTCAGTTTTCTGTTTCAGCTTTTTCTCAGGCTATTCTTCAGGGATTCAACAGCTTAGAGAAAATCCAGGAAATCAACAACCAAGCTACATTTAATGAACCTAACAAATAGCCTATTTGTTAGTAACCTAGATGTTGAATTTATGGGAACTCGCGTGACCTTAAATTCAGGAGAATACAAGTGCAAAAGCCCAGGTACTGCAATATAAAAGGAAGTCGTTCCTTCATTCAGTTTTGGGGGTTTTTGAGGCGTGAAGATTTAGTGTGTCCATCATACTTCACTGCTGTATTTTTGTGAGTCTTGTATTAGACATTTCTTGTAAGCCAAGCCTTTATCACGTTGATGATTGCTTTGGCATAGGGTGTTCATTGAGTTGTAAGTGTTGTGTCGCTCAAAGCTTTTAAGCGTGAGTGCTGTGTATCTTGATTAAAGTTGGTAAGCACAATCAAGAGTTGTTTGAAGTGTGACTTCAAAGTTATCTTTAATATTGATTAAAGGTAGTAATCACTGAGGTGATTGAGGGGGAGTGAGTAGAAACTCTGATCTTAGAGTAAGATTGAAATTGCATTGGGTAGGGATTAAGTGACAAGTTGTAAACGGGTGAGTTTAGCTTTGAATTAATACTACTGATAGTGGATTTCCGCCCTGGCTTGGTAGCCCCCAGATGTAGGTCATGTTGGACTGAACTGGGTAAACAATTACTTGTGTTATTTACTGCACTTACTTTTAAGTTCTGTATAATTCTTGTCTGTGCAGAGTTGGATGTCATAACAACCCGTGTGACATCTAAAGTCTGATAACTAGAATTCCATTGGCATCAGAGCAGGCACCCTGCTTGTGAATTTCTGGGTGAGATCTAGGGAAGTTACTTTCTAGCACCATGGACAAGGATATAGGACACTCAAATAGACCACCCATGTTGGATGGCTCTAATTATGATGACTGGAAGCCTCGTATGATAGCCTTCTTAAGGTCTCTAGATAACAAAGTCTGGAGAGCTGTCAACAAAGGATGGGAACATCCAACGAAGACAGGTGAAGATGGAGTCAGTGTGCAGATTCCTGAAGAAGAGTGGGACAAGGAGCAAGAGGCATTAGCTCTTGGAAATTCCAAGGCCTTGAATGCATTGTTCAATGGAATCAATAAGAACATCTTCAGGCTGGTGCACCACTGTGAACTAGCTAAGGAAGTTTGGGATACCCTCAAGGTGACTCATGAAGGTACTACCAAGGTGAAGATGTCCAAACTTCAGATGCTGACCACCAAGTTTGAAAATCTCAGGATGAAAGAGGATGAGACTATTCATGACTTTCACATGAATATTCTTGAAATTGTAAACACCTCTGGTGGACTAGGTGAGAAAATGGCTGAAGAGAAACTTGTAAGAAAGATTCTCAGGTCCTTGCCTAAGAGATTTGCTATGAAGGTCACAGCCATAGAGGAGGCGCAGGACATCTGCAATATGAAGGTGGATGAGCTCATTGGTTCTCTCCAAACCTTTGAAATGGGCTTGTGTGAGAATGTTGAAAAGAAGAACAAAAGCGTAGCTTTTGTATCTAATGCTGAAGAGGAGCCAGAAGCAGGATATACTGAAGGTGATGAAAGTATATCAGAAGCCTTAGCCATGCTTGGGAGACAGTTCAACAAGTTCGTGAAGAAGATTGATCAAAGAGGGAAACCTAATGTCAAGAACATCCCGTCTGACATCAGGAAAAGATCAACTTCTGAAGAAAAGTTCAACCAAGGCAAGGGAATCCAGTGTCATGGTTGTGAAGGGTATGGACACGTCAGAGCTGAATGTCCTACTTATCTCAAGATGCAAAAGAAGGGGCTAACTATCACATGGTCTGAAGGAGATTCTGAAAGTGAATCTGAAGGAGAATATGCCAAACATGTCACTGCACTAACCAGTGTTTGTGCCTCTGATGATGACTCAAGTGCAGATGAACTGACCTTTGATGAACTTGCTGCAGCCTATAAGAAGCTGTGTACCACCAGTGCAGAAGTCCGTGCACAAGGAGAAAAGCAGAAGAAACTCATCAAGGAACTGGAAGATGAGAGACAGAAGCATCTGACAGCCATAGAGGGTCTAAATGGTGAGATAGCCTTGCTGACCTCCAAGCTGAATCAGATGACTAAATCCATCAGAATGATGAACAAGGGAACTGACACCTTGGAAGAGATTCTAAAGGTGGGACAGAAGTCTGGAACCAAATCTGGCCTAGGATTTGGGAAAAGATCCTCAGCTGAACACAAACGCCCAAAGGCTAAAGTTCAGAAGTTCAAGCGAAAGCCAAAGCCAATGTCTCAACATCGGGGAACTAAGATGAATAATCATCAGAAGAGGAAATACCAGGAGTGGAGATGTCACCACTGTGGTAGGCTTGGACATATAAAAGCCTTCTGCTACTGGCTTCATGGTTTCCCTAACCAAGCCTCGCATGTCAGGCCTAAGCATAAGACATATAAGCGATATGTCCCCATCAAGAAGCAACAATGGTATGCTAGGTTAGCGCACACAGCTCTAAGGGCTTCTACCAGAGAAGACTGGTACTTTGACAGTGGATGCTCAAGACATATGACTGGTATGGAAAATCTACTGGTGGATATTCAACCTCACACTACCAGCTATGTGACCTTTGGTGATGGTGCCAAAGGAAAAATAAAAGGTGTGGGTAAGCTGGACTGCTCTGGAGTTCCAAAACTGAATAATGTGCTGTTAGTAAGAGGACTGACTGCAAATCTCATCAGCATAAGCCAGCTGTGTGATCAAGGATTCTATGTTCAGTTTACTAAGGAGCTGTGCATTGTGACAAATGGTGACAATCAGGAAGTTATGAGAGGAACCAGGTCCAAAGATAACTGTTATCTGTGGGTGTCGCATCACGCGAAAAACCGGCGGGAAAAGAAAGAAACAACAGAGCCGCCACCGTGCGTTATTTATCCCAAAAGAGGGAAAGGAAACGCTCAGAGTAAACCTGGGAAAGAACATGGTCTCGCGACCAAAGAGGATGGGTTCGGGAGTCGGTTATGCGAAGGGAAGGTATTAGCACCCCTACGCATCCGTCGTACTCGACGGGATCCACGCACAATAGGAAGGAAATTGGTTGCTAAAACACTGCTCAAACTCACACACACTGGCTGAAAGAGACACAAGAAACTGACTGAAACTGACTCGGCAGGATATCGTATCCTGGGCCTACTTAGTCTATCAGGCATAGACATCAGAGTCGAAGTAGTTCGGACTGGGGAAACGACACATGCTCGCTAGGATGTCGCATCCTATGCATACGTATCTTCTCGAACGAGAGAAGAATCAGAGCATTCGTAGCTCGGCTGACACGCACACAAACAAACGAGACACAGGCAAACGTGGAGCCTGAATGCCAATCACTGGACTTACATCAGCATCCGAGCCAAAACACACACACACTGGAACCCGAATGCCACTCGATGGTCTTACATCAGCTTCCAAGCACACAACAACACAACAAGTTAATAGGGAGTCGGGGACTCGAGCCTATAACTGTCAAGCACACACTCAAACAAACAGACAACAAATTGCTAAGGAGTCAGGCACTCGAGCCTAGCAACTGTCAAACAACACACTAAAAGAAAAAAAGCGCCCGGAGAGATCAGCTCAATCTCCTGCCTACATACTTCATCTGGTGTGAAGATCAGGGCGATGTAGTTCCCCTACGCAGGGAAAAAAAAGATCTAGCCTAACTAGATAACAGAGGGAGACACAACACTAGGGAGACTACGACTCGAGCCTAGATGTTGTCATGCAAAGTCAACCCTAAGTTAAGGTTTCTAGCTAAATGGCACGAGGGCCCACCTATCCTAGACACGGCTTGCACAAGAAGCAAGGGTCTCGATTGCAACTAGGGCAAGAGAAAGGGGAGATCTCAATCGCAACGAGGGCGAGAGAAGAGAAAGGGGAGGTCTCAATCGCAACGAGGGCGAGAGAAAAGAATCGCAACGAGGGCGAAAGCAAACAAGGATTAGTTGTTAGTTGTTAGTCAAACTCGACAAGACATCGCATCTCGTGCCTACGTATCTCATCTGGACATGAGAATCAGAGTTGTCGTAGTACGGCTACGGAGGGACAAAGGTCTCGATTGCAACGAGGGCAAGAGAAAGGGAAAGTCTCGATCGCAACGAGGGCGAGAGAAAGGATCGCAACGAGGGCGAAAGCAAACAAGGATTAGTCTAAACTAAACCTAACTTGCACAGGAAGCAAGTCAAACAAACACAAGCACAGGTAGCACACACTATATGCACACAAGAGGCTCAAACAAGGGTTAGGTTTTAGTCAAGGGGTCATATCAACCTCAACAAACAAACCTCTGGAATGGGGTGAAGGGTGCTCTTAAACCTTGCCATTGAAGGGCTAAGGTGAAGCAGATGAAAGGAGGTGAGGGGTGTGCCTCATTGCTCTTATCCCTGATCAGGGAGAGTATATCAGAAAGTGTGGGAGTTCAGAAAGTAGGAACTCTCTCCACATTAGACTCTATAGATCTTGGGTTTTGATCTCAATGCTACAACCATGTAATGGGAGCAAGGAGAAGACTCACCGAATAGTAGGGGATATGTTGCTTATCCCTTTGATCTACCAATTGCCTTACTTGAAGGACTTTTCCTGCTTGGGACAAAATTAAACACACACAAGCATTGCCTCTTAAGGAGGACTTCAGACAGTTTGCCCGGCCAAATAACAGGCTGGGTCTCCAGACTACATGAAGAAAGAGGGATTACCTCAAAGCAAATTGCTAAATAGCAAAGCAAAGCAAGTTCAAAGAACTTAAGCAACTAAATGGTACCTGAAATAGTCAAACAAATCAGTACACAGTTCAACAGTTTAAATCAGAAGGAAACAGAAGTCAACAGTCAAACAGATAGACAAATGTGCAAAGCACAAGGCACAAGGCTTATGAGCCAAGCAACCTACAAAACAAAGGTTAGCTCATGATAAACAGATAAACTCAATCAAATTGGCAATGGTTTCTTTGAAGCACTTGTAGCTTAACCTGAAACATGAACTCAATCATAAGCCCAAAGGACCACTAGGACAAGCCTAGGGTCAAAAATAAATGAGAAAGTCAAAACAGCAAATGAAAGTCAACCAAAATCAAGTTTAAACATTCAAGAAGCAAACTCAATTGGTCTCAAGTTCATATCATTCATCATCATCATTTTATAGACAAAAGAAGGCAAAGCATGGCAAAGGAGTGCACATAAAAGTCAACAGAAAGACTTGCATCAAAAGTCAACTCAAACATTTTCAAAAATCACCAAATAATTCATGATCAATCCTAACACCTAGCATGGTAAGCATGTAAAATTTCATCACAATTGGACAAGTGGAAGGCAGTCAATGAAAATCATGAAGCCAAAGCAAATTTGAATATGCTCAATGAGGTCAACAGAAAGACTTAGCTCAAAACCCAACATGGTCAATTCCAAAAATTATCAAATAATTCAGGGTCAATCACAATCCATAACATGACATTCATGCAAATTTTCAGCTCAATTGGATCATGGGAAGATGGTCAATTAAAATCAGGAAGTCAACACAATTTCAAGCATGCACAAAGAAGTCAAACAAACATGGGTCAACTTCAAAAAATCATAACTAAATGAAAACAGATGAGAAATGGATGGGATCAACACCAATGCAAAGCTCAAGATGTCTAGTATGCACATGTAAAATTTCATGATCAACCAATAAGATATGAGAATTTCACAAAGGAAATGGCAAGATGTATCACACAAGTCAACATTTTGGTCAAACAGGGGATAAAATCTCAAACAATTTGGAAATGGCATAATTAATTCCAGGAAAATTCACAAGTCAACTAGACATATAAGAGAAGGTTCATGAAAAATTTCACATTAATTGGAAGCCAGGAAGCATGTGAACAAAAATCATGAAATTGCATATCATTGGTGTGACACAAATTGTCACACCCTACTTCCAAAATTCATATCTCACAAACCACATATGATAAATTCAAGAACTCTACATCAAAACAAACATGAATGAGTGTAGATTAACCACAAAAAATTTCAGATCAAATGGAGGCATCCTCATCATTTCACAAAAGAATTGGCAAAAGGTATCAAATGTGCATACATGTCAAGAAACCTAATACCATTTAAAAATCATCCAACCAAAAATTCAGCAAAAATCATGATAAAATACTAGACATCAAGATGAACACAATGCTGAAATTTTCATGGATTTTGGAATTAAAATGGATGAGATGTGATTTTTGGAAGATGTTGAATCAAATGGAATAAATATTGAACACATAATAATTTACCACATGATTAATTAAATAGTTAGGGCACGGTGGCACATTGGTAAATAAGTTGCCAATTAAATGAAACGGTGAGTTTTGGTTATAAGCGTGGCAAGCAATGACTGGGTGTGGCAATGAAAAAGTGGTGATAGCATGCAGAACAAAAAAAAAGCCAACATCTAAAACGTGTTTCTGGGTTTTTGACATGAAGTTAGGGTTTGGGACCTACTGTTCATCGTCTTTGCCAAATCGAAATGAAAACATTTTGCCCAGAAATTAGAATCCAACATACTATTCAACTCATCAAACAATGCATAACAATATTCCAACATCCATATTCACTAAATCAAGCTATCATGGAAGCATCATGTGAAAACATAAATGAACATGAAACTTTAAAATCAGATTTCTCACTCAATGCACAGCTATTTCACACGATTCAAACTTCATAATGATCAACAAAACAGGACCTCTCTAAAGCATGGCATGATTTAGGAAAAAAAAAAGAGGTTCGAAATGTTACCAAGATTGAAGAACAGTTGAGCTGTAGTGGTTATTTGGCCTCCAATGCTCGAAACAGATGTGCTTTGTAGTTGGTATTGATGGATGGTTAGAGAAGTTCAGCTCAGCAAGGCTTAGAATGGCTCAAAACTTGAGCTGCCATTGATGAGAGCTTGGATGAAACAGTAACGGAAAGGCTTTTCAGTTGAGAAAGAGTGTTCAAAAGGGTTTCCAAATGGTTGCAAGATGATGAAACAACCAGCAAGATTCGAGTTCTTTAAGGTTTATGACAGCAAGTTCAAAAATGTAAGAATCGAAAATTGAGAGAAAGAGGTTTTTCTGTTTGTATTGATGGCTGCAGCTTCTCTCTAGGGTTGGCAAATGACAGAAAGTAACTTTAAATACCTCTGTTTATTGTTGGTTAATGATGTGCTAAACTTGTTTTACTCAAATGAAGTGAAATGCCAAAATTGCTAATTTTCAACATAAGCACATGGAGGTATGGTGCTGTACACGAATTTGGGCCTTTGGGCAAGTCACAAATGATGTTTCTGAACATTTCCAATTGGCCAAAGTGAGTGAAAACCCTTAATTCAAAAAGTCAACTTTTGGTCAAACTTGAATTTAAATGAAACAAGTCCAAAAATGCCATTTTGATCCATAGATTTTTGGTACATGAAATTTATATTTTTGGAAAGAGGAGATGAAATGTGGTTTGTAGGAAAAAACCCCACCAAAATTGGCCAAATGGTTTGAGAGATATGGCCTTTTGAAGTTCAAGATTTTGTGAAAATGATTTGATCATATCTTGACAACCATGCATGGGAATTGAGAGTTCTTGGACTTTTTGGAAATGGGAGAACAAGATCTTCAACTTTCATGTTGGGCAAAAATTCATTTGAAGCTTGTATCATGATGTAAGTTTAAGATCAAGAAGTTTCCATTTTTGGCAGTTAAAATTACAGGTCCAGTTTCTATTTTTGGAAATTTTCTGATTGGCCTCAAATTCTTCAATGAGGTTGATTGCCATGATATATGAGGCCTATTAGGACATGAATAAGCTCTCTCAAACCATTTCCATCCATCAAAACCATAGAATCAACCACAGTTGACCAACTTTGACTTTTCTAGGGTTTTGGACTGACTGTGCACTTCTGATGAATTCCAAACCCTAATTCCTTGAGACCTTGACTTCGAATGATGTCCCAAGTTGTATAGACTCTTGATTATTGATCATGGTGCCCAAATTCCACAAGAATGGCCACCATCCACTGCTTTGACTGACTGTTGACTGTCTAGGGTTTTTGCCTGGCTATGCATTGGCTGATGACCTCTGAACCTTCAACCCTTGACTTGAACACTTCAAATAGAACTCCAAGTCATGTGAACTTGTTGGACAAAACCTAGGGCTTTAGCTCCTTGAGAAACACCCTTGCTTGATTGGTTGACTGATCTCCTGATCAGTTTGACCTAATTCTTTGCTTGCTTGCTCTTGAGGCAACTGGGGACAATGCAAATGCTATGCAATGTATCATGATATGCTATGACCTAATATGAGATGGTATGTACAATGATGGGTGCAAATTTGAGGTGCTACAGTGGGAACCTAAAGTCTCTAACTTTTCCACAATATGCTCCTCAGCCAAGGAAGAACAGGAGGTGAAGCTGTGGCATAGACGTCTTGGACATCTCCACTTAAGGGGAATGAAGAAGATTATATCCAAGGAAGCAGTCAGAGGAATTCCAAAGCTGCTTATTGATGAAGGAAGAGTCTGTGGAGAATGCCAGGTGGGCAAGCAAACCAAGATGTCCATTCCAGATACACGTGGATAAGCTTCATCAGAGAGAAGTCAGATACATTTGATGTCTTCAAAGACCTGTGCATCAGACTTCAAAGGGAAAAGGACAGTTGTGTGGTCCGGATTAGGAGTGATCATGGTACGGAGTTCAAGAATTCCAAGTTTGATGAGTTTTGCTCGTCTGAAGGAATAAGTCATGAGTTCTCCTCCCCTATAACTCCCCAGCAGAATGGGATAGTTGAAAGAAAAAATAGAACTATTCAAGAATCTGCCAGAGCAATGATTCATGCAAAGAAGCTCCCCATGCACTTTTGGGCTGAAGCGATGAATACCGCGTGCTATGTTCACAACAGAGTCACCTTGAGAAAAGGAACCTCCTCCACTCTATATGAAATATGGAAAGGCAGAAAACCCACAGTGAAGTACTTTCATATCTTTGGAAGTAAATGCTACATTCTCACAGATCGTGAACAGAGAAGGAAGCTGGATCCCAAAAGTGATGAGGGTATATTTCTAGGATACTCCACTAACAGCAGAGCCTACAGAGTGTTTAACTACTGGACCAATTTACTGATGGAATCCATAATTGTTATTGTGGATGATAAAGAAGAAGGGATCGATGTCATAGAGGATGTTGAAACATTCCTTGACAGTTCAACTGACATTCCAGTCAAGTCTGAAGAAGTACAGGAACCTCCTCCTGAATGTGAAGTAGATGCAACCACCAAAATGCCATCTATCAGAATTCAGAAAGACCACCCTAAGGATCTTATCATAGGGGATCCTAATAGTGGTGTGACTACCAGGTCACGGGGAATAAGCTCAAATTCCTGCTTTGTATCCAAGGTTGAACCAAAGAATGTGAAAGAAGCCCTGACTGACGAATACTGGATCAATGCCATGCAAGAGGAACTTGAGCAGTTCAAAAGGAATGAAGTATGGGAGCTAGTTCCAAGACCTGAAGGGACCAACATCATGGGTACCAAGTGGATCTACAAAAACAAATCTGATGAGAAAGGAGTAATTACTAGGAATAAAGCAAGACTAGTAGCTCAAGGACACACTCAAGTTGAAGGGGTTGATTTTGATGAGACATTTGCTCCTGTGGCTAGGCTTGAGTCCATCAGATTGTTGTTAGGGGTAGCATGCATTCTGAAGTTTAAACTATTCCAAATGGATGTGAAGAGTGCATTCTTGAATGGCTACTTGAATGAAGAAGTCTATTTCGAACAACCTAAAGGGTTCTGTGATCCTAACCAACCTAAGCATGTATACAAGTTGAGGAAAGCCTTGTATGGGTTGAAACAAGCACCTAGAGCATGGTATGAAAGGTTGAACGAATTTCTGACCTCAAATGGATACAGAAAAGGTGGAATAGATAAAACCTTGTTTGTGAAGGATGAAGACGGCAAAATCATGATTGCTCAAATCTATGTGGATGATATAGTCTTTGGTGGTATGTCAGAACAAATGGTAACACATTTTGTTCAACAGATGCAATCTGAGTTTGAAATGAGTCTGGTTGGGGAACTAATCGTTACCAACAACAACAAGGTAGACGAGAGATGACCCGCTGGGGATAAATTGCATAATCAGGGCAATTATCCAAGCAGATGAGGGGATATCATCACCGAATACTGGATGAAGATAACTGTCACCAATTAAAGATGAGCAAAAATAGTTACTCTGCAAAAAGGGAAGAAATAGGGTTTACAACTACCGGTATGAGGGTAGAGAAACACAGACTCCGCCGGGGATAATAATTACTAATTATTGAGCAATTATTCATTTACCACGGGGAAACAGGAAAAGAGTCTCAAGAGACCGATCTAGGATCAAACTAGATAGGCACACCAAATCAAGACTTGTCCCAGTGAGGATATAACTTAATGGGGAAAACCATCCCAGTATATGTGTTGGGAAGGAACAAAAACAATCAACATCCACGAGGATATAACCCGGTGGGGAATATGGAAGAAAGGATAAACGCTTTCTGCTTATGGAGCTGACTCTATATGGAGAGATCAGACACACACATCTGCTCGGGGAAGTATATCACCAAATAGCAGGAGACAACAAACAACGATATATTGCAAAGAATGCAACATGAATATCTGAATGTTATAATTATGCATGAATATGCGTGGTTTATGTATGATGTATGCTGACAGACAGACATATCTAACACAACCATGTCCAGGAATCAACCACCCGGTACTACATCTCAAGAGAGAAAGCCAAGTTCATCGGGGAGTATCCAATCTGCTGGGGATCAGAGATACCAGGAAGCAAAGAACTCTGCAAGGGATGAATCATCAATCATTCCAGCTGGGGACGAGAGTTATCACAGACAAGGTCCACCACACCAACAACTCTACTGGGGAATCTATCCGAGGAGATAAAGGATTTATCGGGATCAACCACCAAATACCGCTCTTGCCCAAAGAGATCCAAGCTGTTGAGGAAGAAAGATTGCTACTCTGCTGAAGGGAAGAGAGGTGACTCTCAACAAGAAATCCACTTGGTAGGATAAACCACAAGGGGTCCCGTAGGGAGGAGATACAGTCATGCCAGGAATATGGATAAAAATCTTACCCTGTTGGGGATCGTACCACCCTTGGGAGAGCACTGAGGATCTCCTAAGTATCTTTTCGTCATTGTGAATGTTTACTTTGTTTTAAAACAAATTATAAAAAATTTGATCGTTTAAAACAATGATATTTTCTTAATCAAAACATGCAAAACATTTGTTGAATAGAAACAGATAAGAGTGCCAATAATTGGATAAAAGGCTCAAATTTATTTGATAGAATGGTAGTCTGCGAATGGCAAGACTCCATAGATCTTTACAAATTTGAAATTGGTGATATATATTGGAAAAGGGCTACATTGAACATAATGACCATTTCTCCACCAATTCTGAATCCGATGTATTTGAAGCTTTGGTTGATAATGAGCAAGGATCTCTGACGGATGACAGTTGTAGAACAAAGTCTTGTCAGGATGCAGTTACTTGCCAAATCCCTAATTTTTGCCTAGATTGCCCCAGGATGAGGTACTCAATCTAGCGGGATACCTATATTCATTTTTCATGTCTCTAACTTTTGCCTGGACCGTCCTTTCGGGTTTTCAATCCACCGAGACGCTCATTTTTGCCTAAGCCGCCCTTTCGGGTTTTCAACTTAGCGAGTTATTCCGTTTTTATTTTTAGGCGAAGTATTTCTTGACTGCATCTGAATTCACAGGACGAGTAAAATCCTCCCCATCCATAGTTGTAAGTATCAAAGCACCGCCTGAAAAGGCTCTCTTAACAACATATGGACCTTCATAGTTTGGAGTCCACTTGCCCCTAGAATCGGGCACGAAAGACAAGACTTTCTTTAGCACAAGGTCACCTTCTCGGAACACACGAGGCTTGACCTTCTTATCAAAAGCTTTCTTCATTCTCTGCTGATATAACTGACCATGGCACATGGTAGTCAATCTCTTCTCTTCAATCAAATTCAGCTGGTCATAACGACTCTAAACCCATTCAACATCAGTCAACTTGGCTTCCATCAAGACTCTCATTGATAGGATCTCCACCTCTACAGGGAGTACAGCCTCCGATCTTGACTTAGCGATCATATCGTCAACGTACACCTCAATCTCCTTATGCATCATGTTATGGAACAAGGTAGTCTTAGCTCGTTGATATGTGGCTCCGGCGTTCTTCAAACCGAAGGGCATCACTCGATAACAGAATGTTCCCCAAGGTGTGATGAATGTTGTCTTCTCCATATCCTCGGGTGCCATTTTAATCTGATTATATCCGGAAAATCCATCAATAAACGAGAAGACTTTGAATTTAGCTGTATTATCTACCAACATATCAATATGTGGTAGAGGGAAATCATCTTTCGGACTAGATTTATTCAAGTCTCTATAGTCCACACACATCCGGACTTTTCCATCTTTCTTAGGCACGGACACAATATTGGCCACCCATTGAGGATATATAGAAGTCACCAGGAACCCCACATCAATTTGCTTCTGAACTTCCTCTTTGATCTTCACTGCTATATCAGGATGAGTTCTTCTGAGCTTCTGCTTTACAGGCATGCACTCAGGCTTTAGAGGTAGGAAATGTTGCACAATATCAGTATCTAGACCAGGCATGTCTTCATATGACCAGGCAAAGACGTCAACATATTCTCATAGCAACTTAATCAACCCCTTCTTAACAGATTCTTCCAAAAGTGCCCCAATCTTTACCTCTCGCACACAATCTTCAGACCCCAAGTTGACTGTTTCCAGATTCTCAAGATACGACTGAATGATCTTCTCTTCATGCTCAAGTAGCCGGGTGATCTCATCAGGAATCTCTTCAACATCATCTTCCTCTGCCTCAAATACAGGGAATTCAAAATTGGGAGATGGTGTTGGGTCATTATGTTCAATGGGTTTAGAAATCAACCTGCATCATGATTTTGGATATGAAAAGATCTAGAATTCAAACAAGGCAAATCATTATGCAGATGAAAAGATCGATTTTATTCTATATTTTTTTAGGGTTTTATGTGATCACCAATTTCATGCAAAAGCGAAAAGGGAAAATAAATGGAAAAACAAACATTTAACATGAATTTATTGAATGAAAATATCATTGTATTTATGCGCCATCAATGTCATCACTCCTCATTTTGGCATGGGAGAAGGGTTTTTAAACAAAGTGATCATTACGTTGACTTATGGACAACTGTTGGAATATCCACAGCGACCCAATTGTTGCAGACCCCTCCAGGGATGATGAAATTTCCAGAATCCTTTGTATCTTCTTCTAAAACGGCAGCAGTCTCCTCATCTAGACCAGTGTGGATGAAACATCCATTCTTGATTACCCTATCTTGTTTCTCTAACCTTCTGGGACATGGCTCTCAATTGATCTCTATCGGGATCCATATCCACGTTGTACTTGTACTACTTGACGAAGGCTTCGCCGAGATCATTGAAGGATCGGATGTTCGCGCTGTCTAAACCCATGTACCAACGCAAAGCGGCACCGGACAGACTGTCCTGAAAGTAGTGGATGAGTAGTTGGTCATTATCGGTTTGAGTCAACATCTTCCTGGCATACATGACCAGGTGGCTGAGAGGACAAGTATTTCCTTTGTACTTTTCAAAATCAGGGACCTTGAATTTCACATGGATCTTCACATTTGGAACCAAGCAGAGTTCGACAACAGACTTGCCAAAAAGATCCTTCCCTCTGAGAGTTTTCAATTCCTTACGAAGCTCAAGAAATTGATCGTTCATAGCATCCATCTTCTCATAAACATCTGGACCCTCAGACGGCTCAGAATGATAGATGGTGTCGTCTACCCTGGGCAAAGTATGCATGATAGGAGGAGGAACGGCAAAGACCGGGCTAGATGCCGACAGAGAAGCAAAGGTAGGAAAAGGACCCTCAGGCATGAAATTGGGACGCATCCCCCACGGGAACCCGGTTGGCATGGCTGTTGGAACAAAGTGTGCACTGGCAGCGGGCACAGTAGAGGAGACAATCTCAAAGATAACTGTCCTCTGGGGAGGAGTTGAAGGTGTCGGAGAAGACTGGCTTTGGGCAGCCATGAGTGACTCCATTAGGGCAGTCAATCTGGCCACTTCCTCTTTCAGCTCGCGGTTCTCTTTCTCTAAGTGATCCATCAGTTTTGAAATGTTGGCTCTAGTGTAGTACCGGTGAGTCAGCTTGTCTTCAAAGTAAATGAAGGACACAGAGTTAGACCACAGGGCAAGGGACCAGAAACAAAACCTGCTTATGCATATGATGCATGCAATGTTTGTGCATATGATTTGTTTTTTATTTCAAAGGAACTTTAGAGTTTTATTTGCAAATTCTAGAAATATTAAGCATTTTATCACATATGGAAATATCTCATCAAATAATATCAGGGAAAAGAAGTGCAGCATCATCAATCATATACAAGAGAAAAGGAAAATAATCGTCCTATGGATCCCTATAAACAATCATCTAAAGCTCGGGACACAGGAAGATAACATGCGCGAAGCCTCTTCACCTCCCTCTCGTAGGCTGCCTCCATATTGGCCTTCTCTTTGGCGAGTCGATCATACTTCCTCTTCCAGAACTTAGAAGACTGAGGAAGTAGAGAAGTTCATACATCATCAGGGTCATCAATAACCTGATGCTCAAGAAACTCAATCAACGCATCCTTCTCCTTAATCTGCTGAAGCAACTCTTCACGTTCACGGATCCAGGCACGTGAACGGTCTTCGTCTCTCAACTCCTCTACTCCTTGATTAGGAAGGGTTGAAGGCCCAACCATAATCATAGGTGTAGGTCTCGGATACTCGTAAGGCATGAGATACTCAGACGCCCTCTTCCTAACCCAAACAGTGTAAGGCTCCAAAGCGATGCAATTCTTAGAACCCAACTCTTTCCTTCCTTTCCTATGAATCTTGCGCCAAGCGCGGACCATCCTAGCTTTCAAGCCTTGGGGATCTTTACCATCCTGAAAGAATACACCCTCTAACAAAATGTTATTGGGTTTATCCTTTAAGGGGAACCCAAGTTGCCGACGTGCCAAAACAGGATTGTAGTTAATCCCACTACATGTACCAAGAAGAGGTACATTGGAGAATTCTCCATAAGAGTCAATAATCTGCATACCATCATACACATGGTTATACCAAGAGATATCATCATTAGTGAGAGACATAAGTCTCGTGGACCACCGTAGACATTCCTTGTTCTCCTTGAAAGCGACCGTCTGAGGTAAGTGAGAAATAAACCACTTATACAACAGAGGCAAACAACACACAATGGCGCCACCACCCTTTGTGTTCCTCATATGCAAAGAGAAGTAGGTATCGCCCAACAGAGTCGGAACGGGATTAAGAGTAGAGAAAGTCCTAATAGCGTTCACATCCACAAACTTGTCGATGTTGGGGAATAACACTAGCCCATAGATGAGAAGTACAAATATGGCCTCAAAGGCCTCCTCACTCATGGCCTTCCCATACATAGTAGCTTGAGCAATGAGGAACTCAGAAGGGAGACCTTGAATTCCCCCTTTGGTAGTCATATGAGCACCAACCAGAGATTCATCTATGTGTAACATGTCAGCTATCTCTTGAGAAGTAGGAACCTTTTTCAGCCACTGAACGACAACTGATCCAGAACAGGTATACCCACAAGATAAGCATACTCCTCAAGGGTAGGGAAAAGCTGGAAATCCGGAAACGTGAAGCAACGGTACAAGGGATCATAAAACTGCACCAATACACTCACCAATCCTTCATCCACCTGAGTAGTCAGAAGAGGAAGAAGCTTCCCAAAACGAGCCTTGAAACCCAAAGGATCTAATACATAGGATGTCAGATTCCTTAACTCTTTCAAATTTGGTTGCTTGAAGCTGTACTTCTTTGTATTCCTTCTTTGTCTTTCCATGTCTGAAAATTTTGCAAATAGACCTCTTAAGTTCCTTGAAAATTTTATTATTATTTTGAT
This sequence comes from Lathyrus oleraceus, assembly GCF_024323335.1. Taxonomy (NCBI): domain Eukaryota; kingdom Viridiplantae; phylum Streptophyta; class Magnoliopsida; order Fabales; family Fabaceae; genus Lathyrus; species Lathyrus oleraceus. The sequence goes on along the minus strand of NC_066579.1, from coordinate 94,956,914 downwards.
GATATGAATGCAAATGGGTGCATGGATGCATGAATGCAACAATCACACTCAAGGATCAAGCAAAGCACACCAAACAAAGGTCATGGGATGGATCATGTTATCCTTAATATCAACCATCCATTTTGGTGGATTATGGTTTATACCTTATCAACACCCAAGTTCCATTGATATTAAGGATTCATGAACGGATCAACCATGAATCAAGAGTTTGTTGTAAGTCACGAGCATGGAGTTAGGTTAAGAACCACCCAAAAGGGAGTGTACTAGGGTTTAAACCTGCCAAACATGTTCTACAAGAGGTTCCCATAGTCATCATCCCATCTTTCGGATATTATTGGAGAAACGACTACTCGTATTCCGAAAATATTCTCAAGAGAGACTCTTATGAGTGTAGTATCGTGTAACAATCGTATCAAATCTTACACTTGAACGACTTTCGCACTACATCCTAAGAATAGGCCAAGATGGGCTTGGTAAACTAAGGTCCTTGGCTTCTAAGGTCTATATTGGAAAGAGTAATGTCTAACCACAACTTACTCGTGTGACATTATTGATCCCAACATAACCTCCACCAAGTGAATGGACTTGCAAGTCAACTTGCTAAGGAATAACTCCACACAAGTCAACAAGACTACGCCATTCTCCTATCCTAAGTGCACTCGAGTCCGGGTATAGAACTCATCTCACAAAGATCACCAAGCATACAAGGAATTAATATCAAGCAATTCAATCATTACATACAATACAGTAATCTCAAATTGCACAAAAATATGTCACAAAACAAATACAATACAACAAGCATTAAAAGTCGGCAAAACCCACTAGGCAAATACACGTCCCCAGCAGAGTCGCCACTTTTCTGTAGCGGGGTATTCGTTACCATTAGAGATATTGACTAAATCCAAGGTAAATCATACAAGTCGAGTCGCCACCGCACTTCTATTTATCCAAAGGAATGGTTAGAAAGCGAACAAAAACCTAGAAGTTTTATCGAATCAAAAACTAGTAAAAATGTCAGAGATCTGGGTAAGGGGGTTGGTTATGCAATGGGAAGGTGTTAGGCACCCAAAGCATCCTAGGTACTCCTAGGGAGCCCTTTTCACATTTGTTGCAAAGGTTGTTGTTTTTTTTTTAAAATTTATTTGTGCAAACATGACTGAAGGGATGAGAAAAGCGTGTATGTTTATCTAATGTACTACTTACTAAAAGAAGGGTCAAAAGAAAATGACTCGCACGGACGTTGCATCCATTGCATACGTATCTCATATGAATCTGAGAATCAGAGTCTTCGTAGCTCGGCTACCTATGGGTTAAAGAGGAGTGTGCTCGCTAAGACATCACATCTTATGCCTACGTATCTCATATGGGATGAAAATCAGAGCAAAACGTAGTTCGACCACCTACGGGGTAAGGGTTGTGTTTTGGGGTGAACGACGTTACTACGCAATCTACCGGATGCTCGACCTTTGGATACTTACTCGCCTGTAGTAGAAGGAGATAATGTGTTCTTAGGAGAAGAAAAATCAATGAGTTTGGGGTGTTTAGGGATGCTCATGCAAAAAGGCAGTCCTAGATGAAGGAACCGCGCTACCTAAAATGACATGCCACGAGAGGCTATACGAAACCTAAGAAAAGCGGTAAAATGCGGGAAAAATAAAGTACCACGCGGATAAAGATCCGAAGTAACAACAATTTAAGAAATAAGAAACCCAAAGACTCTTCCAAGCTAGACACCATCAAAGAAAGTGAGTCAGTACAGGTAATCGGAATAAACCTCCAGGTGGTATCCCACAAATAAAGTGGAACACCAAGCAAGCTATCCCTGTAAGAGTATATGAGCCCTCACAAAAACTCAACAAACAGGTTAGAGTAAAAGGATGAAATCAGGAGAAAACAATGCCATAACAAACACAAAACAGGTTAGAGCAAACAAGAAAAAAAGAAAAAAAAACAACTATTGTCGCGATCGTTGCTGCATCGCCTAGCGAAAGCTTAGCGAAGGTGCTAGCGAGCGCCTGCGGGTTCTGGATTTCCCATTGATAATAGTATGATTTTAGGGACTCCAAATCCTGTGGCATCCATCTCAGAAAACGAAACGATTAAACATTCAAGGTATTGTTTATACATTCATGCATATCTAAACCCGTGGGCAAAAACCTAACGATACCTCATGCATTCAGATGATTCAAATTAAGAGCATAAAATTATAGGAATAAGGCAAACCTGACTGGAGAGATCGAATGAAATTGAATTGCATGGCTGGGTTTGCAAAGCAATGTTAGGGTTTGCGTGAGACGGAGGTGCAAAAAAGTGTGTGAGCCGGAGTGAACTTTTCAGAGCTGCCTGGAGGTTGCTGCAGATTGGTTTGCAGGTTTCTCTTCTGCCTCTTTCTCTCTCTTTTTCTCCAGGGTTTGTAATAGTCTCCAGTCTGTTTTTCTCAAATGAAGCTCTGGTATTTATAATCTGATGTTGGTGGCTTGGTGGGTTCAGAGTCAAGCCCAAAATTTTCTGTTATTTTTCAAAATGCGCGCGCTTCGCCTAGCGAAGGATCTGCTCGCTTAGCGAGCATGATAGTTCAGTTCACTTAGCGAACCCTGCTGCTCGCCTAGCGAGCATGACAGCTCAGAGACAGATTTTTGCTCCTTCAAGATTAGCGTTCTGAATGATGAATATGCCCCATTTGAACCCGTTGGATGATACTCAAGCTCCAAACAAAAGATGTTAGTGACACATTTTTATGCTTTTGGTTAGTAAACAAAAGTAAGAGAAACAGTGATGTATAATTCAAGCATGCTTGGTGATCTCAAACCAATCACAAGGAGTCCCACCCAAAGGCAAAGGGAACCAAGATGCTAAAGATCCTTGAGGCAATGCAAATGCAATGTTATGATGCCATGAGGGATCTTAGGTTCAAAATTGGGGTCTTACAATTAGCAAATATGGAGAGGAGTAACCTATTTAGCCTGTGTGCTAATAAGAGGACCATTTTTGAATATCTGATCAACGAATTTCTTGAAAAAGAGAATGCTAAAGAATATCTTACTACTATTGGGGAGAAGTTTCAGATATATGATAGCGTTGAATCTGGATATTTAATGGAACTGCTCACAAACATGAAATATGATAACAATTAGGGGGGGTGTCAGGGAGTTCATTATTAGAAATGATATTTACCTTCCTTAGATTTCAATGATTTGGAGACTCGTGTGGATTGTATTAGAGAAAAAGTTACTAAGACCAATAAGAAAGGTTTAATTAGATGTTCAGAACTTTTGGAAATTATTCATACACATATTAGCAAGCCCCTTTCTCCTACTATTTGTGGTGATAAATCATTTATAACTTTCATTGATGATTTTTCCCGGCATGGCTATCTTTGCTTGATTAAGGAAAAATCAGAAGCACTTGAAAAGTTTAAAATCTTTAAAACCGAGGTTGAAAAGCAACTAGTGTTGGTGTAAGCCCTAGAGGCCAATACTTTTGGTACTTGTATCGAATTATTTATTAATAATAAAAGGCTTTTTCTTTATTACGTTTGTTTAATAAAGTCCCTAGAATAGCTAGTCCGTTTAATGTATCAAGTGTGACTTGATCATGAGATCACATTAAACATAAGGACACTATTCTTAAAGTATCCGTAGTCGAGCTTTAGTGTGAAGTGGGATAACATTAAAGCATTAAGACTATTATGTTTGTAGACTAATGATCACATCTCATGGATCATGGATAAAGAGTTATCAAGTCTTAAACATAGGTATGAATATTAAGAGTAATATTTATACCGGATTGACCCGCTATGAGAATACTATATAGAAAGTTATGCAAAGTGTCATAAGTTATTCTCATGGTGATAATGGTGTATACCACTCTTCGACCTGAAACCACTATGGACCCTAGATGTAGAGTCGAGTGCTTTATTGCTGATCAAACGTTGTCCGTAACTGGATAACCATAAAGACAGTTGATGGGTACTCCACGAAGCATGCTGAGGGACATGAGTGACCTAGATGGAATTTGCCCATCCTGTATAACAGGATAAATGTCTATGGGCCCAATATTGAACTGGACAAGGATGACACGGTTTATGCCTTGTGTTCAATATAGACATAAGGGCAAAAGGGTAATTATACACATAAGAATTATCACAGAAGGATTTGTCAGATCACATGACATTTTCGTGTCTTGGGTAGCAGTGATGTGTTGCTAGATATCGCTCACTGTTTATTATGTTAAATGTGTGATTTAATATAATTGTCAACGTCACGAAAACCTACAGGGTCACACACAAAGGACGGATTGATGAGAGATAGAGTAACTAAGGAATACCGTAAGGTACGGTGCCCTTAAGTGAATTATAGAACATCGTAAGGTACGGTGTACTTGAGTAGAATACGAAATATGGTAAGGTACCATGAGCTTAAGTGATTTTGGGCATATTATAAGATATGGGCTAAAATACACTTAAGTGGGCCTTTTAGCTTGAAGCCCACACAAGTGGTTCTATAAATAGAACCCTTGTGCAGAAGCATTCATTGCGGTTTCATTATTTTCATTTTCTCTCTCTCTCTCTCTCTCTCTCTCTCTCTCTCTCTCTCTCTCTCTCTCTCTCTCTCTCTCTCTCTCACTCAAAGCCTTCATTCGTACCAGCTAGCACTGAGATTGAAGGAATCTGTTCATGTGGACTGAGTAGAGACATTATCATCGTTCAACGTTCGTGATCGCTCCGTGGATCTGCATCAAAGGTTTTGATCGTCACAAGAGATCTGCACGAAAGGTTTCAATCGTCACAAGAGGTAAATATTCTATCACTGATCATGACCATTCGTAAGGATCTCTAAAGGAGAAAATTTTAATTTCCGCTGCGTTTTGGATCACAATTCTCCTTCAACTAGAAAAGGTGATAAAGGTGGTGCGTTCTGACCGTGGTGGAGAGTATAATGGTCTATATGATTTGGGAAACATATGGGGCCTTTTGCAAAATACTTGCAGAATTGTGGGATTGTTCCACAATACACCATGCCTACTACTATTGAACAAAATGGTGTAGTTAAAAGGCGAAACCGCACTCTTAAGGATATGATAATTTACCAAAATTTACCAAAATGGTGTAGTTGAGAAGCATGATGAGTAGATGTAATTTACCAAAAATTTTATGGGGTAACACTTTGAAAACAACCCTCTATACACTAGACAAAGTCCCTAGTAAATCAGTTCCAAAAATACATTTTGAACTTTGAACAGGTAGAAAACCCAGTTTGAACCATCACTGTGTCTAGGATTGCCTCGTAGAGGTTTAAATATATAATCCTTTTGAGATAAAGCTTGACAAAAAAATAAGTCATTATTTTTTCATTGGATATCCAGATCGAGCTAAAGGATATTGATTCTTCTGTCTTGGTAGAGGTAATAAAATTGTGGAGTCCATGCATGCAAAATTACTTGATCTTGATGTTGCTGAGTCTGTCATTGCATATGATAATATTGATTATGTTATGCCTAATGTTGTTACTTTATCACTGCCTAATTTTGATAATGTTATATCATCCACTTCTCATGGAGGTTTTGCTCCAAATGAGAATGTGGCTGAACATCCAGTTGAAGATGTGGTTGAACCACATGTCGAAAATGTAGTTGATTCTCCTATTGTGACTGAGGTTGTACAACCTGCTGGGACAGTTGAGCAAATTCAAGTTAGAAGGTCAGCAAGACAAAAATGACTTACTATCCCTGATGATTGTGTAGTTTATCTTAGTGAGAATGCTTATTATGTTGGTATTATTATTGATCCTAAAAATTATCTAGAAGATATTACTTGTTCTAAATCTAGCATGTGCACAAATGCAATGCATGATGAATTAAAATCCATGGTAAACAATGATATGTTTGGGAACTAGTGGAGTTTCCAAGAAACTGTAAGACGATTGACTGCAAATGGATATTCAAAACAAAGAAGGACTTAAAAGGTAAAATTGAGAGGTTTAAGGCAAGACTTGTGGCTTAAGGGCTTCACACAAACATAGGGGATTGATTTTAATGAAACTTTTTCTCTTGTTTCCGCTAAAGACTCTTTTAGAATTGTTATGGCCCTTGTAGCACATTTTGACTTGGAATTGCATCAGATGGATATTAAGAATGCTTTTCTTGATGGTGATCTTAATGAGGAGGTGTACATGCAGCACCCTGAGGGTTTTGTGACAAGTGGTAATGAGCATTTGGTTTGTAAATTGAGAAAATCTATTTATGGTTTGAAACAGACTTCCAGACAATGGTACTTGAAATTTGATAAGGTGGTAACTTCATTGTGTTTTAAAGAAAATAATGTTGATAAGTGCATCTATCTTAGAGTCAGTGGGAGCAATTCATCTTTCTTATGTTGTATGTTGATGATATGTTGCTTGCTAGTAGAGATCTTGGTCTACTTCATGAGATCAAACTTATGCTAACTAAGTTCTATATATATATATATATATATATATATATATGTGTGTGTGTGTGTGTGTGTGTGTGTGCGCGCGCGCGTGTGTGCGTGCGTACGTGTGTGTGTGTGTGTGTCAATTGTTAAAATTGAGACTTAGTGTCATTGGGACCATCGTGCCTATGGTCGACACTAATTTGGAGTTCAAGGCATGGCTATAATTTTGAACTCGGCGTCTTCGGGACCACTATATCAATGGTCGATGTCATATTAGAGCTGAGGTATGATTTTAAGCTCGGCGTTGTCCGGACCACTGTGCCGGTGGTAGACGCCATATTGGAGCCGAGGCATTATGGTTTGTAAAACCATGAAATTTTTTTGACTTTAAATTAATGCATATGAGAGAAATTGTTAAGGACTGACAAAAAAAATAGCAGTTGGTTGTTGGATCACATTGGCGTGTTACTTTCTTGCCACACTCCACATTGATGAGTAGTTGACGAAGTCCGTAGTATTTGTAACCACAAAAGATTTTATGTAAATGAAGGATATACTAATCGTGATTCAACATAGCTTGACTTTTTTTGGATGGAGTCATATTCAGACACTGCATCTAGAATCATGCATTTCCTTAAAATGTGACCGCATTTTAAGAAATTAGTCATTAACCCGAGATTCGTTTTTAAAATGTATTTTCAAAATAAAAATCACACAATTGATTTTTCCCAAGTGGAGAATATTAGATTTATCTAACATTTTGTGGGCTATAATAAATTGTTATTTAGTTTGTGAAAAACGGGTTAATCATGATTCTGATGGAGGTGCATAAATAAGTCATTTTATTGGTTAAGTGGTTTTTTTAATTAAAGGTTGAGTATTTGAAATCCGATAGTGTGGACAAAAATGTGGGCTTTAACACTTGATCCATAATGGGTAGAGACTATATATATATATATATATATATATATATATATATATATATATATATATATATATATATATATATATATATATATATATATATATATATATATATATATATATATATATATATATATATATATATATATATATATATTATATGATTAGGTCCTCTCTATAATCACAAGAATCAGAAACATAACTGACGGCTTCACAATTTGCGATATTGAGAGTTGTGAATGGGAGTATAAGATACAAAAGATCATATCACTCATCTTTTCAGGATTTCAAATCAAGGTGACAAAAACGACAACCTTTATTCCCAAATCACGTCTATAACAAGTAAGTATCGATGTTTTAATTTCATATAATTGATCAATGAATTTTCCGCTTATAATTTCATCTTGTGCAAGCATTTTCAAAACAAGTAATGCAGTATGCATTGACTGCTTTGCTGTCAATCTTGGTATCTAGAATTCCCAGAACTTATGAGCATCGTCCTTGATATTGAAAATGCTCAAAACAAGAACTAAAAAAATATTCAAAAATTGCAACTTTGATTTACAAGTAGGGGTGGCAAACGGGCATGTCCGTCCCGCAAAAGCTTGCAAAAAAACGGGGTGAGGCGAAGCGGTCATAGTTTAGAATGAGAGCCTAAAACTTAGGTCCACCCCGCAAAAAAGTGAGAGCGGGGTGGAGAAAGCCCGCAGGTACTGTATTTTTTAAGCCTAAAAATATAAAAGTTTGTGTAAATGCTCGTGCTCGTAAAAGTCCGTGAAGAAAACGGTGCGGGACGAACACATTAGAGGGTGAAGGCCTAAATCTTTGTCCCACTCCATACTAAAATACGGACAAAACGGACCTGCCAACGAATCAGACCCATTTTACCACCTCTATTTACAAGAACCCTCGGATTGTCCCTTAGTAGATCTATAACCGATGGTGCAACTGTATTTCCATTGCTCAGTCCATTCACTTTACAATCACACACGTCTTTCAGGAGAGAAATCAATGCTAGTACTCTTGCAAAAACTGGTCTTCCTCTTTCAAATTTTACTTGGCCGAATACTCTTATTATTGTTATTGGGAGAGAGTTGGTCTTGAACTTGTGTTGATTCATTCACTTTATAATCACACACTCGTCTTGAACTGGTCTTGAACTTGTGTCCATTCACTTTATAATCACACACGTGTTATTAGAAATAACTAACTTTATATTTTCTTAACTTATGTTGATTCATTCTTTGTTTGCTTGAGGGTCAGGTTTCGAAGGATAATTCAATTTGCATGAAATAGTCAAGTGTTTAAAGAAGTTGGAGCTGTTGAGTTCTGCAGCTGGAACAATGTGATGAATAGAATTCACAAAGTGAATTGGGAGACACGTTTTTAATGCGATGGCAACGGAAAAATAACACATTTTCAAAACATGAAAATGTGTATGCAGTTGGAAAGAGTAGAAGCTAGGTATTTGAGTTTTGTTTGTCGTGTGATTATTGTAAATGCTTAGAAAATTGGGTTTAATTTACTACATGCCAATCATTTATAAACTTATCTCTAGTACTTGTCAAATTTATAAAAACATTTGACTTTTATCATAGCCATTCTTAAAGTCACATTGTGCTTTGCTAAAAGTGTAAAATATTAAACCGAGTCAAAACAAAAAAGATATCCTCCTACGTTATATATATGACATGTTTATAAACTATTTTTAACTTACTACAATAAAATCTCAAAGATAACTTATAAAAACTAATTTAATCATAGAATCAACTTATACATAAACACATATTATCTTGTTTACTTGAACAAATCCTTAAATATATTTTATTCCATATTCACGAATCATTATTCTTTTACAAAGCCAGCATGGATTCAAAACATATGGGCACCACCTTGTAGTCATCTTACAGTAAAAAGGATATTCCTTTTAACAATAAATAAAAGCATTTTCCACACCAATTTAAGGCTTAGGCCACCCTAACTCTGAACATAAAGCCATGATTCTAAGTGACCAACAAAAAAACATGCTTTCAAATAAGCATTTGAATTAGTCCAAAAAACAAAAGATATGGCTTCTAGTTTTTCACAACAGTACTTGCTGAGAGTATCTAACATCCACCTTTTGCCCACTTCTATTTATATCATTTAGACACAATAAACCGAACAAAAATATGGATGCTTAAACGCCACTGGTTTTATCTTCATGATACATGTATAAGCCAAGACCAAACCGAGCGCATGCTTTACAGAAAGCATTTTCCTCTGCTGATGAAACTGGATCAGTAATGGAGGCATCAGTAGTTGATATTGTCCCGGTTGACTCGCGATAAGCCTGTCATCAACAAAGAAAAAGTACAGTCATTTTACAATTTCAACTAGCAGAATATATAGAATAAAACATTGAAATAGAATCAAAGATAACTGATCATTTTAGAGATTTTTGGCCTTGAATAGTGCACTAATGACTTAAATAATTCTGAGCCTGAATGCAAATTTAGGGAACAAGTATAAGATAACAAACTTTTGATTAAGATTAGTGGCATATATAAAAGGCGATACAATATGAGAAGCATAGCAGACCGCCACAGGCGGATGGCGGTCCATGGTGGAGAGCCAAAATCCCGAATGGTGCATAAGGTGCTGCACTATTAGGCTTAAAAATCTGAATTTGAATTTAGACTTAGGGTACAAGTATGGACATAACAATGTTTTGATAAGCTTTGTGACACATCCAATATGAGAAGCATAACAGCCAGGAGGCAAGATGATATTGAATATAATAAGAGAAGCTTTAAATAAAAATGATGGGTCATTGAGAAGAATACATGTCCTCCGGCAATAAGTTGAGGCAATGCAAGTTAAACATGTTAAACAAATAGGACAAAAGAACAGCAATAGATCAATGTTGTTAAATAGTGGTGCTAAACTGATACATCATAGCAGAATTTGGACAAAGCGCTATTGTTCCGCGATACCTATTTAGTAAAACAAATAATGTAAATAGCTGCTATCTAAGTTGTTAATCCAGGATGACCGCTATTGTGAAGACTAAAAAACAATGTACAAATAGCTGCTATCTAAGTTGTTAATCCAGGATAACCGCTATTGTTACGACTACATAAGAACTTAAGTAGAAATTGCAACATCACATATCCCATCAAAATGAGTTCTCATCAAAATCAATTTATAAAAATATTCATGCACAACATTATCATCCTCTTCATTGATATTGACCCTAGACATCAACGCATCAGTAGTAGAGGCAAACACCAAAGAAACAGAGGAGAACGCTGAAGAAATAAATGAAAACGAAGAATGCAGAAGACACCATGGAAGATGTTGCAGTGGAGAACGACGTAGTCAAAGAAAAATAAAACGGTGAAACTAAAGAAGCATAACACGTGGGGTTAAATATTAGACCAATGAAAGTGTGGGAAAGCGGCCATCAATCTGCTTCAAAACTATAGGGCTTACAATTTTGCTCCAAATTGTGAATAAGGGCTTAAATTTTGCTCCAAATTGTGAATAGGGGCTTACAATTTTGCTCCAAATTGTGAATAGCGGCCATCAATCTGCGATGGCACTGCTATTGCACCGCCATAGCACTTCTATTTTAGCAGCCACTATGACCACTATCGTCAATAGCGCTTCGCAGAGCAATAGTGTAGCGGTGAGGGACCGTGCCGCTATAGTGGTGCTATAGCACGCAATTGACAACCTGGGCTGCTATAGTGGTGCTATAACACCAATCTGGTAGTTTTCAGCAATCCACAATTGAACTGAGCAAATATAAATGATAAGAGGAGTGAGCAGACATACCTCTCCATCAGATCCACGTACAGTCAGCCGGTATACAACGGTCACAGTTCCATTATCAGAGAAAATAACATCACGTATCTCTCCACACCATCCTGCAAAAAAAAAAAAAAACAGAATCGAAATTCAAATTCTTTGTTTCAATTTAATCCTATCTTACCCTATTCACATGAAATTCAAAAGAAGCACCTGGAGCATAGAAGCTCAACATCCTATTGGCATGATACCTACGATTACGAAGGTGTATAGAATAATTAATCGTATTAACAATAATTAACCAATTGAATTAAGATTATATTGTATAAATTGAACTACCAGGGGATGAAGGTGGGTGAAGATGGATCGTGAGGGGGTTTGACGATAGTATCTGGAATTCTTTTGTTGAGGTCTCTAAGAATTTCAGCTAAAGGACGAGTTATGGTTGAAGATGAATTTGAGAACGAAAGGGAATCGTCAATAGGTACTACGTAATTGGAATTGGATACAACGCTGGATTTCTTTCCATCGCTGCGTTCGAAAGAACACTTGAGAATTCCGATACTCGTTCTTCTGGTAAACCCTAGTGATGGTTCGATAGAACCGTTTTTGGTGGTGGTGAGGTTAGAGAACGAAGTGAAGGGAATCGTCTTACAGATTGAAAACGCCATGAAGCAATGGGATCAAGTGGGGGTTAGGGGGAGGAGGCGAAGGGAGAAAGAAGGATACTTTGGTGTGTTTGGTTTGGTTTGGTGAGAAAAAGTGAATGAATAGACTGGGGTCTGTGGTAGGTGGTTGGTAGGGAGAGAGAGAGGGGAAGATAGCGGTACTCCTCCCTCTATTTCTTTTTAAGCGTCTCTTTGGTATAATTTTTTTTCTTCATTTTTAGTGTTATTTTCAAAGTTTGTTCCTAATTATTTATTAAAAAGAGAGAAAAAGTTAAATGTATAAATAAATAGATAGGGGTATTATAGATAAAATGATAATTATTACTTCAAAAATAATAAATTTGATTAGTTTTATTGATATGCATAAAAAAAAATCAAAGAAAGATAATTAAAAAGGAACGGAAGATATAATCATAACATAGGGTGCAAGCCCATCAAAATAGCCATCATCAAATATTAATAACTTTTTTATTTCTTTTTATTTCATTTTTTCTAATCACACTCCAAAAAAAATTGAAATTATTTATTCATATAGTTTATTTGCAAGTGAAAGTTGACTTAGCCAATCACCCGACAAATCGTGAATTAGCTCAGTTAATGCAACTTAGTTGATAATTATGCATGAATGTTAGATGTAGGGTCTTGAGTTCGATCTTGTGACATTTAACTTGTTCACCTTTAAAAGATGATTTTCAGACATTAGATTATTTGACAAAAAAATTGATGAATCAACTATTGGATGAACAATTTTAAGTAAAATTGTTGTCTCGTCGAGGACTGAGGTTTGTTCTTACTATGGTGAATTTCAAAGCCAAATTCGTATAAGTTATTTGGTGGAACAAATGTTTATAATGCGTTAAGAAATAAGAAAATGAATGAAGATGTTTTTGAGCAAAAATTAGTGTTTTTTTCATAAGAGTGTATTACAATAGTATTTATACACAAAGCTAACCAACTGACTAACTTGTGAAACACGTGTGTCGCACCTCGAAAAATGGGGATACGACTTTGAAGCGAAGCGCGATCGCACGCTCGCAATGATGGACTGAACAGAGTCGCCATCGAACTTTATTTATTCCCAAAAATGGGAAAGGGAAAATATCGATAAAACCCCTAAAAGAAAGGATAAGATATGGTCATCGCAACCAATATCAGGGTTCGGGAGTCGATTACGCAAGGGGAAGGTATTAGCACCCCTCACGTCCGTTGTACTCAACGGGAACCATTAGGTTAGTTGTGTGCGTTAGTGTTAGCTGAAATATTAGGCTTTTCGAATTATTAGGTGGGAAAGAAAGAAAGGATGAGAAGAGAATGTTTTTGGATTTTTAACGAAGGACTAAACCTAAGTTTTTTATTAGTGGGCCTGACAAGATTTACAAATCCTGCTCCTACGTATCTCGAAAGAGAAATCAAGGCTTACGTAGTTCTGGGTAGAAAAATGTTTGTTTGTTGGTCGATTTTAGCGAAAGCTACTTTGTGTCAAATCGACGAAAACATTGTTGGACTACCCAAAACAGGTGGAAAAACATTGCCTTGCATTGTTTTGAAACAAAGTACCTTTCGTTTGAGAAAAGGTTTGAAGGGTTGATCGCACGACGGCGAGAAAAGAAATTGATTGGTTGGATTTATTTTGAGTGATGGCGAGAACTTGGATGAGCGAGATATACATCTCGAATCCTAGCCTCAGGAGTGCATGGTATACACCATGTTCCATTTCCATCTTTATTGGCAAAAGTGTTTAATAGAGATTAAGTATTTTTAGGTTTGATTGAGAAAGGGTTTGAAGAAACCGTATTGACAATTTTAGGCGATGGCGAGAGTTAAGATAGGCGAGGCATCCGCCTCGAATCTTATTCTCAGGAGTGCACGGTATACACCATGTTCCATTTCCATCTTTATTGAAAAAGGTTAAGATCGGAATTAAGTATTTTGGAGTTTGAAAGACGAATACTTGTGACTTGCAAGCTCTTATAGCTTGGGTCTAATACTCGGGACTACGTCTGGACATTCCACCCAGGCAGTCTGTTTCTTTCCAATATTGCTAAGAAAATGATTCGAACATTTACGAATGTTTTGGAGGGAAGACGAATATTTATGGCTTGCAAACTCTTATAACTTGGGCCTAATATTCGGGATTATGACTGGATATTCCCTCCAGGATAATCTTTTTCTTCCAACTTTGTTAAGAAGATGGTTTGAGATACTTACAAGTGTTTTGGAGAGAAGACGAATATTTATGGCTTACAAGCTCTTACAGCTTGAGCCCAATATTCGGGATTACGATTGGATATTCCCTCCAGGTAATCTTTTTCTTCCAACTTTATTAAGAAGAGGTTTTGAATATTAGAGTATTAAAAGGAAGACAAATATTTATGGCTTGCAAGCTCTTACAGCTTGAGCCTAATATTTGGGATTATGACTGGATATTCCCTCCAGGATAATCTTTTTCTTCACACTTTATTTAGAAAACGATTTGAATATTAGAGTGTTAAAGAGAAGACGAATATTAACGGCTTGCAAGCTCTTACAGCTTGAGCCTAATATTCGAGATTATGACTGGATATTCCCTCCAGGATAATCTTTTTCTTCACGCTTTATTTAGAAAACGATTTGAATATTAAAGTGTAGAAGGGAAGACGAATATTTATGGCTTGCAAACTCTTACAGCTTGAGCCTAATATTCGGGATTATAACTGGATATTTCCTCCAGGATAATCTTTTTCTTCACGCTTTATTTAGAAAAAAGATTTGAATATTGCACTTGGTTTAAAAGAGGTCAATTGGTACCTGATCAAGGTTTAATTTAAATTGAAATTGGAATGGTCTAAAATGAATTGAATTTAGACGTGATTTAAATTGAAATGGTTTTAAAATGATTTGAATTTTTAAAATAAATTAAAGTTTGAAAGAATAATTGAATTTATGATAAGTGGTTTTAAAATGAATTGAATTTTAAAAGAAATAAAAATTGAAAAAAATAATTTAATTTGTGATAAGTATTTTTTAAAATGAATTGAATTTTAAAATAAAAAAATAATTTAATTTGTGGTAAGTATTTTTTTAAAATGAATTGAATTTTAAAATTAAAAAAAAAACTTAATTTATGATCAAAATGAAATCCAGTTCATAGTTCTTTCTACTACCACCACATTAATCAACACTCCAATCATATCTCTTTCCTCTAAATGTTGGTATTACAGAACAAAATCCTAAATCAATCCAATTTTGATTTTCTCCTTAAACCGTTATTAACTCGACATCAAGAAACAAGAATGACCTGTAAAAAAAAACAAAACTTGAAACAGGGGGTCAACGTTCATCTACCGTTTATGAATAACATGCTCAAACTTTCTATTTCACATGATAACTTAAACAGAACTAATAAGCACGAATCGGTCTCAATCTCAGTGGTTTCCAAACAAACATCATAACCACAATGATAAACTTCATTCGGAAGTGAACACGGTCGAATTTAAAGCAAAGAAAATGGACAGTTTGAAAGAGCCAAAACGCAATATCATTATGTACTTTTAGTGTATGAAATCATATAAGGAAATCTATCCATACCGACTCGAACAGAGAAACAGAGAAACGAATGCGCAATAATGGAGTAATGGAGATGCAATATAATCAATCAACATTTTCGGACTCCAATCCAACATAAGTGCGAAAGACATGAGCAATCTTAATAGAAAATAAACACAACAGCTTTATAATTCAATCAGAACAGAAATGCATAATGAATGAGCAATATAATCAACTTATTTTTGAAATGAAATTCGAGTAGCTAACAATACGGTCAATCTCGATTCGTTACCGTCAGTGGGAATCTGCTAGTGCAGCGTTGATCTTGCCACTGCTGTGTGTCGGTCGATGCTTCGTGACCGGATCCGCTCTTTGGACTCGCAAAACACATTCAGCGACAACTCAACCTATTATGACTCCCTTCGTGTCCTCCCTTTGTCCTTAAAAAACCTGTCTTCATTAGGCGCAGATCCAACATAACTTCATCATCAATCTCCGATGCAAATCGCGACTGTCTTTTCCTTGGAGAATATCACTTCTTCAGTTCTAACTGGAGAAAGAGGAGGAGAGTACCGAAGCCAATCCTCGTCCGCGGAAGGATCTTCAGCTCTAACCCTAACTTTCTCTCTCTTTTCAACATCGGCGGAATCCGAATCCAAATCGGAACTCGGATCCGAGCGTGAACGCTTGTGGCTGTTTGGATTGGGGTTGTTGAAAGGTGAAGGCTGATGATTTGGTGTTGGTGAGCGGAGAAGATCGTGAAAGGTGTGGCGGCTAGGTCAAGAGAGGACGAAGGTTTGTGGTTTCGTGAGGAAGATGATGAAGTGAAGATGATGAAGGGTTTTGAAGGGTGATGCGGCAGAGGAGATAGTGGGTGAGAGGTGAAGTTGGTGTTCTTTATTTTGGAACTGTGAGTGGAAAAGGTGAATGGAGGATGTAGGTTGAGAGAGGACGATGAAGTGAGGAAAATGAAGGTGGCGGCGGCTAGGGTTTCGTCGTGAAGAAGAGGAAAGGGTTTTCTTTTTATTTTTTTATATCATTTTCATTTTCAGAAAAAGATCTCTCTTAATGAGAGAGTCAAAAGAGACGTTGAGAGTGCCCCTTTTGTCTCCTAGGCATCTGTTCCCCCCTTCTCATGAGCTAATGGCATTAGCTTAAATAGTAAGGATTTCTAGGGTTCTCTTGACACACAAAGACCAAAATGTCCCTTTTAATCATTTTAATTGATAAGATTAGTTTGAAAATTAAATAAACAAAAATAAATATATATTTTTTGTTAAATAAAAATAAATAAAACAAATAAATATTTTAATTATTTTTATTTAATATTTGTTTTAATTAGGTAATCAAAATAAAATTGAAATGGAAATAGGAATAATCCTATTTATTTCTGTGAATGTGTTAAAAAATATATAAATAAAAGGACTCAAAATACATGAAAGATGTGCGCCAAAATGCTCGAAAAATTAAAATAAATGCACCAAAATGATCAACGTGAAATAAACTTATTGGAAAAATACAGCGTTTCTTTTAATTTTGAAATAAATTTTGACCGGTTAAACAGGCTTGAGCTGATCAGAATGTGGTCGAAAAATTAGCTGAAAAATAAATCGAGCATACCAGATTAAACTACGCGAAACGTAGATTAATAAAATTGATGTCTAGAAGCTTGATTTTAAAATTTTTCGTTCACTGATTTAACGCACATCCTTCGATTAATTCAATCGGTTTGTCTGAAATTTCCAAAAAAGTTATTTCGACTGATACTTTAGGCATTATGCGGTATGGAATGCATGGTATGCTATGTAGACATGCAATAGCTATGATGAATGTATTGAATCGGCGATTCAGGGTCAAAATTGGGGTATGACAACGTGTTTCCTGTCGAGTTCACATACTTGTCGAGCTCAGGACTTTACTTTGAAAACCCACAACAACTTCATGTTGAAACACAACTCGACTTCTCGTCGAATACAACTAATTAGAAAGCTTTGAAATATAAACAACATGTCCCCTAATTCAAACTTCTAAACTCCTCATTCCAATAAGCTTCTTCAAATCATCGAACCTTGTCTTCTTTAAAGTTCTTGTAAGTAGATTCGCCAATCGCACTTCTGATTTGTAGTACTCAAGCTCGTTATTTTATTTGTTCACCTAATCTATAAGAAAGTGATACCTCCTTTCTATATGCTTACTCCTTCCATGACATATCAGATGATTAGGTAGATCTATAGTTGACTTGTTATCTACAAACAACTCTATCTTCTTCAGTTCCATAACTTTATGCTCTTCTAGCAACATTTATATCCATAAAGCTTGACAAGCTGCATAGGATGTTGCTGCATACTCAATTTCACAAGATGATAAAACCATTATCCCTTGCTTCCTTAAGCTTAAAGATATTGGTGTTCCACCAATCATGAATATCTAAAATGTAATACTTTTCCTTTCATCTTGGTATCCACTAAAGTCGAAGTATGTATAGGCATACACTTCTGCAGTTTTGTTGTTGATCTTCTGCTTTGGCATTAGCACCCTATGATCCATAATTCCCTTTACGTATCTCAACACCATTTTGACTGCAATGGGATGACATTCTTGTGGCTTATCCATAAATATGCTTAAAATCCCAACACTTTGGCAAATGTCAGGTTTGGTATTGCATAAGTACCTGACCCAATCATTTGTTTGTATAATGTTGAACTTACAAACTAATCATTTGTTTCTCTTTTCAACTTTGTTCCTGACTCCAGTGGTGTGACTGATGCCTTACAGTTGCTCATCTTGAACCTTTTCAAGATATCTTGAGCATACTTTTGTTTGTGCAAGAACACTCCATAACTTGTGTCTTTGAATTTCATCCCTAGAAAATACGACAAATTTCCTAGGTCAGACATTTTGAATTCCTACATCAGCTCAACCTTGCACTTCATAATCCTTTCCTCGTCGGATCTTATGATAAACAAATCATTCAAAAATAAACATAACATGATTCGACTAAATTTGCCTTCTTCATTGACATATACTTCATGCTCTAAAACATATTTTGTGAAACCTTCCTTGATTAGGAAACCATCATTTCTCTTATTCCAAGTCCTCAGGACTTGCTTCAAGCCATATAGAGCATTCATTAATCTATACACCTTCTGCTCCTGTCCTTTGATTTTGAATCTCGGTGGTTTACTCACATAGACCTCTTCTTTTAATGGTCCATTCAATAATGTTGACTTACTATATAATTGGTGTATCTTGCATCCTTTGTATATTACAGTCAACACAACAATCCTGATTGTTTCCAACCCTGCAACAGGTGTGTAGACTTCATTGAAGTTGATACCAGGCTTTTGTAAAAAAACTCTTGCCATTAGTCCTGCCTTATACTTGATAGTTTCACCATTTGGCCTCAATTTCATCTTGAAAATCCATTTCACATTGACTGGCTTCTTGCTAGATCTTTCGACAATCTCCTAAGTCTTGTTCTTCTCAATTTCCCTGAGTTCTTCTTTCATGGTTGCCAACCAATTTGAACCATTCATGTCTTGATCCAAATTAATTGGTTTTGATTCAACCATCACCATCACTTATTCTATGAGGTCACCATCTACATCAATTGCTTGATCAGGAAATCTCTCATATCCATCTAGCCTTGTCGAATCAGTTATTGTTCTAGTCAATCTTCTAACATTCTGCTCAAGTGGTTCTTCATTTTGAGTGGTTGAGCTTCATTTTACTGGTCAACTTCAAGCACAATTGGAACTGTCTCTTGCTCATGTCGAACTGGCCATGAGTCCAATTCCACCCTTTGCTTTCGTCCACTAGAACATCCCTACAGATCACTAATTTATCATCATTTAGTGAATACGACTTATATGCACCGGTTGAATGATAACCTATAAGCACAATGACTTGACTTCGATCATGTAACTTCCTCCTCAATTGATCAGGTACATGCCTGAAGCATTTAGATCAAAATACTCTAAGATGATTAACATTTGGCTTCAGCCATGTCCAATCCTCATAAGGTGTTTTATGCCTTATTATTTTGGTTGGACATCTGTTGAATATGTACACTACTTTCAAAAGAGCTTCTCCCTAAAATCTCTTTTGCATTTCTTTGGCTTTCAACATACTCCTTGCCATGTTCAATATACTTTTATTTTTCCTCTCAGTTATTCCATTATGTTGAGGTGTATAAGGTGAAATAACCTTATGCTCTATACCTTCATCATTATATAATATTGTAAACTCCATTGAAGTATACTCACCTCCACCGTCAGTTCTTAATTTCTTAATGTTGCACTCACTTTGTTTTTCGACATGCAAATTAAATCTCTTGAATTATATGAGCACTTCATTCTTTCTTTCGATTAGATAAATCCACACATGTCTTGAAAACTCATTTATGAAAGTTAGAAAGTAACAATTACCTCCATTCGACCTGACTTCAAAAGGTCCACACACATCAGAATACACAAATTCCTGCCTTTTCTTGGCCTTCATAGGCAAATCATGCTTAAATGATTTTCTTGCTTGCTTGCTTTTGTCGATCATTGATTGATTAATCATCCTTCATCTGGGTTGTTTACAACATAATGCGTGAAACTGATTCGTCATCTTTCATTTGAGTCATCTCAAATCGTTTCCTCAAGGTCTTGAACCTCTCTCTCTTGAGTTTGTCACCACCACCACACAATTTCTTTAATTTATTCCTAGCTTCTTTCGTCGATTCTTCTTCAATTATCTTATCAAAGATATTTGGACACATGCTGATAAACCAAGAAGAGATATTTTCCATCTTTCTTCATTTACTCCTTGTGTGCAACCTTCTAGACATCACTTGCATTCGCCTCCAATGGTGAGACTCCTTCTTGCACAATTTCCCCAACATCTTGAAATCTAAAGATGACCTTCATCTGTGCAATCCACCTTTTATAGTTCTCACCTTTAAAACTGACAGATTTGCAGGAAATTACCTTGGTGTTATGTTACTATTTGTCATTGCTAACTGAACCGCCACCGGGCTCGTTGAGACTAATTTTTTTAGAACACAAGTTTATACTGTGTTAAGAAAGAAGAAAATGAATGAAGATATTTTTAGGCAAAAATGAGTGATTTTTCATAAGAGTGTATTACACTAGTAGTTATATATTAAGCTAACTAACTAACTAACTAACTAACTAACTAGCTAACTTTTGAAACACTTGTTTCCTGTCAAACTCACATATTTGTCGAGCTTGAGATTTTACTTTGAAAACCCCATTTCGACTCCATGTCGAAATACAACCCGTCTTCTCGTCGAACACAACTAATTAGAAAGCTTTGAAATACAAACAACATTGTTTGTAACAAAAAAAAATCATATATATTTTTTATTTCATTTATCAACCAAAATCTTTTTCTCTTTTTCATATGGGTGAACAATCGACTGGTTTGGGTCGATATCAGGCTAAAGACTTAAATCCAATGCAAACCATAATTTTATTCTAAATGATAACATGAAACTATATCACATTTTTAGACTTGATTTAATTAAATTATATCGTTATTTGATTCAATTTATTTTATATTATTCGATATTACTCGGCATTTTCTTATTATTTATTTCAGGCATCATTATTTAAAGCACGTGTGAAAAAGAAAGAAAAGGGGTGCAAAAAGAAGATTTTCTAGGAAAAGCAGCAGGCTGAAGCACCAAAGCCCAACCCACGTTTGGAACAAAGAAAATTGTTGTCACGACCGCAACAAGCACGTGCCGATCGCCACGTCCTAAGACCTAGTGTTGCGACCGTAACACATAGTGTGACGGACGTCACACATTCCACTCCTATATTTTAGGCTTTACGTGCGTAACGGAGTGAACGGTTTCCCCTAAATTCTCTCATGCACTCGGAGACGCTTGGACCATACTGAAGACACATTCTAGGAGACGGTTATCTTGGGAGGTGAATATAAATAAACCTCACAAAAGCCAATTGAAGCTCTCTCGGCCCCGTACAATTTTTCCAGCATTCTAATTTTTCAAGCAATTTATTTCTTTCTTTTTTCTAGTTTAATTTCTGAAGCATACAATTTATTTTCTCACGATAGTTTCTACACCGGAAACTATTGTGTAATTTTTACTGGATATGACCTTACGTTAGATCATAGTATTTTATTTCCTTGTTTTTACTTTCCTATCTGATTGAGAATTGTGAAGAACAAATCCAACCGACCTGTGGTGGAGTGTTCGAGCACCGAAGCGTAGGAGATAAAATCCAGATTTCTAGTATTTTTCCAGGTTCATTAATTAATTGATTTATCGTTTTAATTTACATATGCTTTGTTCCGCTGTTTATATATGTTGTTTGTTTGATATGGCCGTATTTATGCATGATTATTGTTTATGCATGTTTATCATGTCTGGCTAATTAATTTAGATATCGGTATGTAAAGTAAGCGGAATAAAGGAATCAAAGTTGAGTTGGTTTAAATTTATTTCAGAATATAGTCACTCTTTTTCTGGTCTCAATTTACAAAGTTAATACCAAGGTTTTTGTACGAGAGTAAAAGACATAAAGAAGTTAAAATCAATAGAACGACGGTTTGAGTTTTTAACTGGACAGTGTAAATTGAACATTAACTTTAAATCAGGGCGAAAGCAATTTTTAAGGTTAATTAAATTCTAATTATTTTCAAAAATTATTTTTAAAAGTTAAATGTGAGGACGAGAGTTAAGCATTTAAGTTTAATCATATAATCTAAGTCAACAGAGCGAGAGTTTGAGACGAGGGCGTTTAAACGGTTAGTATTTTCTCAAAAGGAGTTTCTATAGATTCTATTATTTTCAAAAGTGATTTTAGACTTAACGAAATAGTGAGAGCGTACGTTAAAGTATAAAGTCATAGTCTGATTCAACAGAGCGAGAGTTTGAGGAAAAGACTTTTAATTAATAGTGTCTACTGAAAAGACTTATTTTAAAATTAAGAAAAAGACCAACGAAGATTTGATTCCCCAAATACGACGAACTACATACTGATATCCATATTATTTGATATTTTATCTAGATCCAAATTTAGTTTTATTTTTTCCCCTAATCATTAAAGTATCACCCGCCTTAGCTTTACGCAGTAACCCTAGAAAAACGGTAGATCGATTCATTAAGTCCCTGTGGGATCGATATCTTTTAAAACTACGCGATTAGACTGTGCGCTTGCAGTTAGTACCCCAATAGACTCATAAAGTCGCGATCAAGTTTTTGGCGCCGTTGCCGGGGACTTTTATTTAGTCGATATCGTAACTCTTCTGTTACGCTGTAGAGACTAAGGCATTTTTTTATTTTTTCCCTTTTTCGTTGATTTGTATGCCACACACTCGCTCACAAGGCGAGCCGTACTACTTATGAATCAACGACGTCGAACGATATCTCCGATTATTACGACGAATTCGGGAGTATCGTGCTAGAAACAATCCTCCTCCAATCGAAGTTCCTGATCTCAAAAATCTCCTTCCTTTAACGATACCAGCGATGGCCGAACCAGCTCGTGCTCTTCGAGATTACGCTGCTCCATCGCAGGATGAGCCGCATTCGAGTATTGCTCCACCCGCAATCGAAGCGAACAACTTCGAACTTAAACCTTCGCTGTTGCAGGCAGTGCAACAGAATCAATTTTCTGGAAATCCTACCGAGGATCCAAACCTTCATTTATCCGTATTTGTCCAATACGCTGACACTGTTAAATCTAATGGTGTCACTTCAGAGGCAATTCGACTTCGTCTCTTTCCTTTCTCGTTAAGAGATAAAGCTAGAAGATGGCTTCAGTCTCTTCCTTCCAACTCAGTCACCACATGGAATGAGTTGAAGAAAGTCTTTCTTGCCCGATATTTTCCTCCAAGCAAAACAGCTATGTTGAGAGCCCAGATAAATGGATTTAAGCAAAAAGATAACGAATCTCTTTTCGAAGCATGGGAAAGATACAAGGATATGATGAGACTTTGCCCACACCATGGTTTAGAGGACTGGTTAGTAATTCACACCTTCTACAATGGTCTCTTATACAACACAAGGTTAACAATAGACGCCGCCGCCGGTGGTGCGCTTATGGATAAACCTTACACCGACGCTTATCAACTTATCGAGAGCATGGCCCAAAATCATTATCAGTGGGGAAGCGACCGAACAGTGGTAGAAAAACCTCAAACAAAAGGTGGCATGTACGAGATAAGTAGCCTTGATCATGTTAATGCAAAAGTGGATGCTCTTGCCCAAAAAATTGAAAGTTTAAATGTATCACCTCCAGCCACCGTGGTTGCCGTAACTCAAAATTGCGAGGTCTGTGGAATTCAAGGTCACACTCCTACAGATTGTCAACTCCTAACAGGAATTCAAACAGAACAGGTGAACTATGCTCAAGGAAATCCTTACTCGAATACCTATAACTCAAACTGGAAGAACCATCCTAATTTCTCGTATAAAAGTAACAACGCTTTATACGCACCAGGTCAAGCTCCCAGTCAAGCTCCAACTGTACCACCTGGATATCAAAAGTAGACCCCATCTACACCTAACAATAACGTTCCTAGGAAATCCAACTTGGAAATCATGATGGAGAACTTCATAGCTTCTCAACAGCAAACCAATAAAGAGTTCTTAAACCAGAATGTACACACTAGCGAACAGATTAAACAACTAGCAAGTAAAGTAGATGCCCTGGCTACCCATAACAAAATGCTTGAAACACAAATCTCGCAAGTAGCTCAACAACAAGCGTCTACTGCTGCCCCAACTGGTACATTTCCTGGACAGCCACAACCTAATCCGAAAGGCCACGCTCATGCAATTATATTACGAAGTGGTACAGAGGTGGAAGGACCATCTGACCCAAGGATTGAGAACCAAAACTCTAAAAAGTCAACTGAGGAAGAAAGTAAACCTAAGGAAAAGGAAGAGTGTAATAAGGAAACCGTAGAAAAAAAAGAACCTTATGTACCTCCACCACCTTACAAACCACCTATCCCTTATCCTCAAAGGCTAATTAAAACCAAAAACGTGGGCCAATTTAAAAAATTTGTTGACCTACTGAAACAATTAAACATCACAATTCCTTTTACAGAAGCTATTACACAAATGCCCTCATATGCTAAGTTCTTAAAAGAAATTTTATCTAATAAAAAGAAACTTGAAGATAACGAAACCGTTACACTCACTGCTGAGTGTAGCGCAATAATCCAAAATATGCCTCCTAAACTTAAAGATCCTGGTAGTTTTTCTATACCCTGTCATATAGGAAAATTTGTCATAGACAAAGCTTTATGCGATTTAGGAGCCGGTATCAGTGTTATGCCCTTGTCCATATGCAAGAAACTTGAAATGGGAGAATTAAGACCAACTAAAATGTTTGTGCAATTAGCAGATCGTTCCGTTAAATATCCCGTAGGAATTCTTGAAAACGTTCCCGTACGCATAGGTCAATTCTACATTCCCACCAATTTTATAATTATGGACATAAGAGAAGATGAAGTTACCCCCATTATATTGGGAAGACCCTTCTTAGCAACTGCCGGTGCTATCATTGACGTAAAACGAGGACGACTCACTTTCGAAGTAGGAGAAGAGAAAATTGAGTTTATTCTTTCCCAATTTTTGAAAGAACCTGCGATAGAAGACACATGTTACTTCATGGATATCATCGATGAATGCATAAAAGAAACAGAATTCGAAAATGACGATTTGTGCGACTATCGTGTAGAAGACAGACTGAACCAATGTTTAGCAATAACATCAGATCCTACGCAATGCCTTAAGAAACCAACCCTCGACCTGAAAACACTTCCCAAAAATCTGAGATATGAATTCCTAGACTTAGAACTTGAACGACCAGTAATAGTCAATGCACACCTAGGAAAACTTGAAACCGAAAAACTCCTACATATCTTAAGAAAATATCCAACCGCATTAGGATACAACATCACCGATCTTAAAGGGATAAGTCCTTCTATTTGTATGCACCGCATCATGCTAGAAGAAGACTGTAAGACTTCTAGGGAACATCAGAGGAGACTAAACCCGATCATGAGTGAGGTAGTGAAGAAGGAAGTAACGAAGTTATTAGAGGCAGGTATCATATATCCTATATCTGATAGCAAATGGGTTAGTCCTGTACACGTAGTACCAAAGAAAGGAGGTATAACAGTGATCGAAAATGAAAAAGGAGAAACCATAACCAAACGAATTGAATCGGGATGGAGAATGTGCATTGATTATAGAAAGCTAAACAAAGCAACCCGAAAAGATCATTTTCCTTTACCATTCATAGACCAGATGTTAGAACGACTAGCCAAGCATTCTCATTTCTGCTATCTGGACGGTTACTCAGGTTTCTTTCAAATACCGATTCATCCTGATGACCAAGAAAAGACAACGTTCACATGTCCTTTTGGTACCTTCGCTTATCGACGAATGTCGTTTGGCTTGTGCAATGCTTCTGCAACTTTCCAAAGGTGCATGATGGCAATATTCGCCGATTTTCTCGAAAACATCATGGAGGTCTTTATGGATGACTTTTCCGTATGCGGGCAAAGTTTCGAAGAATGTCTCGAAAACCTAGAAAGAGTTCTAGAACGATGTGTAAAAGTAAACCTAGTACTTAATTGGGAAAAATGTCACTTTATGGTACAAGAAGGAATTGTTTTAGGACACATCATATCAAGTAGAGGAATTGAAGTAGACAAAGCCAAAATAGAAGTAATCGAAAACCTTCAACCTCCGAAAACCGTGAGGGAAATACGAAGCTTCTTAGGACATGCCGGTTTTTACCGACGATTCATTAAAGATTTCTCTAAAATAACTAAACCTTTAACCGAATTATTAATGAAAGACGCTGATTTCGTCTTCGACAATAAATATTTAGAAGCATTTCAAACACTTAAACAAGCATTGATCTCCGCACCCATAATGCAGACCCCGGATTGGAATGAACCTTTCGAAATAATGTGTGACGCAAGTGACTACGCCGTAGGCGCTGTTTTAGGACAACGAAAGGATAAAAAAACTTCACGTCATATATTATGCGAGTAGAACTCTAGATGAAGCGCAAATGAATTACGCCACGACCGAGAAAGAACTTTTAGCAGTAGTATTTGCACTAGATAAATTTCGTTCCTACTTGGTCGGAGCTAAAATAATCGTTTACACTGATCACGCTGCCATTAAGTACCTCTTAACAAAAAAGGACGCTAAACCTAGACTCCTAAGGTGGATCTTGTTGCTACAAGAATTTGATTTGGAAATCAAAGATAAAAAAGGAACTGAAAATGTAGTAGCAGATCACCTCTCTAGACTCGAAAACCTGGAACCGGAAAGAACATCGATCAACGATGATTTCTCGTACGATAAACTTATAGCTAATTTGGAAGAAAATAGAGCTGACAAACAGGTAGAGACCACCTTGGTTGTATGCGTTACACCATGGTACGCTGATTTTGTCAATTATTTAGCCGCCGGAGTGGTTCCACTTGATTTATCCTACCAATAAAAGAAACGGTTCTTCCATGACATAAAACATTATTACTGGGACGATCCTTTACTTTTCAAAAGAGGCTCCGATGGTATTTTCCGTCGCTGTATACCTGAAGAAGAGGTAGAAAGTATAATCCAACATTGTCATTCCGCTCCTTATGGTGGACATGCAAGTACATCCAAAACCTGCTCTAAAATCCTACAGGCCGATCTTTATTGGCCAAACATATGGAAGGATGTACATATCGCTGTCAAGAAATGCGATAGGTGTCAACGCACAGGAAACATATCTAGACGTGACGAAATGCCACAAAAAGGCATTTTGGAAGTAGAAATTTTCGATGTGTGGGGAATAGATTTCATGGGACCTTTTCCACCTTCTTTTGGTAACAAGTACATACTCGTAGCGGTTGACTACGTATCAAAATGGATTGAGGCTATAGCTTCTCCAACAAACGACACACGAGTAGTAATTAAACTCTTTAAGAATATAATCTTTCCAAGATTCGGTGTCCCAAGAATAGTCATCAGTGACGGTGGATCTCATTTCATATCTAAAATACTCGAAAAATTATTGTTTAAGTATGGTGTAAAACATCGAGTAGCAACACCTTACCATCCTCAAACTAGTGGACAAGTGGAAGTGTCTAATAGAGAAATTAAACAGATATTGGAAAAAATTGTCGCTACATCGAGGAAAGACTGGTCATCAAAATTACCCGAAGCTTTATGGGCATATCGAACCGCTTACAAAACTCCCATAGGAACAACCCCATTTAAGCTTATTTATGGTAAATCGTGTCACCTCCCAGTGGAATTAGAACATAAGGCCTATTGGGCTATTAAAAATTTAAATTTAAACTATAAGGCCGCCGGTGAAAAGCGAATTCTAGATATAAACGAATTAGAGGAACTTAGACAAGATGCATACGAAAATGCTAAAATCTACAAGGAAAGAACGAAAAAATGGCATGATAAACGTATATCAAGGAAAACTTTCAAACAAGGCGATGTAGTCCTATTGTTTAACTCTAGACTTAAGTTATTCCCAGGAAAACTACGCTCTAGGTGGTCTGGCCCTTTCAAAGTCACTAATGTCTTTTCTAGTGGGGCTGTAGAAATTAAAGGAAAATCTATTGAATCATTTATCGTAAACGGGCAGCGTCTAAAACATTATCATTATGCTGAAAACAATGAAGACTCGCAAGTCCTGCACTTAGACGTATTGTCTCCAAAATTAATAGATTAACATTTAATAATTTTCTGTCGAGCTTGCGACATTAAACAAAGCGCTTCGTGGGAGACAACCCACAAATTTTTATTTTTCTTTGATTATTCTTTTGATTTTATTCAGATTTCATTCTTCATTTTCTTTATTTTATTAAATTTTTCTTCTTTTCTCCTTTTGGCATCTGGCCAAATCCTGACTAAAA
This sequence comes from Lathyrus oleraceus, assembly GCF_024323335.1. Lineage (NCBI taxonomy): Eukaryota > Viridiplantae > Streptophyta > Magnoliopsida > Fabales > Fabaceae > Lathyrus > Lathyrus oleraceus. The sequence goes on along the minus strand of NC_066579.1, from coordinate 94,928,666 downwards.
TTCTTGTTTTTCTTTTCTTTAGTTAACACTGACCTGATGGCACATATTGATCATACGGGTATTAATTTCCGAGAGAGAGCTCAGAGACAAAAATTTGAAGAACTTGCTGAGAGAGAGATTCACCCAAATTTTTATGCTGATGATTGTGCATTGACCGTACTTGGGCTAAGAGATACTGTCCTATATCTGCTGAATCAAATAGGGTGGGAAACCACTCCTATTCGGAGACAATTTGTTACTTACCGGAGGTTAACTCTAGAATTCCTTAGCTCCCTGATTTATTTACCAAACCATGGAAAAGGAATAAACCGAGGTTTCATTCAATTCAGGATGTTCAATATGGAGTATCAGTATAACATTAGAGAATTTACTAACCTCTTAGGGTTCCCTACTTCTTTTGACACATTCACCATGAACCAAGAGGACGAGTACTTAACCGGTGTCGCAAAATTCCGTCTGTTCAACACTGAGTACGCACTATCTCAAGAACAGTTGAGTGTCATGCTACGTTTTCCTGAAGGAGACAACGTCCACCCAAGAATCCCTCCAAACTCAGAGTGGAACACGATCGCATTCGAACTTTTTAGAAAAATATTCGGTGTGGTAACCACCAATTGGGATGCATTACTTACTTCACACATACACAACCCCACTATCCGGTATTTTATCCGTATTTTGCAAAACACCATCTTTGGAAGAGCCAACAACAACAAAGTTAACGCGAAAGAATTATTCTTCCTACACTGCATCTTTTCAGCAAATACAAGGGTCAACGCCGCCTCTTTCTTACTTCACCATATCCGTACCCTTTGTGCTCAAGGCAATCAACCTTTTGTGATTGGAGGATTAATAAACACCATCGCACTCGGTTTAAATTTAGGGGACCGACTTCAGAATTTGCAATCTTTGCCACCCCTGTTTATGGATATCGGCTACTGTCGCTCCTGCCGCTTAATCAAAAATAGGGTAGGCGGGAATTATTATCTTATGGTGAATAACCAAGAAATCCCAAGCGTCGTTTTGCCCAACATTGCACTCACCGATGTTACTAACCCCAACAGATTCATCTACGATTTGAATGCTCCTGAACCTACCATGCCTACACAAGCAAACTCGCCCCCAGACGAGTTTGATGAAATGGAGCAAGGTGATCAAGGTCCTGAACAACATTCTATCCCACATAATCCTTCCGATAATGTAGCTGGTCCATCCTCTCGACGTCGTCGAAGACGAAGGCCTGCAACAAATGATGATATCATGGATGCTATTGAACAGCAAGGCCAACAACTTGATGCCATGCATGCGCAGAATAACGAAGTAATGCAACTGATGCGCCAGATGCAACAACAACAACAAGAGAGGAATGCAATAACCGACCAGAGGTTCACTGACTTGCTTAACAGGTTTGATGACTTGGCAGTACGTGAACGATCACCGGGTCCGAGAACAAGAGGACGCAGGCAGAATTGAGTTTACGTACCATCTTTTCCTTTTTTTCGCTTTTTTGAAACATTGGGGACAATGTTTCATTTAAGTGTAGGGGGGATAACTTTGTTTCATTCATGTTAAGATTTCCTATCAGTATATTTATTTCCCTTTCAAGTATGTTATTTCCCTTTCAATAATAAAATTATTCTTCTTAAGTCAAGTCCCTAGTGTGAAATTTTTTATTATCTATTCCCCTCAATTTTCTTGAGCCATAACAAAATTCAACACACTCAATAAGTATAAAGGTTGCTTATTTTATAAAACTTGAGTGAAATTAAGACAAAATTATTACCGCCCCAACACTCTAAAAACCTCAGCATGTTAGATCAGTTTAAGTACCTATTATACCAATTCCTTGAACTTTTAGTTTTATAGTAACCCCGAGTAGTTTATACGAAAAGTCGGCACCATCTTAATAGCAAACTACGTGGAGAGCCGATGAATACAAGTGAATGATTCCCAAAACAACATAATAAAAATCAGGAAATGCACTAATTAAGTTAGGTGATCCTTACCCGATCATTTAATCCAAAGGTTGCGGACCCTACAAAAACATGGTATGAACGATCCATTGTGAGTTGGTTAAGCGGTTTCTGGTGCTGAACTTGGTAGGACGGACTACGGTCCGATCCCCCGCAATTTGCAATAGACTAAATAAAGAAGTTATCCAACTTATGTACCAAAACTTCTACTTAAAAGGGGATCAGAATCGCTAACCGGTTACTCCACTATGTGCGCGAAAAGATAAAGGGCTTAATGTGATTTCGCTCGAATGAAAACGGGTGGAATAAGAGTAAAAGAACTAGGCTGAGCTATAATAGCATGACTCGAACTGGTTTGCATAAGGTGGGGTTATCTAGTGTTGTTACGGTAGTTTTTGATGTTAAGATTAAACTCAGGTTATTTCTAACGAGATTTACTTGCAACTTATTACGAATTGATGTGTGTTTGGAAATTTCATCTGGCTAATATTTAAATAAAAAAATCGATTTCTACATTGTTTCTTGCTTGAGGACAAGCAAAAGTCTAAGTGTGGGGGAGTTTGATAACATGAAACTATATCACATTTTTAGACTTGATTTAATTAAATTATATCGTTATTTGATTCAATTTATTTTATATTATTCGATATTACTCGGCATTTTCTTATTATTTATTTCAGGCATCATTATTTAAAGCACGTGTGAAAAAGAAAGAAAAGGGGTGCAAAAAGAAGATTTTCTAGGAAAAGCAGCAGGCTGAAGCACCAAAGCCCAGCCCACGTTTGGAACAAAGAAAATTGCTGTCACGACCACAACAAGCACGTGTCGATCGCCACGTCCTAAGACCTAGTGTTACGACCGTAACACATAGTGTGACGGACGTCACATGTAACACCCCAATAAAAATAAGACACTTATTTAATTTAAATTAATATTTAATTTATTAGTTTAATTAAATAATTGGAATTTTGGATTATTATTATTATTATTTGGAATAATAATTAGTGGAAAATATATAAGTTGAAAATAAGAGAAAGAGTCTCATTTTTTGGAACAGAAAGGTTTTACGTGAAAGAGCAGAGAAGCATCGTGAAAGAGGAAAAGGGCAAGAGAAGGAGCAAGAACGGAAGGTTGAAGAACGGAAAAGCTTGAAGCTTAGAGAATTGCCGGATTATCTCAGGTAAGGGGTCTGAACCTTATTAAACGATAATATGCGAGCAAATTCATGATATCTGTTGGATTATTGATGGATTTTGGGGATTTTAGGGAGATTGGGAAAGTTGGGGTTTTGATGGAAAATTCTCCGATCAGTGAGTTTTGTTGAGTTATATGCATTATAATCGAAGTATGTTGTGTATATATGACTGTTAAATGTTGATATTGGGTTGTTAGCTGTGGGGTATGAGTTATGGCGAGTAGAGAAGCAAAGCTGCGCTGGTTTCCGTAGCAGATGGCTTCTGTTCGCGCGCGATTCGCGGCGCGAAGCCCAGTTCGCGGCGCGAACTGGGCAGGATTCAGAGGAGTTCTGTAACGCATCGTTCGCGGCGCGAACCCTGCTGCGCGGCGCGTACTGAAGCGAATTTATTATTCGCGACGCGATCCTTCGTTCGCGGCGCGAACTGTGCTGTATTGGAGGAGTTCGCGGCGCGTCCCTATGTTGGCGGCGCGAACTGTGCTGTGAAGCTAATGTTGGTGAGTTTTTGAGTACGTTGAGTTGCGAGACTCTTAGTAAGTCGCTGTAATTGTATTATAAACAATTAATAGTGATTATATGATTGTGTATGAGGTGTTTATGATGATGAGATGTTGAATTTACGTGTTTAATTATAAATGTGTTATGTAACGATGTGATATCGTTGTAATGTTGTTGTTGTTTTGTTGAGTTGTATGTCATGCTATTAATGATGATGATAACATGACTATATGATGCTGTTGTTGCTATGTTGATTATGATGCATGTTTGGTGTGCATGCATTCATGAAAGGCCGATGCCTAGTGATGAACGAACTGAGTTCCAATGATGTTGTTGACTCCGGGCTTGTTGAGAGGCTTGGTTCCTTGCGGGGAACTCGGATTCTATGGTGATGAATCTGGGAGTGGTGATCCTGTAGTTGGTCACAAAATGGGTATACCGAGTCGTGTTGAGTCATGCATGGGTGTATGCATTGCATTTGATATGTTGTTTTGTTGATGTTCATGAGTATGTTGATTATGATGATTATGATGAGCTGTGTTGGCATATGTGAAATATATTTATGTTTATATTTCTGTCGTTATATTATTATTTAATAATGTAATTCTCACCCCTTCTGCATGTGTTTATGTTCATCTATGATGAGCAATGTGCAGATAAAGAGGAGTAGCTATTGTTGAGGTTTGAAGAATGAGTGTAGAGTCATTCTACAGAGTCGAGTCAAATGCTCTGGTCATGTGACACCGGGGTTATGGGATTCGATAGATAATTATATTATTATTTACGTTGTTTATGATGACTAATATGTTGAGATGTTTTGTTGAGATAATGTTGAAACATTATTATGAATTGTTATATGATGAATGATAATATTTGTGTTGTTGTCCGCTGCGAAGTTTTAATAAAATAAATAATATGTTTTATGTTGTGATGCGATAATTGTTATGTTGTAAGAAATGTAAACTCTTCTACATGTTGTACTCTGATAATCTATTTAAATATGTCGTTTGGGTAGAAGGGTGTTACATAAGTGGTATCAGAGCATAGTCAGTCCAGTCGAGTCATAATGTGATGTTTTCCCTGTTGGTCGATTAGTGTAAATGACACTGGTGCTACTCATTTGTTTATTTCGTATGAGTGTGTGACCAGGATTGGTGTGATTATGTCGTCCCTAGGCGGAAGTATGGTGATAGATACTCCTGCTAATGGTTCTGTGAAGACTTCTGTTGTCTGTCGAGGTTGTCATTTGACGATCTTTGAGAGAGAGTTCGTGGTTGATTTGGTGTGCTTACCCTTGCACCAAATTGATATTATTCTGGGAATGAATTGGCTAGAATTCTATGGCGTGTTTATCAACTGCTATAGTAAGACGGTGCGGTTTCCTGAAGTTGGTGAGAATGATGAGGCAAGATTTCTATCTGCTAGGCAGGTGGGGGGATTTGTGAAAGATGAATCTCAGATATTCGCTTTATTTGCGTCTCTGCAAGCGGATAAGAAAGTGGTGAGTGTAGATTTGCCTGTTGTCCGTGAATTTCAGGATGTGTTTCCGGAGGATGTAAGTGAATTACCTCCAGAACGTGAAGTTGAATTTGCCATTGACTTAGTACCAGGTACGAGTCCAGTGTCGATGTCTCCTTATAGAATGTCGGCAACTGAATTAGTTGAATTGAAGAAGCAACTTGAAGAATTGCTTGAGAAGAAGTTTGTGCGTCCAAGTGTTTCTCCTTGGGGTGCACCAGTATTGTTAGTGAAGAAGAAAGAAGGTACGATGAGGTTGTGTGTCGATTATCGGCAGTTGAATAAGGTGACTATCAAGAATCGGTATCCATTGCCGAGGATTGATGATTTGATGGACCAGTTGGTTGGAGCTCATGTTTTCAGTAAGATTGATTTGCGGTCGGGTTATCATCAGATCCGAGTGAAGTCAGAGGATATTGTGAAGACTGCTTTCCGTACGAGGTATGGTCATTATGAATACACTGTGATGCCGTTCGGTGTGTCTAATGCTCCAGGTGTGTTTATGGAATATATGAATCGTATATTTCATCCGTACCTTGATAATTTTGTTGTGGTGTTCATAGATGATATATTGATATATTCTAAGACGGAAGGAGAGCATGCAGGACATCTGAGAATTGTCTTGCAGGTGTTAAGAGAAAAGAAATTATATGCAAAGTTATCTAAATGTGAGTTCTGGTTGAAGGAAGTGAGTTTCCTTGGCCATGTGATTTCGAGTGGTGGAATTTCTGTTGATCCTGCTAAAGTTGATGCTGTATTACAGTGGGAGACTCCGAAGTCTGCTACTGAGATACGCAGTTTTCTGGGGTTAGCTGGTTATTATCGCAGATTTATTGAGGGCTTCTCTAAGTTGGCATTGCCGTTGACGCAGTTGACTAAGAAGGGTCAAGTGTATGTGTGGGATGCAGCTTGTGAAGCGAGTTTTGTTGAGTTGAAGAGGCGGTTGACCAGTGCTCCAGTGTTGATCTTGCCTAATCCTGGTGAGTCCTTCGTTGTTTATTGTGATGCTTCTTTGATGGGTCTTGGTGGTGTTTTGATGCAGAATGGTAAAGTTGTAGCTTATGCTTCTAGACAGTTGAAAGTTCATGAGAGGAATTATCCTACGCATGATCTAGAACTTGCAGCTGTTGTATTTGTGTTGAAAATGTGGAGGCATTATCTGTATGGTTCCAGATTCGAAGTGTTCAGTGATCACAAGAGTCTGAAGTACCTGTTTGATCAGAAAGAGTTAAATATGAGGCAGAGAAGGTGGTTAGAATTACTGAAGGATTTTGACTTTGAATTGAGTTATCATCCCGGTAAGGCTAATGTAGTTGCAGATGCGCTGAGTAGGAAGTCTCTACATATGTCTATGATGATGGTTCGGGAGCTTGAGTTAATTGAACAGTTCCGTGATATGAGTTTGGGTTGTGAAGTTTCCGCTGATAGTGTAAAGTTGGGTATGCTGAAGTTGACTAGTGAAATTCTGGAAGATATTCGGAATGGTCAGCAAGTTGATGTCACTCTAGTTGATCATATTACTATGGTTAACCAGGGTAATGGTGGTAATTATGAGATTGATGAGAATGGCATCCTGCGATTTAAAGGTAGAGTTTGTGTTCCTGAGGTGTCTGAATTGAAAAAGAGTATTCTTGAAGAGGGCCATAGGAGTGGATTGAGTATCCATCCAGGTGCAACTAAAATGTATCAAGATTTGAAGAAGTTGTTTTGGTGGGCTGGTATGAAAAGAGATGTTGCTAAGTTTGTGTATGCCTGTTTGACTTGTCAGAAGTCAAAGATTGAACATCAGAAACCGGCAGGTATGATGCAACCTTTGAAGATTCCTGAATGGAAGTGGGATAGCATTTCCATGGATTTCGTGACGGGATTGCCGAGGACGGTGAAAGGTAATGATTCTATTTGGGTGATTGTGGATCGATTGACTAAGTCGGCGCATTTCTTGCCGATGAAGATTAATCACTCTTTAGAGAAGTTGGCAGAGTTGTATATTGAGGAGATAGTGAGGCTGCATGGTATTCCATCCAGTATTGTGTCTGATAGAGATCCCAGATTTACTTCTAGATTTTGGGAAAGTTTGCAGAAAGCGTTGGGGACTAAGTTGAGGTTGAGTTCAGCTTATCATCCTCAGACTGATGGTCAGACTGAAAGAACCATCCAATCCTTGGAGGATTTGTTGAGAACTTGTGTGTTGGAGCAGAGTGGTTCTTGGGATAGTTATTTGCCGTTGGTGGAGTTTACTTATAATAATAGTTTTCATGCTAGTATCGGTATGGCTCCATATGAAGCATTGTATGGTAGGAGGTGTAGAACTCCATTGTGTTGGTATGAATCAGGTGAGAGTGTTGTACTCGGGCCTGAGATTGTGCAGCAGACGACTGAAAGGGTTAAGATGATTCAGGAAAAAATGAAGATTTCTCAGAGTCGTCAGAAGAGTTATCATGATAAGAGGAGAAAGGCACTTGAGTTCCAAGAGGGAGATCATGTGTTCTTGAGAGTTACTCCGACGACAGGGGTGGGTAGAGCTTTAAAGTCTAAAAAGCTTACTCCGAGGTTTGTGGGTCCGTATCAGATTTTGAAGAGAGTTGGGGAAGTGGCGTATCGGATAGCTTTACCGCCGTCGCTTTCTAATCTGCATGATGTGTTTCATGTATCTCAGTTGAGAAAATATATTGCGGATCCTTCGCATGTTGTTCAGTTGGATGATATCCAGGTGAGGGATAATTTGACCGTTGAGGTGTTGCCAATTCGGATAGATGACCGAGAAGAGAAGACCCTGAGAGGTAAGAAGATTGCTCTAGTGAGAGTTGTTTGGGGAGGTCCAGCTGGTGAGAGCTTGACTTGGGAGCGTGAAGATCAGATGAAGGAGTCGTATCCGACTCTATTTGCTTGAGGTATGTTTTCGAGGACGAAAACTTCTAAAGTGGGGGAGAGTTGTAACACCCCAATAAAAATAAGACACTTATTTAATTTAAATTAATATTTAATTTATTAGTTTAATTAAATAATTGGAATTTTGGATTATTATTATTATTATTTGGAATAATAATTAGTGGAAAATATATAAGTTGAAAATAAGAGAAAGAGTCTCATTTTTTGGAACAGAAAGGTTTTACGTGAAAGAGCAGAGAAGCATCGTGAAAGAGGAAAAGGGCAAGAGAAGGAGCAAGAACGGAAGGTTGAAGAACGGAAAAGCTTGAAGCTTAGAGAATTGCCGGATTATCTCAGGTAAGGGGTCTGAACCTTATTAAACGATAATATGCGAGCAAATTCATGATATCTGTTGGATTATTGATGGATTTTGGGGATTTTAGGGAGATTGGGAAAGTTGGGGTTTTGATGGAAAATTCTCCGATCAGTGAGTTTTGTTGAGTTATATGCATTATAATCGAAGTATGTTGTGTATATATGACTGTTAAATGTTGATATTGGGTTGTTAGCTGTGGGGTATGAGTTATGGCGAGTAGAGAAGCAAAGCTGCGCTGGTTTCCGTAGCAGATGGCTTCTGTTCGCGCGCGATTCGCGGCGCGAAGCCCAGTTCGCGGCGCGAACTGGGCAGGATTCAGAGGAGTTCTGTAACGCATCGTTCGCGGCGCGAACCCTGCTGCGCGGCGCGTACTGAAGCGAATTTATTGTTCGCGACGCGATCCTTCGTTCGCGGCGCGAACTGTGCTGTATTGGAGGAGTTCGCGGCGCGTCCCTATGTTGGCGGCGCGAACTGTGCTGTGAAGCTAATGTTGGTGAGTTTTTGAGTACGTTGAGTTGCGAGACTCTTAGTAAGTCGCTGTAATTGTATTATAAACAATTAATAGTGATTATATGATTGTGTATGAGGTGTTTATGATGATGAGATGTTGAATTTACGTGTTTAATTATAAATGTGTTATGTAACGATGTGATATCGTTGTAATGTTGTTGTTGTTTTGTTGAGTTGTATGTCATGCTATTAATGATGATGATAACATGACTATATGATGCTGTTGTTGCTATGTTGATTATGATGCATGTTTGGTGTGCATGCATTCATGAAAGGCCGATGCCTAGTGATGAACGGACTGAGTTCCAATGATGTTGTTGACTCCGGGCTTGTTGAGAGGCTTGGTTCCTTGCGGGGAACTCGGATTCTATGGTGATGAATCTGGGAGTGGTGATCCTGTAGTTGGTCACAAAATGGGTATACCGAGTCGTGTTGAGTCATGCATGGGTGTATGCATTGCATTTGATATGTTGTTTTGTTGATGTTCATGAGTATGTTGATTATGATGATTATGATGAGCTGTGTTGGCATATGTGAAATATATTTATGTTTATATTTCTGTCGTTATATTATTATTTAATAATGTAATTCTCACCCCTTCTGCATGTGTTTATGTTCATCTATGATGAGCAATGTGCAGATAAAGAGGAGTAGCTATTGTTGAGGTTTGAAGAATGAGTGTAGAGTCATTCTACAGAGTCGAGTCAAATGCTCTGGTCATGTGACACCGGGGTTATGGGATTCGATAGATAATTATATTATTATTTACGTTGTTTATGATGACTAATATGTTGAGATGTTTTGTTGAGATAATGTTGAAACATTATTATGAATTGTTATATGATGAATGATAATATTTGTGTTGTTGTCCGCTGCGAAGTTTTAATAAAATAAATAATATGTTTTATGTTGTGATGCGATAATTGTTATGTTGTAAGAAATGTAAACTCTTCTACATGTTATACTCTGATAATCTATTTAAATATGTCGTTTGGGTAGAAGGGTGTTACATCACACATTCCACTCCTATATTTTAGGCTTTACGTGCGTAACGGAGTGGACGGTTTCCCCTAAATTCTCTCATGCACTCGGAGACGCTTGGACCATACTGAAGACACATTCTAGGAGACGGTTATCTTGGGAGGTGAATATAAATAAACCTCACAAAAGCCAATTGAAGCTCTCTCGGCCCCGTACAATTTTTCCAGCATTCTAATTTTTCAAGCAATTTATTTCTTTCTTTTTTCTAGTTTAATTTCTGAAGCATACAATTTATTTTCTCACGATAATTTCTACACCGGAAACTATTGTGTAATTTTTACTGGATCTGACCTTACGTTAGATCATAGTATTTTATTTCCTTGTTTTTACTTTCCTATCTGATCGAGAATTGTGAAGAACAAATCCAACCGACCTGTGGTGGAGTGTTCGAGCACCGAAGCGTAGGAGATAAAATCCAGATTTCTAGTATTTTTCCAGGTTCATTAATTAATTGATTTATCGTTTTAATTTACATATGCTTTGTTCCGCTGTTTATATATGTTGTTTGTTTGATATGGCCGTATTTATGCATGATTATTGTTTATGCATGTTTATCATGTCTGGCTAATTAATTTAGATATCGATATGTAAAGTAAGCGGAATAAAGGAATCAAAGTTGAGTTGGTTTAAATTTATTTCAGAATATAGTCACTCTTTTTCTGGTCTCAATTTACAAAGTTAATACCAAGGTTTTTGTACGAGAGTAAAAGACATAAAGAAGTTAAAATCAATAGAACGACGGTTTGAGTTTTTAACTGGACAGTGTAAATTGAACATTAACTTTAAATCAGGGCGAAAGCAATTTTTAAGGTTAATTAAATTCTAATTATTTTCAAAAATTATTTTTAAAAGTTAAATGTGAGGACGAGAGTTAAGCATTTAAGTTTAATCATATAATCTAAGTCAACAGAGCGAGAGTTTGAGATGAGGGCGTTTAAACGGTTAGTATTTTCTCAAAAGGAGTTTCTATAGATTCTATTATTTTCAAAAGTGATTTTAGACTTAACGAAATAGTGAGAGCGTACGTTAAAGTATAAAGTCATAGTCTGATTCAACAGAGCGAGAGTTTGAGGAAAAGACTTTTAATTAATAGTGTCTACTGAAAAGACTTATTTTAAAATTAAGAAAAAGACCAACGAAGATTTGATTCCCCGAATACGACGAACTACATACTGATATCCATATTATTTTATATTTTATCTAGATTCAAATTTAGTTTTATTTTTTCCCCTAATCATTAAAGTATCACCCGCCTTAGCTTTACGCAGTAACCCTAGAAAAACGGTAGATCGATTCATTAAGTCCTTGTGGGATCGATATCTTTTAAAACTATGCGATTAGACTGTGCGCTTGCAGTTAGTACCCCAATAGACTCATAAAGTCGCGATCACTAAAGAGCCAATTTCGAAAGCTAAACTTTTGGTTTTCGATGGATTTGGTTAAATTGATTTGTCGGGTAAATCGGGTGTCTTTGGTCGATTTAGTATTTATTGGGCTAACACATAAAAATAGTCTATTTTTCTATAAAATTCACTTAAATTTTTTTATTTATTTTAAAACTATCAAAAATATTTATAATAGCCCGAAGAAGACCTATTTTTTTATTATTGAAAAAAGCATTATGTGATAATATTTTCAATATCATTTGACATTAATTTAGTCATTATCATCCTTTAAACCACAAATTAAATAACACTCAAAATTCTATATTACATGTCTGGTATAAATGCAAGTACAAAATGTTAGCATTAGATTATAAAAATGATAATAACCTGACAATATTATGTTAGCTACATTGATATTGTAAAATGACAATTATTTTGAGAAAAAAAAATGCAAATGAGACACTTTTTATGAGATGGAGGGAGTAGTAATAAAAATAAATATTATTTGAGTTCAGTTAGGTTCGATTTCCGAGAGATTTAAAATAATCATTTGAGTCCGACCAAAGCAACTTTATACTATCCAAATTAAACAACTAGATCAACCTGACATCCGACATGACTTGATCCATTTACACAAAAAGACAATAGATCGGTCGGTTTCAATCAGTTAATTCAAATCTGTCCACTAATAGACTTTATCTCACAAATCTCAATAGATATATAACCAAATATAATAAAAATAAATAAAAGGTTCAACTACAAGTCTTTCATTATTTCCACTCAATTCTAAAATATAAGACATTTTTAACCATTCATATAAATGAAAAATATAATTAATTTTGTATGAGAAGTATATATTATGTATGATTTTATAATAATATCATATATTAATTATACAAAAATTAATATAATTGAAAGAATAAATAGTGATGAATACTAAGGTATATTAAGGAAAAAAATACAATAATATTCCAATGAAATTATAAAGTGACTTTAATTTTGAACTAATTAGTAACTTATAATTTAGGATAGATAGAATATATACTATTCTATTTTATTAGTAACGGTTGCAGTCATAAAATAGTTATGTATAAATTAAGAATCGAGTTTAAAGATAGTTTATATACAACACTCAAGCTCCTCTTTCCAACTAGATGTCTCTTCAAAAAAAAGTTTGTGAAATTTTTTCATACCCAAAACTCATAGTCATAGTGGTCAGCTGACTTAAGGATGATATGGAAAAAATAAGTATTTTCCTTTTTTTATTGTGGTGTTCATTACTACATAAAGCATTTTTTTATCTCGGACATGAAATGTGTAATACCTCAGCTAAAAAAACGAGATAACGAAGAGCGACATAAAAACTCGTCATATGGACATGGGTTCGAGCCCCAACAGTGTTGGTGCAAATATATTAAGACTTTGCATGTATTTGATTCTGAAGCAAAACAAAATAAAAGTTAAATAAATAAAATAAATATTCAAATATATGACTTTGTGCTCAAATAAATATTTAATAAAACAAACCTTTAACCCAAGTAATTTTTTGCTCTTGCAATCCATCTTAGAGAACTTTTCTAAACGTTTTTATGTTTCAGGCGGATCACTAATGAAAGTTTCCTGAGCGGTGATAAACATTAAATGAACGACAAAAATTTGTTTAAGGGAGTTGAATATAGTAAAAAAAAGCTTAATTATCCCCTTAATCACGAAGAAAATCGAGGTAAGTAAGTTGTTTTTTTTAAATTACATTATTTACCCATAATATTAAAAATACATTGTAAAATCTGTTTCACAATGAGAATTTTTATTTTCCAGGTCCAGGTCCCATGCAAGATGCTAGAGATTTGTTTCCCAATGATATTTTTGATTTTTTCCCTTGCAATCCATCTCAGAGATCTGTAGTAGCAACTCATGATCAAATGAACGGTGATGAATATTTGCTCTCTTTGGGGCTGCTACACATAAGTTAGTTTTAGGGTAAAATCTGTTTAACGAGTGTTTTTATAGTAAAATATGATAAAAATCGAGGTGAATAATTCTTTTTTTTTTGTTGAAATTATAAAAAATATTAAAATAAATTGTTTACAACAACGAAGATTAAACTCCGGATTTAGTTGCATTCCCTTCTTTGTTCAAAGGTTAAGCTATTTTTATTTTCCATGTCCAGGTCACATGCAAGATGCTAGAGATATGTTTCCCAATGATAATTTTTATTTTTTGCACTTGCAATCCATCCCAGAGATATGTAGTAGTAACTCATGATCAAATGAACGATGATGAATATTTCCTATCTTTGGGGTTGTTACACATAAGTTAGTTTTAGGGTAAAATCTGTTTAACTAGTGTTTTATAGTAAAATATGATAAAAACCGAGGTGAATAATTCTTTTTTTTGTTGAAATTACAAAGAATATTAAAATAAATTGTTTACAACAACGAAGATTAAGCTCCAAATTTAGTTGCATTCTCTTCTTTGTTCAAATGTTAAGCTCCCTTCCTTGTTGGTTAAACTCCCTTCTTTATTGGTTAAGATCCCTTCTTCGTGTAACTTGAAGCAAGAATAATTTTCTACACTTGCAATCTATCAATTGAGTACTCTTCAAAGGTTGAACTCCTTTCTTTAATTGAGGGTTATTCTAAAAATACAACAACAACAACATCAACACCATTTTATGAGATAGATTCAAAGGATAGAAAAAATGTTTTGTTCAAGATAGAAGAACATTCAAGATTTTTTCTATCTTACAATCCATCCCAAAGAATGATGTTTACGAGTTTGCGACGGCTTCATATTAGTAAGGATTAGGGTAAAATTTGTTTAACGAGTGTTTTTATAGTAAAATCTTATTATTTTATGTCTCTGTTAAATAAAAAACCGAAGGTTTAGAACATTTTGTTTACACTTATAAACAAATAAAATTATAAACTACGATATTTGAGAATCGAAGCTTGTACTGAGTTGTTTTATCACCTCAGTGTTATGAAAAATCGAGAGAATGTGTGGTTTTTTTAAGGGTAATGCTATCTTGTGCCCTAGGGGCACATGTTAAGAACTAATTGTAGAAATATTTTCTTGGAACTTGTGCATGGTCATTATCAAAATTTTATAATTAATATTTTTATTACTTTTTTCAATATAAACTTTCTATTTATGAATGGCTTAACATGTGTCCTTGGGGCACAAGTTAGCATTATCCTTTTTTTAATAATAAAAATTAGCGCGCTTTTGGCTTTATACTTCAGTTTTCTATTGTTCGAGGTGAAAACTTCGTCATGAAAGGCGTTATTTGTTGTAGTGGTTAATCATTAGGTAAGTAAATTTCTACTTTTCAAGAATAAAGTACTATTTTTCCATTTTTCTTGCGTGTCATTAATTCATACATGAACTACAAGGTGCAAATACAAATATGTAAATGTTAGAGTATCAACTAATACAGAAGATTAAAAAGAAACAAAAGTGAAAGACAATAAACACAATTGATATTTGTTAACGCAATATGACCCATGATATCTACTTCTACGACTATAAAGCAACTATAATTCCTTTTTATTTTTGTGATGACTTAGGGTTACAATATTACAATGTTAACGCATTATGACCAATGATGCCTATCGAAACCTTATTCGTTGTTTGGATTGAAGACTAATCACTTCAAGCCATTGTTAGTTGTTTGGTTAGAAGTTAACCTGAAATTTCATTTATATGTATAAGGGGATTCATGGGCATAACCTTCTAAAATATCTCAATACTAGTGGATACTCTCAAGAACAATTATCGGGGACACAATTAAGTCTTCTTCGACGAGTCTGTATGATTCTCCGATGTTATTTCTTTTCCCTTATCTCTTTTATTTTTAGTTATTGTTTCTTTACTTTGAATTTATGTTGGATATTTTCAACTGTATTATAAAATGATTTTAACTTTGGTTTCTTAAATGATTTTGTTTTAAGTCTCGTTTTTCAAACCTCCACAATTCACTATCTCTTGTGTATGGAGTCACATGTTCAACAAAAGCAAGAAGAAAACATTGACTTTATCTCAAAGAAAATTGATCGGTTGACCATGCATGCCACATGCCAACAAACAAATATCTTATATGAACTTGACCAAGATGGGAACGGGGAAAATCGTGACAAAGAATGACAAGAATGGAAGAAAGGAATTCTTTTCCAGACCGCTAGGATAGAAAAAAGGCGAAATGACGTTTCAGAGATATTTTAGAGGCAACTCATTCAGTAAAGATCATATTATCCATTGTGCATCACCAACAGTTGGGATTTCATTAAAATAATTTCAAAATACTCAAGTGCTTTAAAGAATAGAAAACATTATAATCAATTAACGTAGGGACACATATCATTTATTCTCAGTGAAACGTTACCTATTACGAGAAGGATATTAAATGTGCATCTTCCCAATGACGGTAACTTCCCATCAAAGACTTTCACTTCCCCGAATCTAGTGGCCGAGTTGGAGTACGTTTGTTAAACCTTCATCCAATAAAGTAGATACAAGAGATTGTGGGGCAACTATTTTAGGCTGGTAACTATGGCCAAGAAGAAAGACCCAATGATGCAATAAAAGCAATAGAGTGTTCAGAACATATATACTCATTATTTCCCATAAGAAAACGATTTCGTCCACCGGAGCTTCACTGGCCGTCCAAATCAATTTGACAACTGACCTTGATCGATGCCTCACTCTCATGCTTTATGTAGTTATCCGTTCTCCCATTTAAGAGAAAAGACATGTCATTTCTCAAGTATTCAAATCCATTACCACTCATACATTTTCTCTCATTCTCTTATTAACTTACACATTGAAGTGTTAGCGTTGTACGTAATCCCCTCTTCATCGTATCATGATCTCAAGTCCACCGCAACAAGTTCTATTTTTTTTGTTCATTGATCAACTTCAATTCTAATATAAAACTTATTTTAACATGTATGTATCTTACATGCTTAAAAATATATTTTCATATATTATTATTATTAATTATTATTATTACTTAAAAAATTCATTCAGAAATATCTTATTGATGAAATAGAATAAAACAGGACAAAATGGAACATGATATCATGAATTGGAGTAGAACATATATTCCATTGTTCGTGTATTTTTATAATTTGACTGAACGAAACATAGTAAATTAGTTTATTCTATTGCATTAACTCTAAATCAAATAGAATAAAAATTAAAGGATCAAATAGAATATAAAAGAATGAAAATTGAAGAATTTGATAGAATACGATGAAAGAATTCCATCATATTCGATCCCACTCCATCCATTATTTACAAATCAAAATAATAAAATCTGATTATTATTTCCTACTCTCTTTGAAAATAAAATACAAAGCTTAAATGATTTCCTGAAATTTGTAGTTTCATACCCACGAGAATATGGCAAACAAAACTAGTTAGTAAAGTAAGGGGTATGAGCAGATGATGAGATGGTGTAAATATCAATAACTTTTGTGAATTAAATCGTGTGTTGATTACCCGGCTGCCCCGCCCCGCCCCGCCGCAGTGTGGCAAAGTAACCAACCAACCTCCCTCTGCTGCTGTACTGTGGCGGCCGTTGAATAGAACAATGGGTAGATTTGTCCGTCTAGCTCGGAATATTTTCTCTTCCCCCGCCTTATTTCCCCATCCTTTCAAACACCTTCGTTTCGCTCCTCAATCACCGTTCACTGCTGCTAATTATTTCCACTCAGTTTCAGTTATTGTTCCCAACACTGAGACCCAACAAACAAATTCCGCAAACTCTACAAAACCGCCATCACTGTTAAGAGTAAGGAAGAAGACTCACTCTCGCCGCAACTCCGCATTCACACATACTAATAATAATACAGCCGTGGAGCTTGCATTCAATTCTGTTGTCAAAATCTTCACCGTTTCATGCAGTCCCAACTACTTACTTCCTTGGCAGAACAAATCCCAGCGCGAATCTATGGGCTCGGGTTTGTTAAATTAATTATTTAATTAATCAAATATAGATTGACATAACCAATTCGGTTAACTACATTAAATCAAATTTGTTTCATGTCAAAATATAACTTATGAATCTTTGTTTATGATGGTAATAATGCAGGGTTTGTAATTCTGGGCAGAAAGATTCTTACCAATGCTCATGTTGTAGCTGATCATTCATTTGTACTTGTAAGAAAACATGGATCTCCAAATAAGTATAGAGCACAAGTTAAAGCTGTTGGTCATGAATGTGACTTAGCTTTATTAATTGTTGACTCTGATGAATTTTGGGATGGAATGATTCCTTTGGAGTTTGGAGATATTCCTTTTCTGCAACAAGCTGTTGCTGTTGTAGGATACCCTCAAGGAGGTGATACCATTTCAGTCACTAAAGGGGTTGTTTCTAGGGTTGAACCTACACAGTATGTTCACGGTGCGTCACAGCTTATGGCAATACAAATTGATGCAGCCATAAATCCAGGGAATAGTGGTGGTCCGGCTATAATGGGCAAGAAGGTTGCTGGTGTAGCATTCCAAAATCTTTCTGGTGCCGAGAATATTGGGTAAGTCCTTTTATTTTCTATCTTTATTTTTCTACAGTTCAAAAATTTAACAAGATTCATTAACCCCTTAATCGGTCATTAGTTTCTGTATGTAGTATTGGGTAAGTCCTTTTATTGTAATCACTTTATAATTCAATCTTGCGACCTAAGTAAAAACCAAATTACTGGAGAAGATTTTCATATTGATGATTATAGGTCTTCACTTAGTTTGAATCTTTTGATAGAGCTGAAATAATGATACCTATAGGACAACTCAACCGGGTGTGACAGAGAAGAAAGGTAAGAAAAGAGTATTAGGACCAAGTCTGAGAGACCAATTACCCCTAAAAATTACTAGACCGGAATGCACAAACCATGCAAGTTGTCAATCTATCATGAAGTATTTGGTATTATGTTGGTCTGATGAAACATATTTTCTGCATAATAGACGACTTCTTTTCATATTGGCTGTTGCAGTTACATCATACCTGTGCCTGTAATAAAGCATTTTATATCTGGTGTAGAAGAAAATGGAAAATACATTGGATTTTGCTCCCTGGGTTTATCGTGCCAGACTACTGAAAATGTGCATCTCAGAAACCATTTTGGTATGCAACCTGGCATGACTGGGGTCCTTGTAAACAAAATAAACCCACTTTCAGATGCATACAAGGTTTTGAAGAAAGATGATATTATACTTTCATTTGATGGGGTGCCTATAGCAAATGATGGTACAGGTATGTTCTTTCAGTTTCTTTTCTTGGATTTTCTTACTTACTCTATAAACAGCCTTTGAAAAGTCCCAACCCCAAGCATGACTGTGATATGTAATATGGGAAGGTTTAAGATTGCAACAAACATGAAATTTATTTCATTTATGAGTTTCTGTCTTTGCTTCACTCATGCACCGGAAGCATCAAACTAATAGAGGTTTATATTACATATGATGCAGTTCCTTTCAGAAACAGAGAACGGATAACATTTGATCACTTGGTGTCTATGAAGAAGCTTAATGAAAACGCAGTAGTTAGAGTTCTGCGCGACGGCCAAGAGATTGAACTCAGTATTATTCTCCAACCTGTAAGTTTTATATATATATATATATATATATATATATATATATATATATATATATACTGAACCACTCTGTACTTGTGCTACACCAACCAAATTATTTATTCTCCAGTTTCTAACACAAACGGCCTATTGCATGTTTATTCACATCATATTGACCTTGCTATGGATACATTCGTTATGTGTAGTTCTTGTTCACTGCATGCTACTTGATAAGTTTTGCTTATTGTATTTTACTGTTTTGTTATACTTGCAACTGTTACAATTGTTTGTAGTAATAAAGTTGCTTTTGAATAATTGTTTTGTTGATGTTACTGTCTATATTTCAGATTCAACCCTTAGTTCCAGTTCACCAGTTCGATAAACTTCCAAGTTATTACATTTTGGCTGGTCTGGTATTTGTTCCACTCACTCAGCCATATCTTCATGAGTATGGGGAGGACTGGTATAATGCTTCACCGCGTCGTTTGTGTGAACGGGCTTTGAGAGAATTGCCCAAGAAAGAAAATCAACAACTTGTTATTTTATCACAGGTTAGCATCTTTTTAACTTCTAATCTTTTTAACTATAATGTAAATCTTGCAGAACATATGTTTGTTATTAGTACCTTTCATCCATTGTTTCTTCCTCAATTGCTTAGGCTTTTACATTTCACAGGCTCTTGCAAGAGGATTATTGTCTCTCTTGTGCTCCACTTTTTTGCTTTTTCAATAGTATTTCTTTTGTTAAGATTACTACATAGGATCCGCCATTTTAAAGATCATTGCCGTAAGTGAAACATTAAGATTATTCATCTTAAAAGTTAAAACTCTATAAACTATTCAAATAGAAATACTCTGGACAAAGTGAAAACAAGGCACAAGTGTTAATAATTTAACTAGTAGTTATTGGGGGAAACCTAAATTTAATTACCTCATTTAACATAGGATGATGGTAAATTGCTATACATTAAAAAAATAAATAAAAAATAGTTGTTTTAGCAAATTAACGCAGTTATTTGGTTTTGGAATCGTTTTATTAATAAGTATCTTACCGATTTCAGGTCCTGATGGATGATATCAATGCTGGATACGAGCGTCTTGCAGACTTACAGGTAGGTGCCAACTTGTTAATGCTTTAGCTATTATTAAGCACATGTCTGAGTGGGATGTTTTGACAAAGATAAAACACCTTTTGTTGTAAGCTCCTATTGTGATAGTTGCTACAAGTTTATTTTGTTCACTTGGAATGAATGTTTCTATTGCCTATTTGCTTAAATATGATAATTGTGATACTCAGGTTTTGAAGGTTAATGGAACAGAAATCGACAACCTGGAACACTTATGCCAACTTGTTGAAAACTGTAACACAGACAGTTTGCATTTTGATTTGGACGACAATAGAGTCATTGTCTTGAACTGTGAAGCAGCAAAAATCGCCACTTCCAGAATTTTGAAGCGTCACAGAATACCTTCATCAATGTCAGCTGATCTTATTAATGCACAGAGTAATTTGCAATTAGGAGTAACCAGCTCATGTTGAGACTGTAGTAACTCTTTCCTGCTTATTTATTCGCGCTCGATTTTTTTCTCGGAGTTGTAAAATTTTTGTTACTGTATTTGAGTTAACAACAATTTCTTTGTATTCATTACTGAACTTACTCCATAAGGTTACTCACTCGTGACAGAACTCACAATATAATTTGAAAATAAGATCAGGATTATGAATGAGAAAGTGATAATATGTAGGAGATACATTGTATTGTAGGTTAGAGGACACAAATGCCTCTAATCTAACTTGAAATATTCATGTAGTAGGATATATAACAAAATTGAAATAGAAATAATAATTGATTGATGATAAAAAGGAATTATTCGAATTACTCGGAGAGTAATTCAAATTCATCATCCCTGAGGTGCGCAACGAACTTGAGAGGACCACGAGGACCTTGAATATCTTCAGCAATAAACTCAACCTTGTAAGGAAAATTTGCAGAGATTCTCTTATCTTTCCAGATAGACACGTTCTGTTTGATGTTACCTTCTCTGCCGCTGAGATCAACCTCTGGAACTTTAGGAACATGATACACTTTCAGAGGAACCTTTACCCTAACACGCGCTCCAATCTTCAGTGATGAATCTCCTTCCACGTCGCACCTTATCATCGTCGCAATTCTTCTGCTTCTCTGAATCTTGGAGTTGGTGAACGGCAACGGAGCCGCCATTGTTGCAATTGTAGTGCTACTCGTGGTGCTCATCATGCTCGATTGTGTTGCGTTCGGTTCTTTCTATCACAAAATGAAAATATTAAGTAGGGATTGATTGCTTGATTGTGCCGCTCTCTATCTCTCTGCTACTCACTCATGGATATGGATAATAATAATAATATTATATTATAATTAATCAATTGGACTCTTCTTCTTTTGCCCAATCAAATTTTGGTCACATATTTCCTCCGTCCAATTTTATAAATAACTCTAATTCTAAGTTGTTCTCATTTTATAGTTTTTATTTATATTTATTATCGACTATTTATTACTGTATTTCTGCTTTTTATGTTTCATTTTTTCTTTTATATTTTTTAACTATCTATAATATATAGAAAGATTAATGGTTTGAAAAGCTTAAAAATGTCCATGTTATATATTGTGACTCGTGTCTATTTTATGAAAATTTTAATATTTAAATTAAAGGAGGATCCGTTTTATTTGCATGCGTATTGATGTGTTACGTGTATTTATCATAGTATATTTATCATAGTATAAAATTTTAAAAGAACATCAAATGAAAGCATTATAAAAAAATATGTATTATAAAATGCATACATATTATAAAACATTATTTTAAAAATGAAATATTAAATAAAGAAAAAATAAGAATAAATGATATTGTTGAAAAGTATATGTTAAATTAGTTTATTGAAAAAATAATATTTAAATAAGTTAAAAATAAATAACATAAAAAGTGTTTGTTAAATATTAGTTAAGGAAATAATTTTAATAAAAGATCAATGCAATAATTTAAATGGGTATTTTATAAAACTAAGTATGACCATTGAAATTTAAAAACTTAGGGCCCGTTTTAAAAAAAAAAATTGAGGAAAAAACATGTTTGGTAATCTAACTTTCAAAAATTGTTTTAAAGTTGAACAACGTTACAAATTTGCCATTGATGGATATAGTATCATTTTTCCTTGTTTTGTCCTCTTCCTAATTTCCAAAACTAAAAACCAAAAAATCAAAACCTCTAAAACCTATTTTAGATTTTTAGTTTTAAAAACTCACAAATAAAAAATAGTTTTGAGAAATAGTTTTATAAAATTAGACTACCAAACAAATTTTATAATTTTTAATTTTTAAAAACTAAAAAACAGTTTTTCAAAACCATATCAAACAGGCCCTTAGTATTTAATGTATTGAACTATAAAATTAAAAACAGAAGAAAAGTATTGTCAAAGAACCCATATGATTTCATGCTATATATTGAAAAAGTTCACATACTTTACATTCCTGATATTCTATTCCTTGTATTCTTAAACCAACAATCGCAAGTACCTTTCAGGTCTTTGTCTTCCCAAACAATGAGTAATGGAAAGCCAACTTCACCAGTTGAGAGGTTGTTCCAAGTCATTGACGACGACGTTTTGCTTTGCTTGTTGATTTACAGTTTCTTTTGCGGGTTGCAGTTTTGCGAGTTGATTCGTTCGTAACAATAAGGCATCCGTTTTTCGAGTTGATTTAGGTTTTCTCAGTTTTGCATGTTGATTTATCCATTGTTTTGATTGTTGTTTCATTTTTTTAGATCAACATCTAACATGGAAAAAGACGCAACATGGAGAAGATTTATGATGGATCTTGATTATTTGGAGTATGAGGAGACACATGAGTTGAAAAAGATTAAAAAGGGAGAATGATGGGTTGAATAAGTCAATGTTGGTAAAGGAAACGGTAAAGTCACAGATCCATCACTCGATGTAGCGAGGGAGAAATCTGCAATTGTGGGAACGCATGCACCAACAGCTGATGAAGATAATGGAAAAGGAAAAATCGCGGAATATGTCAATGTTGTTAGTGTGAGAAAATTCTTTACTTTGAATTAATTTTGAATATAGCAAATTGTGTGATCATCATCCATACGCTAGCTGTGCATTACATTACATGATACATTTGTGTTTTTATTGTGGTTTTATCCCATTTTATTGCTGCATATATAAGACATGTTATGACAGCAGTGAAAAACGACGAATTCTTAGAGGGAAAACAATTGAACACAAGATCAAAAGCAGTGTTGGAGCAATTGTTTGAGAGCACATAGAAACCTGAAAGAGAATTCATCTTCTTCATATTCTCAATCACTTTTCCTCAAGAACATCAACACATAATAATTCTTGTTCTTTGGATTAAAGGATTATCGAGATAACGTTCAGTGGTACGATCAAGGATCTAGCTGTGGTTTTCAGCGGAACGATCGAGGATCTAGCTGAGTTGAAGATTGAAGGGGGTTTCTAGGAAAAACCTACTGGTTTATCCTTCAAGAACTGGAGTGTTCTTGAGGGTTTGGGAGTCACGTTTGCAGAACAGATTCAGCCGCAGCGTTGCGTTTGGAGATCGGGGGATTTCGCAATCAGGTCGTGGAACCAGTGAATTGTTTGCAATTTCGTGCAGGAAATTCTTGATCGTGCTCAGATCAAGTGAAGGTTCATACAAGAAGAAGTTCTTGGAATTTAGAATTCTGTCTTTGTATCATAACCTTGTATCAACGGATTCGGCAATAATTGATAATCAAAGTTCTCAATTTCATTTGAAATTGAGAGGGAGACGTACCCACACGCGAGGACGACGTGGGGAACTTCCTTACCAAGTCTCTGCGTATCGTATTCTTACCTTACTCCTTTTTACGTTTAAAACAGTTTTCGCAATTTCAGTTAGTGTGTGTTGTGATTGTTCCTTTTGCAAGACAGCAGTGGCAAGAAAACAATTTCAATTAAACACTACTGCTGTTCATCATTGATCACATACACACCAACTGTTTGACAAAATTGTTAGCTAGACTTTATTCATTGGAAATAGACTTTAATGATAAGTGCATTCAATTAGCTAAAATTCTGGTGTGGATTGTTCCTGTCATTCTTATTCAAATCCAACATTAAGCTCGTGTGTCCGGTTTTCTAGTAGCGGTTCAGAATAGACGGAAGTCGATTCGGGACTAAATTTTTCCGCCAATTTTAAAAACTCTGATAAAACTTTAAATCCGTTAAATTTCAAAGAGGTGATCTATTCACCCCCCTCTCGATCACTAGCCACACCGTCTAACAGTTAGTGTGGTGTCAAAACCTAATGTTGAAAACCAAGAGTTGGATGGACAAAAAAGGAAAAAGTCCCTGTCTCCGGGTCCTTCACATATCTCAATATCATTAGAAAGTTTGAGGTAAAACCTTCATTGTTATGATGTAATATCCACATAAATATTATAAATAAACCAAAGCAAATGGTTGTTTTCATGTTGTTTTAAACTAGATTCAAAGACATAGATTTATGACATGCATGCCTGTTAGCTAAAGTTGTATTTGTCATGTGTATTGTGGATGTAGTTATGTAGATAATAGTTCATTGGATGATGACAGTGTTGAGTCTGAGGAATTTGAGTTTGAAGAGTGAATTTGGGAGAGGATAGTTAAACCAAGAAATGTTATCAAGAGAAACGAGTTGGTTAGTTGTATAATATATAATAACTATGAGCATTATTAGTTTGTAGCATGTGACAATAATTGATGAAATAGTTTAAATATGCAACAAATTCCTCGTGAACTGATTAGGACGTGTTTGTCAAGGCCTTAAAGCTCGACGAAGCTACTTGATATCTACACCAGAGTTTCGTACCAGTGCGAGCTAAAAGAAAAGAACGACGTGGAGGAAAAGTTTCTTGCTAACGGCTGGTATGACTTTGCCAAAAATAGAAGGCTGAAGAGAGGAGGTGTACTATCATTTTGCCTTCGCTATCCTCCAGCCATAAGACTCTTAGTATTTGTGGTTAACCGATAAATGTTGGTTGAGGATGTGCATTAGAGTCATATGTTTTGATGGGGTATGTGTATGTTTTGGCAACAAAGTTATGTTATGTGGTTAAGGGTGTTAGTCCAGTTCTAATATTTTAAATCAGGTTTAATCAATGTTTGTAATTATATTTTATATTCAGTTTGAACAATTAATGTTTTAGAAGTAGCAACAATGATGTTATGTGATGTAGTAACAACACCATTTTATGGTGTTGTATGTAATATAAATATTTTGTATGACATATTAATTAATGGTAGTTTTAATTGATGTTGTCTAACAGGTTTGAATGCTCATTTATTCATTTGTGAGATTTTATTGATAGTTATTACTTCTAATGGAAGTGATTTTGTTGATCCAAGGCTTAATACAAATGTTGGAAAAGAACATTCAGATTATCATGTTGCAGGTCTGGACATAAGTGGGTTCTTGTTAAAAAATGATGTATGTATTGTTGCACTATAAAAATAATTGACACACACATAGTACTATTAAACAATGCTATGCAAAATGAAAAAACGGTTTACAAGAGAGTAATATGTAAGCGTGTATGCTGTGTTTGTCACTTGTGAAGTTTTAATAGGTCGAAATATGTAAAATGTAATGCAAATACATTGTAGGGGTTAAGATATTTTGTGTGTTATTATGGATAAAATATGGATTGTTGTATGTCCATAAAGACAATTATTGTTGCATGCTTTACTCACATGAGCAATAACTGTTCGTTGGAAAGTGACGAAATTAATGTTCATACGTGAACATTGGTGGGTGTGGTGTAGAATGCTCAATAATAAGTAGTAGTGATCTCTTATCACTTCTACCATATAAAAACCATTAAGATATGTCTCATCACTATTTCCCTTACCTCTTGCAACCAAAATCGATTTTTTTACGAAAATAACTCTGTTTTTCAAGAAAATTCCCAAAATAACCCTGGTTTCAAAAAATTCCCATAGTACCCCACTTTTAGGAGGAGGCGCCAATCCAATTGGCGACTCCTCCTAAAAATTGAATGGAGGCGCCAATTGGATTGGCTATGGCACATGGTGCAGCCAATCCAATTGGTGCCCATGTGTATCACTTGAGAGGAGGCGCCAATTGGATTGGCACCTCAGTGTAAAATGCAATTTTTTTTGTTAAATGGTCTACATGATACATAATTTTGAAATAGGACCAATTGATATTAATAAAAAATTTCGTTTACACAAAAAATCCTAATGATTCTGACCCGGATCACCTAACCGACCTCCGGTCCCATATCCCCTAGCTACCCTAACCCGTGGCCCTAACCCACGTTGATGATTCACCACTGGTGTTTGAGCATCTGAGGGGCCAGGAGCGTCACTACCAACTACAGGAGATGGCCTGTTGAGATAGTCAAACAAATCGACATAGTCTTCAGTATGCATCGGGGGTGTATCGTTGTAGCTGAGTTCATGACCCATGCCAGAGTAGTTGGGTTGTGTTTAACTCATTGGTGGGCGACCGAAACAGTTGAAGGAAGACATGGGTATGAATGATGCTTCGAGTAAAGGTTGGAAAGACTGTTGGGGTGTTTGGTAGAGATAGGGTTGTTAGAGGTTTTGGTTTTGTGAGGTTTGGGCTTCTTGGCTATGGTAGGAGGATGGCGGTTGGTGTTAAATGATCGTTGGATGTTCTGGCTAAGGCAACTTTGGTAGGGTGATGTGTTGGGTGCGAAGTGATATTGAGTCTCAGGTTGATGATCAATTTGTTGGTGGTGGTATGGGGTATGCTCTTGGTATTGGGGTTGGGTGTATGGCATGTTTTGGTTGTATGTTTGTGTATTGGTGGAACGAAAAGTTTGATGGACAAGGGGTTGTGTGTATCCGGTCTGACAATGTTGTTGGGGGTTAGATGTTGAGGTGTATGGTGTGTAAGTTTGTTGGCATGGGTCGTACAGGTACATATCCTCGACGATGAACTGAAAACCAATCGATCTGTACCAAGCCATATAAGTACGACTTGGTTTTTCTTCATTTGGCATGACTGCGTCAGTTAAGTCATGGTCATGGTGGTGCTTCCATTTGCGACACTTCGATCTTGCGAAACTTTGCCATTGATTGAAGTTCCATTGGTCGTTAAGTTTGCGCAGATGCCATTCTCCTAGGCTTGTTGGGGGATCTTGGATGTTTTAGGGCACCGAACTGCAACTTCACACATTATTGTGCATCTCCACAGTTGTGAATCGTATTATCGGTGTGCATGCAGTCCATACGGCCGCGTCTTCAGCGTTGACCTCATGGTCATGATCCAAATTTAGGTATGGATGTCAAATGAACTGAAATGTGAAAGTAAATTGGATTATAATCTTGGTAGAAGAAGTTAACAAATTATCACGAAATAGTGAGGTTATTATCCTTACGTCTGTCGGTCGAAGGTGATAAAACAGATTGTGATACTGAGTAATACAGTGTCTAGAACATCTGTTATAACTCATACCACGTGCATACCATCTGCACCAAAAAGGTAAAAATATTAGTTAGAGATAATAATCTTTAAAGAAGTAAGTAAATATATAGCAATTTAAACAACTTACTTTTGTGCATACGGGAATGTGAAAGAGTTGTTATTGACGGGTGCTAGGAACGATAGTCTTGACCAACCCCATGCTTAGAGAAAAATAGCACATCCAGAAAAGGTAGATGTGTCTTTGTATGAGTTTTTGCACAAAGAGCTATAGAGATAGGCCAGACAAGCAGATCCCTAACTATAACTTCCTATTCTATCTACATGTCTAAGTAAAGATAAATACATAATATGCATACTAAGTATAATGTAATACCTAGTTTTTATTATTCGAGCATCTTCGATAGAATGCTCATCTAAGTATAAACTGTTATAGTATAACTTAAGGCGTGAAAGGAGTATACCTTGATCTCTTGAGTTATCATCTAACAAATAAGTCTCCAAGAGGTCCATGCAAATTGAATTTGCATAGTTGGTTTTACCATTTACAACCTTACCTTCAATGGGCAGTCCCAAAAGCATGTAGACGTCTTCTAACGAAACGGTACACTCACCGGTTGAGGACCAAAATGTGTGTGTCTCGGGACGCCGTATTTCGCGTAAAGCAATAATGAATTTGTTATCTACCGACCAAGACAAAATTTTACTTATATGTCCAAAACCGGCGAGTTCAACATAAGGTTGAATCATCGGGTCCATATGGACATATTCGTGGACCCGAGTCCGGAACCTTGAAACATCCTACAAAAGAACGAACAAAAAACTTTACTAAGTTGATATGTTATTAAAAGAGACTCTATTAAAACAAATAACAAAACAATAAAATGCTTACATAAGTTGTTATGTTTGCAACCGTTCCTCTGTGCGATTCGCCCATTGTGAGGATAGACATTTTGTCAGGGATGAAAGCGGTTGGTGCAGATGAAACTACAAGAAGTTGTTGCAGATGAAATTATAGAAGAAGTAGTGAGTGATGGTGTGGATGAATTTATAGGCAAATGAATTAGAGCATGGAACATTGTGTTTGCATGTGGTAGCTAAATGAATTGGCGCCCATGTGCATTTTGTACATGGTGTCGCCATTCAAATTGGCGCCTCCATAGGGACATGCATGACACACATATGTCTGATTGCTTGGTTTCGAGGTCTGCATGCATGCAAGACAAGGTGTCTCCAAATGGATTGGAGCCCATGTGCGAGGAATATAAGGAGGCGCCAATTCATTTGGAGTGTGTGTTTGCATGTGTGACATGTGGTTGTCCTCTCTCTTGCATGTTGGACATGTCACTTCTGAGTAGCTTGCATGGTTAACACATCATTTCGGACTAGCTTGCATGTGCGACACATCACTTCGAACTAGTTTGCATGTGAGACAAATTACTCACCTATTTAAGTGTCTTACTATCAACATCCAAGACTCAACCCACATTCATTTGCAGCAAGAAAATAGTTTTCATCTACACAGTGTCATCTTCACCAAAATATAGTGTCAACGTTCACTGCAATGGTGAAACATACGAGTCTGAGTTATACGGTTTTTGTTTTCGAAACATCGATACCATTCGACTTACGATCAAGAGAAACAACCTTCTTGCATTTGAAAAAAAAAATACAATCCTATATAGGATCGGGTATTGTGTTAAAGATCACGTATCAAAATCCAATATTTTTTTAGAACAGTCAATGCAAGTTTTTCCCGCTTAAGGCACGGGATGATGAAGATGTTGAATACATGTTTGTTAGTCATGAACATTCAGGTTGTAATTGTATTGAGTTGTATATTACTCTTCAACCATGTATACCATCTCAGCAGTCTCAAATAACCAGTCAGGATGAATCTGGTGAATTTGATCCACAATGGTCAAATGACGTCAACCCAGAAGCAGAAGCAGAAATGAACGTCGTTGATGAAGAAGAAGAGGAGACCAAGATACAGGTTGATCACATGCTGAACAACGATATTGAAGATGATGATCAACCACCGCCAATACCTCATAATCATGTCTACAATCCGCCTCAACATATGTCAAACATGGATCTGCATGACGATTAAACATCCAACAATGTTTTCTATAACCCGTATCCATGATCAGAAGGCGAATTAAAGGTGGGATACATGTTTCGTACCAAAGAAGAATGTGTGTGAGCTATCAAAAAATTCTACATGAACAACTCTGTTGATTTTACAGTGAAATGCACTGATTCGAGAAGGTATGCCATCGAATATCATAACATCCTTTGTAAGTTTCGGTTGGTTGTGTCTTACAAAAATAAAAACGACTCTTGGGAGATAGCTTCAATAGACCCACCTCACAGTTGCATTGCAACTAACATTGAATAAGATCACCGTAAATTAAGCGCTGCATTGATATGTCAAGACATTCTGCCGTTGGTTAATAAAGACCCATCAGTGAAGGTGAGTATAATTATATCTCATAACAGAACAACATATAATTATACTCCATCTTATAAGAAAGCCTGGATTGCGAGGACAAAGGCTCTTGAACAGGTATTCGGCAACTGGGAGGATTCATACAAAGAATTGCCACGGTATTTATGGGCACTAAAAACATATGTCCCAGGAACTGTGGCAATTATGGAGACATTTCCAGCAATGATGCCGGACGGAACCTGTGTTATAGGGAATATAATCTTTCATCGTCTCTTTGGGGCGTTTGACCCATGCATCAAAGGTTTCGCATTCTGCAAACCTATTATTCAAATTGATGGCACTTGGTTATATGGCAAATACAATGGTACTTTGCTTATGGAGGTTGCACAAGACGGCAACAACAATGTCTTTCCCATTGCCTTTGCTCTGGTTGAAGGTGAAACGGCTGGTGGATGGGGTTTCTTTCTTCGACATCTCAGAATGCATGTGGCTCCACAAGCCAATCTCTGTTTGATTTCTGATAGATATGCTGCCATTGAGAGTTCCTACAACAACCATGACAACGGATGTCATGATCCTCCTTCTACCCATGTCTTTGCATTAGAAATATTGCATAAAACTTCATGCGTGCAATAAAAGATAAGAATCTTCGCAAGAAGGTGGTGAATGCTGGGTATGCTCTAACTCAACCGTCATTTCAATATTATCATGATGAACTTAGACTATTTAATAAAGACGCAGGAAGATGGCTGAATAACATACTAGTAGAGCAGTGGACAAGGGAATTTGACGGAGGTTGTCGATGAGGCCACATGACAACAAACCTTGTGGAATGCATGAACGGGGTATTCAAAGGAATTAGAAATCTGCCAATAACCACCTTGGTAAGATCGACCTATTATAGGTTGGCTTCTACCTTCGTAACCAGAGGTGAAAGATGGAGTGCGGTGTTAATGTCTGGGCAAGTATTCAGTGAGTGTTGCATGAAAGTCATGAAAGAGGAGAGCATCAAAGCTAGCACACACGCTGTAACAGTCTTTGACCGTCATAGGTAAAATTTCAGCGTCCAGGAAATAATGGACCACAGCGAGGGGAGACCAAATTTAGCCTATGCTGTTAGACTAAACAGAAGTTGGTGCAACTGTGAAAAATTTCAGGCCTTTTGCATTCCTTGCTCCCATGTCATTTCAGCATGCGCATATACTCGTCAAGACGCTTACATCCATTTATCTGATGTGTACAAGGCCGTCACCGTCATGAATGTATATAATAAAAGCTTCTCGGAACTACCAATGGAGGAATACTGGCCTCCATACGAAGGTGATATAGTTTTGCACAACGAAGAGATGCGTAGAAAGAAAAAAGGAAGACCAAACATCACACGTATCAGGACAGAAATGGATTCGACATATAAAATGATAAGATTATGTAGTATCTATCGTCAACCAGGACACAACAAGAACAATTTTTCCCAATCGAGGAGCATCATCTGGGTCATAAGCTTTTTGTAACATTGTATTTCTGTAACCTTCAATCATTATATATCATACATTTTTTATTACAACGAGGTTCACAACAAACATCAGTACAAAATAAGCTAATTGAAAACATAAACATTTCTAACTGATTACAACAATCAAATTGATGTCATCTCAACCGAACATCATTTCCCTAGCATCCTTATCAGTTTTCATTCACACCCAACCTAAGATACGGTCGAGTCTCTCAATACTTCTAATTTTTCTCCTTCTGGTATTTTCCCATCTAACCAACTAACCAACTCCCTCTTCAGTTGATCGAACATAGTGATGTTCCAGAACATCATCAGCATCTGAGGTTTATCTCTCGCATAAGTCACCTTTCCGTATCGGTGACGAACACCAAACATGATTTCCAAATGATGAAATGAGATGTGGAACCATGATTCACACAACACATTTATTTATAACAAAAAAATTGTATTTTACACTGAGGTGCCAATCCAATTGGCGCCTCCTTTGTAAAAATACACATGGGTGCCAATTAGATTGGCTACACCATGTGCCCTAGCCAATTCAATTGACGTCTCCATTCAATTTTTAGGAGGAGTCGCCAATTGGATTGACGCCTCCTCCTAAAAGTGGGGTACTTTGGGAATTTTTTTGAAACCAGAGTTATTTTGGGAATTTTCTTGAAAAATTGGGTTATTTTCGTAAAAAAATCCAATTCTAGATATGAAATGGAAAAGAATGGAATTCTTCTACACTCAACCATGATATACTCTTTTCAATTGTTAAACTGTCATCACAAGTAAGTAAATTATTTTAATTTTAAAACTGTCATGTTTCGACTTGCTATACTATTTTAGGAATCATAAATTAACGCACAAAAATCTCATTTATATGCAGTCATTTTTTGAAATTGAACCTTCTTTTATTGATCAATTTGAAAACGGGATAAAAAACATGGACCATTTTGAACAACCAAGGTATTCATCATGTCTTAATATATAAAAAATACCAAGTGCATCCACTTATAATCAGTGGATGACACCATATAGAGGCGTTCTACAATCTTCCATCTGATGTTGTAGTTAAAGTTGGTTATTACGGCAACAACAATTTTGGAATAAATGGGTTTAAACAACTGCTGAATTTTGAACAGTTACTGCGTTACCATGGCAGGTTTCTCTTCCACAAAGACATGTATGCTTTTGAAATTACTTTGACCCCTATAAGCGTGACACAACTAAAATTAGTTGAGTATCTTGAACATGTATGTTGTCATGTGGCTTAATTATTATATGTTATTCAAGGCTTGAGATAACTAATTACATTGCTTGTGTATAAGAGTTGCAGGTTGATTTTGCAACAATATTAAAAGAGTATGACTATGAGGATCTTATCCTATGTGGTGATAACGGGAAGACAAAAATCACGACGTTATTGAACATAGAAGACTCATATCGTACCAAATTGGCATACAAATGGGATGAATCTTGTGAAGCTAATCGATACGAATCTGGTGACAGAATCCGATTTAGATTGAATGTTACTTCCTTAACCAAAAAATATCATGTATATGAACTTAGTTTAGTCTAATTTGTGTTTGTATTGGTACTAAGAATAATTATGATAAATTAAAGTTTGATGCAATATGGACATTTGTATTTATGTTTTGGAAGTGAAATATTAAATGAAAAAATGAACAAACTTTCATGGAATACTTATAATTAAAACCGATGTTGTTTGAAAAACATGTATTGTACTCGAAAGTGAGTCTCTATTACTGGCATCGACATGACATTACAAATGTTTAGTCATTCATCTGTTAAGTAAATAAGATAGTGTTCAACAGTTTCATAATGGTATTCATTACTGTGAAATCTACAAAGCTTTTAAAAATCTTGTCTTGCCATCTCAAATAAAATGCACTGCAGTGGTAGACGTAAGATATCCCATGGTGCTCATAATGGTAAAAGTCATGGGCTGACATACCTAAAAGGAGTATAAAAGCATCATTAATAATAAATCTATATTATGTGAAATAGATAGGATAAAAATATAATTTGTCAAATTCAAATTATAAATATCATAGTTCGTATATCGATATCATGTTCAAAATAAAAAGCAAGACGTACCAATTAAATATTGTTAAAAACCTCTTTGTAGACAATGTTTGTTGTGGAAGATTTCAGATTGTTTTTTTCGTCGTGTATCAATATCTTGATCCCCTTCTTACTTGTGACCCAGGAAAGTGCCACGTATATTTGACCATGAGTAAAAACATTCATGGGAATATAAAGTCCTACCCAATCCAAGGATTGTCCTTATGATTTGTTAATGGTTATTACATATGAGACAATGATTGGGAATTGATGACGACTTAGTTTGAATGGCCAAGGTGACTGAGATGGGGACATATCCATTCTTGGAATATAAGTGACATTGTCATGTCCCTTTCCACCCATATCAGTGCTTCAAGTACATGCATAGCCAATTTTGTCATAATGAGTCTTGTTCTGTTACACAAACCCTCAGACTGATCGATGTTTCTCATTAACATAATTGGTGTTCCAACCTTTCATTTGATGTGATGGTTTGGTAACCCATAAGTTTTTAAAGAGTTCAAAAATTTTGGACTTAGGACGTCAAGCATGTTATTGTGGTGAATTTCGGATCTATCTACAGAATTTGGGTTGTAGTAATCCCTAATCTCACCTACAATAATAGTAAAAAAAATATTTCAAACAGACACCAATGTTATGAAACTATAGCTGATGTAACATGAATGAAGTATACCTGGAATTTTGGCAAGGACATGATCATTAATTTGATCTACCATTTCTATTGTAGATACTAAAATTTCCTAACTTTTCAGGTACTCATAAGATTGATAGTTCTAGATAAAGTTTGGATAAGTATTGTCAATGATGGAAACAATTGGATCATCAAAGTCTGTAATTAGCATTTCAGATGGAATCTTAATTTCTGCAAAACCGTTGTTTGGTTCTGAAACTCTACCTTCACCAATCTTCAACAACCAGTTGGAAAATTATGAAATTTCCTTCTTTTCATGTGCATCCGCACCATGACTAAGATGTATATTCTTGGTTAAAGTTAAGGCTTGTACAAAGTTCCATTTATAAGATGCATTGATGGCTGAGTGTACAATATCTGATCGACTCCCTCTTTGTACAACTGGCAATATATATCTAAAGTCACCACCAAAATTGACTACCTTTCCACCGAACACTTCATTAGAATTTCTAAAGCTAATCCTGACATCCTTTAAAGCTTTGTCAAGAGCTTCAAAGTAGATTTTTTTTTGCCATTGGTGCCTCATCCCAAATTATCAACTTCGTTTGCCTAAGTAGTTCCGCGACATCATCATTATAAGCAATGTTACACGTCAACAATGGTTCAGACAAAAGACATATATTTGCATTGTCAACGATGGCAACAATTGGATCATCAAAGTTTGTAATTAGCATTTCAGATGGAATCTCAACTTCTGCAAAACCGTTGTTTGGTTATGAAACTCTACATTCACCAATCTCCAACAACCGGTTGGAAAATTATGAAATTTCCTTCTGTTCATGTGCACCCACACCACGACTAAGAAGAATTTCAACATTTTTTTCTCTTCATCTTATCTTGTATGGAAGAGTGAATGATACTTTAAATTGGTTAGGTACATCAAGTGTTTCATCTTGCAATGTTGTCTCACATGCACATTACTTTTGTGGTCTTTGTGTGCTTTGGAATTTTGTGAAGACTTCCAGGCCATTTTGTTGATTTGCACTTAGTTTTGTGTTGTTTTATTGTTCAATGTTAGACAATCAAAGTGCATCTTAACATGTGATATAACTTTCTAAAAAATATAGATCTGAATCCAGGAAAAATCTATTATTATTTCAGATTTAAAAAACTGTAAATAAGGTACTTCTTTTCTTTTTTATTTGATTTTTGTTTATAATTTGATATTATATTTGTTATTAGAAAAGTACTCCATTGTTTTTTTTTGTATAAGATATAAAAACATTATAAAAAAATTAATAATTTGGATGGATCTTGCAAAATTGTTCTTAATATTATTAATACTAACAACTTTTTCTTTTATTCTTAATCTTTATTTTATTTTTTTAAGGTGTGTTAACAATGAACAACATTATACAACTAAGAATTATTGCATATTTTTATTGTTGGGGAACGAGGTGTAGAAGTGTCAATGAGCCAAATGTTCATGAATCCAAGAGATTTTAATGCTACATATCCACCCATTTCAGACTTGAAACCCAACAATACAGAGTTCCCTTAAATAGACATTTATTCTACCTTAATTTTTGTATGATCATTTAATTCTTTTTTAATATAAATATTATGTTTAACTTTATTCGGTTATATTATTTATATCATTTTTATTTAACTTTAAAGTATGAAAGAGATTGTTTCGTGTAGTTGTTACTTTGAGCCGGTTTTACCTTTTCAGGTGCACCTTTTGTTTTAACCGATTCTGACTGTGGTTTTGAATCTGTTGTTTATGGATAGGCAATCTTTCTCAGTTGTTCTTTGATGTGAAATTTCATGATGTCATCAGCTTTCATGAATCTCTCTTGGATCATTTTCCACTCGGTCATGAGAGATATGTTTATTTTATCATCCTTCGTTACATCATCATCATCATCATCAAAATGGAGCCTTGTCCAGTGAGTGCAAACTTCGTCCATATGAATTTGGTTTTCAAGCTTCAGTTTCTTTGAAATTAAACAAGCACGTGGAAGACCGTAAAAATTCATAAGTGTACATCCATACTTTAAGCTATTTGAACCTGTTTTATCCACTCGCTTGACTTCGTAAAAAATAAAATTCAAAGTCGTTTGAGATATGTCGCCAACTAATTGTAAATAAAGGATGTCATATTTGAAGCTGTGTTCTATATGTGATGGACACATTGCAAGCCCCCAAAGATCAACATGGATATAACCAAGGGATCCATGTGTTCTTTGTTTTCCTTTATTGAACTTCACTCAGCAAGATTTTCCAAGTACACAGGGTTCACAAAACTCCAGTTTTTTGACATTGTCTCCACCAAGTAGATTTTATTTCCCCAATTCGACCAAACCCCTTTCACTGACATGGTCCAATCTCATGTGTTGAATTTTTGTCTTCGATAAAGGTTTCATGGATGTAACATCTGCAGAACCACTGACAACTTCAGCCTCAAGGCTATACAAGCCTTGTTTCTTCACGCCTCTTAAGACTTCCTTCGACCCCTTCATGGCTTTTAGAATACTTTTCTATCCTTAGAAAACATATCCTTTCTTGTCGAATTCACCAAGAGAAATCAAATTTCTCTTCAAATCAGGTACATAACTGACTTCAGTCAACAACCTTATTGACTCATCATGAAGCTTGAATCTCACAGATCCAACATCTGTAATCTTGCAAGCTTTATTGTTTCCAAGCAATACAACTCCACCATCTTAATCACATAGTTCATTGAACAAGTCTTTGTTTGGAGTCATGTGCCAAGTGCAACTTGAATCCATAATCCACTCTTTACTTGAGCCGCCGCTTGAAACCACAAGAAAATCAGATGAGTCGAAATCATCTTGAACAGTGGTTGCATTGCCATTATCCTTACCTCCAAAATCTTTCAGGCGTTCAGGACACACTTTTCTTGTATGACCCTCCTTTTTACAGTGATAACATCGAATACCAGACACATCACCACTATAAGACTTATGTTTACTTTTATCCTTCTTCTTGTCGAACTTGCCATCTCTCTTTGTGAATTTTTCCTTAACCGGCAGGCCTTCACTATTCGAAGATGGCTTGTGTTCCTTTCGTTCTTTCAAATCCTTAGAATACAAGGCTGATTGAACTTCTTCAAAGGTCAGAGACTCTCTTCCATACAAGAGAGTTTCTTTGAAGTGAGCATGTGATCTGAGCAAACCACACAACAACAATAATTATTGATCTTCATCCTCGATCTTGACATCACATTTTCAAGATCAACAACCAACTTGTTGAACATATCCAATTGCTCAGCCAAAACTTTGTCTCCACTCATCTTGAATGAATACAAAGTTTGCTTCAGGCAGATGCGATTAACCAACGATTTGGTCATGTACAAATTTTTGAGTTTCACTCATAACCCCGACGTCGGCGTCTCTTTTGAAACATGTCGAAGAACCTTATCACCAAGGGTCAATAAGATGACGTTGTGGGTTTTCTCTATCATAGTCGTTTTTCTTTGTCCATTAACTACAGAAATAAAATAAAAAATGAAACACATTTGCATGTTTTATAAAGTAATTACATTGAGATTTGTTAGGTTTATAATTTTGTACAGAAAACATAATGATGATTTTATATATTGTACTTCCTCTAGTCTGCAATCAAGGAAACATCGAGTTAAAGATTTTTTTAAATACAATGTTTGTTTATGCTTATATAAAAAAGTGTTCATTATTAGAAACACTTATACGAAACGGATGTAAGATATAGATTAAATTTGAACCATTTATCTTGCAAACATATAAAATCATCATTCAATTGTTTATACAAAATCATAAACCTGATAAATCTCAATATAAATACTTCATAGAACATGCAGAAATGATCTAATTGGAATTTTATTTGGCCTTTCTAATAACAAAAAGGCAACAACAGAGATATATATATTTTAAGGAGATAACTATTGCAACAAAGACCAAAACTCTTTCTAACTGAATCGCCTTGCCACAACCTCCTACCTAACCAAGCTTCCACTTTCCTTCGCACAATTTTAGAGAACTCATCGAAAATTAGCGGATGGTCTAAAATTTCTAC
Source organism: Lathyrus oleraceus (assembly GCF_024323335.1). Classification (NCBI taxonomy): domain Eukaryota; kingdom Viridiplantae; phylum Streptophyta; class Magnoliopsida; order Fabales; family Fabaceae; genus Lathyrus; species Lathyrus oleraceus. The sequence continues at coordinate 94,890,491 of NC_066579.1, read as the reverse complement.
CTCATTAGAACAAAAAACACAACAAAGATTCTTAAAATCAGTTATAATACCTCTTTTATTTAATTGATCCTTCGTCGGAAGCCTATTAAAAAAAGTTCTCCACTCAAAAGCTTTGATCCGGAACAGAATCTTCAACCTCCACGATATATTGCAAGCCGAATACAATCCCTCTGCCGAATCGTCTTTCTCAAAACAGACTGTCATAGCCTCATATGCCGACTTTGTAAATTAAGGGTTAAAGTAGTTGATGAATATGAAATGATATGAATTTAAATCTTTAATTAATATTTAAAGAATTTAATTAAGATAGCATGAGGAGAAAATAATTATATAATTGTGATATGTTTTTTTAAGATAAAAGTAAGTTTAATTATATAATTGAACTTAATTCATAATGCAAATCTCATTCTTATCCTTAGTTGAAACACAATTTTGTTATAGTGACGGAATTGATAGGTCGTCTATTATTTTTAAAATAGAGATTAATTACTATACACTGTCAGTGTAAAAAGTTTTACACAATCGATTCATCATCATCACCCATTTGCATTACTTTATAGATTTTTAAAATAAAAGTCAAACTTGTTTCAACATCCAACGGTTATGATCAACTGACGGTGTAAAATTCTTTGACACTGTCAGTGTATTTCAATTAAATCCTTTAAAATATTATATGTATTTTTGTTTGTTTAGCAGTTTATAGTTTTTAGGAAAGACCTATTTTTTAGGAAGAATAAAATTTGTTTTTGATCACGTATCTAGTTTGTTAGCAGTAGATTCTGTTTTGGTTGTAAGGTTATTTATAAACCTTATTTTCTTACTGAATATTCATCCTTCCAGTTATTTGTTATTTCAAAACTAACATTTGATATCAGAGTTGTGTAAGGGGCCAAATTAAAATTGTGTGAGCAGAATGACAACTCCAGAAAAGTTTGTGCAACCGGCCATTCCCAAGTTCGATGGTCATTATGATTATTGGTCAATGACGATGGAGAACTTTCTAAGGAGTAAGGAGATGTGAAATCTGGTTGATGAAGGAATCTTTGCATCAGCAATTGGGACAGTGTCAGTAAGCGAGGCGCAGAGAAAGATAGTGGAAGAAGCCAAACTCAAAGATTTGAAGGTAAAAAACTTTTTGTTTCAAGCTATTGACAAAGAACTTCTTGAAACAATTCTTGACAAGGGAAACTCAAAAGAAATTTAGGACTCAATGAAGCGGAAATATCAAGGGTCCACAAAGGTGAAAAGAGCACAACTCCAGGCATTAAGAAGGGAGTTCGAGTTGCTGGCCATGAAAGAAGGAGAGAAAGTAGACACTTTCTTGGGGCGAACATTGACCTTAGTGAACAAAATGAAGTCAAACGGTGAGATATTGTACCAGAGTATGGTGGTTAGTAAGATACTTAGATCTTTAACTATCAAATTTAATTATGTTGTGTGTTCAATAGAGGAATCAAATGATCTAAGTACTTTGAGTATTGATGAATTACATGGAAGTTTACTAGTTCATGAATAAAGAATGCAAGGATACCAAGAGGAGGAACATGTGTTAAAAGTGACTCATGATGATCGATCAAACAGAGGTAGAGGTCGAGGTGTGTTCATAGGAGGACGTGGCAGAGGGAGAGGGAGGCAACCCACAAATAAAGCAGTCATTAAATGTTTTAAATGCCACAAATTAGGACATTTCCAATATGAATGTCCTGACTGGGAAAATAAAGCTAACTATGTTGAATTAGAAGAAGAGGAACTTTTGTTGATGTCATATACAAATATTCATCAAGAAAAGAAAGAAGAGATATGGTTCATGGATTCAAGCTACATCAACCATATGACGGGAAACAAATAGTGATTCTCTGAATTGGAAGAAACAAAATTCAATCGAACAATGAAGCTTGGAAATGATACGAGAATGGCGGTAGTAGCAAAAAGGAGTATAAAGGTGCAAATAAATGGTATAATCAGGTAATATTTGATGTCTATTATATTCCTGAGTTTAAAAATAATCTATTAAGCATATGGCAGCTTCAAGAAAAAGGATTATCCATTTTAATTCGGGATGAAACTTGTAAAGTGTATCATTCTAAGAGGGGACTGATTATGCAAACTAATGAGTAGAAACCGATTTTTTTTTGTGTTAGCTCATATGCCATAGAGAAATTCCATGTGTTTGCAAACTGAAGATGTACCAGAGAAAGAGGCATGCATGTGGCACTGTTGATTTGGGCACCTGAATCACAAGGGATTGAGAACATTGACCTTCAAAAAGATGGTGATTGGCTTACCTGTTCTGAAATCTCCCAAGGAGTTATGTACAACCTGCCTAACTAGAAAACAACACAGATACAATACCAATGAGGAGTCTATGGAAGGCATCAAAACAACTCCATATAGTACATTCAGATATGTGTGGCCCTATCAAGCCATCATCCCACAGTGGCAAGAGGTGCATTCTAAGTTTTATCGATGATTATTCTCGTAAAACTTGGATTTATTTCTTACATGAAAAATCAGAAGCTTTTATTACTTTAAAAAAAATTGAGCTAGTGTTGAGAAGGAGATAGGTGCATTCATAACTTGTTTGAGGACTGACAAGGGTGGCGAGTTCACCTCAAATGAGTTTGGAGAATTCTGTAGATCACGAGGCATTAGCAGGAAATTGACAGCAGCCTATACACTGCAGTAGAATGGAGTTTCTAAGAGGAAGAATCAGACAATTATGAATGTTGTGATCCATGCTAAATGAAAGAAAAGTTCCCACAACCTTCTGGTCTGAGGCTGCACAATGGTGCGTTCATATTCAAAATCGAGGCCTGATAGTAGTTGTTGAAGATAAGACCCCATAAGAGGCATGAAGCAATGAAACACCAGTGGTAGATTACTTCCGAGTTTTTGGGTGTGTGGCACATGTTCATATACCAGATCAAAATAGGAGCAAATTAGACGACAAAAGCAAGAGATATGTCCTTCTATGAGTTAGTGATGAATCAAAAACATGGAGGCTTTATGATCCAATCTCAGAGAAAATTATTATCAACAAGGATGTTGTTTTTGAAGAAGAAAAAGGTTGGGATTGGGGCAAATCTGTTGAAGAAATAAAGCAAGATATTTTGGAGTGGGGAGATGAAGAAGATATTGTGGCTGATCGAAATGAAGAACTTGGTGAAACAAGCACAAATAACTTGAGCAATAGTCCTAGAAATTTCAACAATTCCAGTATCTCTAACAGCAGCTCCAACAAGTCAAATAGTCTGATACTTTCACCTCCAAATGAGCCAGGTTCTTATGATAACGAATCGATTGAAGGGAGGTGCATGCGAGGAAGAAGAGAACCAATATAGATGGAAGATTATGAAACAGGGGATTGTCTCTCTGATGATGAAAAATTGAGTGCAATGATGATGGTAACTGAGAATGACCCTACAACGTTTGAAGAAGCAGTAAAATGCAAAAACAGGAAGGAAGCAATGTCATCTCAAATTGAATCCACTGAGAGGAACCAAACTTGGGAACTTACTGTGATTCCAAAAGAAACCAAAACTATTAGAGTCAAGTGGGTATTTAAAACAAATCTAAATGAAGATGGTATTGTGGAGAAGTTCAAAGCGAGGCTGGTAGAAAAAGGGTATGTACAACACCATGGTATTGATTATACTGAGGTATTTTCTCTAGTGGTAAGACTTGACACTATCTGTGTAGTTCTTGCAATAGCTGCACAATTTAGTTGGGAGGTCTTTCAACTTGATGTAAAAATCGCTTTTCTTCATGGTGAGCTAAAAGAGGAAGTCTTTGTTGAGCAACTCGAGGGGTTCGTAAAGAAAGGAGAAGAAGAGAAATTATACAGACTAAAAAAGGTGTTATATGGGCTCAAGCCAGCACCGCGAGTGTAACACCCTTCTACCCAAACGACATATTTAAATAGATTATCAGAGTACAACATGTAGAAGAGTTTACATTTCTTACAACATAACAATTATCGCATCACAACATAAAACATATTATTTATTTTATTAAAACTTCGCAGCGGACAACAACATTAATATTATCATTCATCATATAACAATTCATAATAATGGTTCAACATTATCTCAACAAAACATCTCAACATGTTAGTCATCATAAACAACGTAAATAATAATCAATTATCTATCGAATCCCATAACCCCGGTGTCACATGACCAGAGCATTTGACTCGACTCTGTAGAATAACTCTACACTTATTCTTCAAACCTCAACAATAGCTACTCCTCTTTATCTGCACATTGCTCATCATAGATGAACATAAACACATGCAGAAGGGGTGAGAATTACATTATTAAATAATAATATAACGACAGAAATATAAACATAAATATATTTCACATATGCCAACACAGCTCATCGTAATCATCATAATCAACATAGTCATGAACATCAACAAAACAACATATCAAATGCAATGCACACACCCATGCATGACTCAACACGACTCGGTATACCCATTTTGTGACCAACTACAGGATCACCACTCCCAGATTCATCACCATAGAATCCGAGTTCCCCGCAAGGAACCAAGCCTCTCAACAAGCCCGGAGTCAACAACATCATTGGAACTCAGTCCGTTCATCACTAGGCATCGGCCTTTCATGAATGCATGCACACCAAGCATGCATCATAATCAACATAGCAACAACAACATCATATAGTCATGTTATCATCATCATTAACACATTCTATCACAAAAGCATATCACATCATGCCACATAATCAAACACAGTATTATCACACTCTACTAATATCTATACCACTCAAAGCAACGGGAAATGATCCCTCGTATACCATGCATCAGCTAAGTTACCTCGCTCAGCCTAAACAACCAAAAACTGCACAACAACAGCCCAGGAAAGACCACAAGTCTGCCCATACGCGTATTGCCTATGCCCATACGCGTATTACCCACGCCTAACCAAATCCATACGCGTATTGCCCATGTCCATACGCGTATGCTACGCGTATCACATTCCCATACGCGTACCAACAGAGACCAAAACACGTTCAAAACATCATCTTCCTCATCCATACGCGTATTGCCTAGTGCCATACGCGTACCAGCAATCTCATACGCGTATTGCCTAGTGCCATACGCGTATGACCAGAAACCAGATTTCCAGATCTGCAATGGCTTTTTCTGCTACGAGATCTATCCAAATTCATCCTTCCACAGTCCAAATTTCACACAAAATCACTCATATCATCTAATACAAATAGTCCCCTATTCGATTTCACAAATCCTAACATCATTGCATATAATTTCTACGAATTCCTTCGATTAAAATCCCAATTTCGTTCATCCAATATTTCACCATTCTCAGCATATTATTGTTTAATAAGGTTCAGACCCCTTACCTCTTTGGATTGAAGGAAGCTCTGAGCAATCTTTGGCCTTTTCCTCTTCCTTCTCTTTCTCTTCAGCGTTTCTCCCCCCTTTCTCTGACTCTGAGGCAAAACACGTGAAAACAACCTGAGTCCTCACTTTGGCCTCTTTTATCCAATTTCCACTTTTACCCTTCCACTCTTCATATTCCCTTTATTTTATTTATTTAATTATTATCAAAATAAATAACATCTATAGTAATAATAAAAATAATCCAATAACTCAACTTTATTTAATTAAATTAATAAAATAATATTAACTCAATTAAATAATTCTCTTATTTTAATCGGGGTGTTACAACTCTCCCCCACTAAAAGAGTTTTCGTCCTCGAAAACATACCTCAAGCAAATAGAGCCGGATACGACTCCTTCATCTGATCTTCACGCTCCCAAGTCAAGCTCTCACCAGCTGGACCTCCCCAAACAACTTTCACTAGAGCAATCTTCTTACCTCTCAGGGTCTTCTCTTCTCGGTCATTTATCCGAATTGGCAACACCTCAACGGTCAAATTATCCCTCACCTGGATATCATCCAACTGAACAACATGCGAAGGATCCGCAATATATTTTCTCAACTGAGATACATGAAACACATCATGCAGATTAGAAAGCGACGGCGGTAAAACTATCCGATACGCCACTTCCCCAACCCTCTTCAAAATCTGATACGGACCCACAAACCTCGGAGTAAGCTTTTTAGACTTTAAAGCTCTACCCACACCTGTCGTCGGAGTAACTCTCAAGAACACATGATCTCCCTCTTGGAACTCAAGTGCCTTTCTCCTGTTATCATGATAACTCTTCTGACGACTCTGAGAAATCTTCATTTTCTCCTGAATCATCTTAACCCTTTCAGTCGTCTGCTGCACAATCTCAGGTCCGAGTACAACACTCTCACCTGATTCATACCAACACAATGGAGTTCTACACCTCCTACCATACAATGCTTCATATGGAGCCATACCGATACTAGCATGAAAACTATTATTATAAGTAAACTCCACCAACGGCAAATAACTATCCCAAGAACCACTCTGCTCCAACACACAAGCTCTCAACAAATCCTCCAAGGATTGGATAGTCCTTTCGGTCTGACCATCAGTCTGAGGATGATAAGCTGAACTCAACCTCAACTTAGTTCCCAATGCTTTCTGCAAACTTTCCCAAAATCTAGAAGTAAATCTGGGATCTCTATCAGACACAATACTGGATGGAATACCATGCAGCCTCACTATCTCCTCAATATACAACTCTGCCAACTTCTCTAAAGAGTGATTAATCTTCATCGGCAAGAAATGCGCCGACTTAGTCAATCGATCCACAATCACCCAAATAGAATCATTACCTTTCGTCGTCCTCGGCAATCCCGTCACAAAATCCATGGAAATGCTATCCCACTTCCATTCAGGAATCTTCAAAGGTTGCATCATACCTGCCGGTTTCTGATGTTCAATCTTTGACTTCTGACAAGTCAAACAGGCATACACAAACTTAGCAACATCTCTTTTCATACCAGCCCACCAAAACAACTTCTTCAAATCTTGATACATTTTTGTTGCACCTGGATGGATACTCAATCCACTCCTATGGCCCTCTTCAAGAATACTCTTTTTCAATTCAGACACCTCAGGAACACAAACTCTACCTTTAAATCGCAGGATGCCATTCTCATCAATCTCAAAATTACCACCATTACCCTGGTTAACCATAGTAATATGATCAACTAGAGCGACATCAACTTGCTGACCATTCCGAATATCTTCCAGAATTCCACTAGTCAACTTCAGCATACCCAACTTTACACTATCAGCGGAAACTTCACAACCCAAACTCATATCACGGAACTGTTCAATTAACTCGAGCTCCCGAACCATCATCATAGACATATGTAGAGACTTTCTACTCAGCGCATCTGCAACTACATTAGCCTTACCGGGATGGTAACTCAATTCAAAGTCAAAATCCTTCAGTAATTCTAACCACCTTCTCTGCCTCATATTTAACTCTTTCTGATCAAACAGATACTTCAGACTCTTGTGATCACTGAACACTTCGAATCTGGAACCATACAGATAATGCCTCCACATTTTCAACACAAATACAACAGCTGCAAGTTCTAGATCATGCGTAGGATAATTCCTCTCATGAACTTTCAACTGTCTAGAAGCATAAGCTACAACTTTACCATTCTGCATCAAAACACCACCAAGACCCATCAAAGAAGCATCACAATAAACAACGAAGGACTCACCAGGATTAGGCAAGATCAACACTGGAGCACTGGTCAACCGCCTCTTCAACTCAACAAAACTCGCTTCACAAGCTGCATCCCACACATACACTTGACCCTTCTTAGTCAACTGCGTCAACGGCAATGCCAACCTAGAGAAGCCCTCAATAAATCTGCGATAATAACCAGCTAACCCCAGAAAACTGCGTATCTCAGTAGTAGACTTCGGAGTCTCCCACTGTAATACAGCATCAACTTTAGCAGGATCAACAGAAATCCCACCACTCGAAATCACATGGCCAAGGAAACTCACTTCCTTCAACCAGAACTCACATTTAGATAACTTTGCATATAATTTCTTTTCTCTTAACACCTGCAAAACAATTCTCAGATGTCCTGCATGCTCTTCTTCCGTCTTAGAGTATATCAATATATCATCTATGAACACCACAACAAAATTATCAAGGTACGGATGAAATATACGATTCATATATTCCATAAACACACCTGGAGCATTAGACACACCGAACGGCATCACAGTGTATTCATAATGACCATACCTCGTACGGAAAGCAGTCTTCGCAATATCATCTGACTTCACTCGGATCTGATGATAACCCGACCGCAAATCAATCTTACTGAAAACATGAGCTCCAACCAACTGGTCCATCAAATCATCAATCCTCGGCAATGGATACCGATTCTTGATAGTCACCTTATTCAACTGCCGGTAATCGACACACAACCTCATCGTACCTTCTTTCTTCTTCACTAACAATACTGGTGCACCCCAAGGAGAAACACTTGTACGCACAAACTTCTTCTCAAGCAATTCTTCAAGTTGCTTCTTCAATTCCATTAATTCAGTTGCCGACATTCTATAAGGAGACATCGACACTGGACTCGTACCTGGTACTAAGTCAATGGCAAATTCGACTTCCCGTTCTGGAGGTAATTCACTTACATTCTCCGGAAACACATCTTGAAATTCACAGACAACAGGCAAATCTACACCCACCACTTTCTTATCCGCTTGCAGAGACGCAAATAAAGCGAATATCTGAGCTTCATCTTTCACAAAATCCCCCACCTGCTTAGCAGATAGAAATCTTGCCTCATCATTCTCACCAACTTCAGAAAATCGCACCGTCTTCCTATAGCAGTTGATAAACACGCCATAGAATTCTAGCCAATTCATTCCCAGAATAATATCAATTTGGTGCAAGGGTAAGCACACCAAATCAACCACGAACTCTCTCTCAAAGATCGTCAAATGACAACCTCGACAGACAACAGAAGTCTTCACAGAACCATTAGCAGGAGTATCTATCACCATACTTCCGCCTAGGGACGACATAATCACACCAATCCTGGTCGCACACTCATACGAAATAAACGAATGGGTAGCACCAGTGTCAACAATAGCAAGCAATTCAACATTATTAATCAAGCAAGTACCTTTAATCAGATTATCTTCTGTAGGAGCTTCAGCCCCACTCAGAGCAAACACCCTACCAGTAGTATGAGCTGCAGTAGCCGCCTTCTTCGGTTTCGAGCACTGCGAACTGATATGGCCTTTCTCGCCACAATTAAAACATGTAGGACCAGCATCCTTACATTCCGTAACTCTATGACCAGCCTGACCGCATCGGAAACATCTCAGCACTTTCTTGGCACAGCTATCAGCACGGTGGCCTGGCTCGCCACACTTGAAACATTTACCCGCTATGGGAGATCCTCCCCCACTAGGCTTCTTCGCATCTACCACTTTCTGCTTACCTTTACCATTCGGAGATGCATAAGGACTACCACGATCCTTATTCTTCTTCTCACTAAGACTCTTGTAATGAGCAGTCCTAGCCTTGCTATCTTCATCAAATATCCTGCACTTATTAACCAGTGTAGGAAACCTACGAATCTCCTGGTAACCAATGCCTTGTTTGATCTCGGGACGCAACCCGTTCTCAAACTTGACACACTTGGATTCCTCAGCATCAGCATCATTATAATGAGGACAATACTGCACCAGCTCCTCAAACTTCGAAGCGTAATCAGCAACAGACATGTTACCCTGCTTCAGTTCTAGAAATTCCATCTCCTTCTTACATCGCACATCAGCAGGAAAATATTTCTCCAGAAAGGCCGTCTTGAACCTTTCCCAAGTCATCTCAGCACCTGGTACTTCAATCCTCTGTCGAGTGTTATCCCACCAGTTTTCAGCCTCTTCAGATAACATATGCGTACCAAACTGCACCTTCTGTGCTTCAGTACACGTCATCACCCGGAAAATCTTCTCAATTTCCTTCAGCCAAATCTGAGCACCATCTGGATCATAGCGCCCCTTGAATGTAGGAGGGTTATTCTTCAGAAACCTTCCCAAATTCCTAAACTCGTCGACCGGCGGATTCTGCTGCGCCTGCATAGCCTGCGCCATAGCAGCCAAAGCCTCAGCAATCGCACGGTCATTTTCTCCAGCCATACTCTGCACGACACAACTACAACCGTTAAATATCGACAGTGTCATTTACACTAATCGACCAACAGGGAAAACATCACATTATGACTCGACTGGACTGACCATGCTCTGATACCACTAATGTAACACCCTTCTACCCAAACGACATATTTAAATAGATTATCAGAGTACAACATGTAGAAGAGTTTACATTTCTTACAACATAACAATTATCGCATCACAACATAAAACATATTATTTATTTTATTAAAACTTCGCAGCGGACAACAACATTAATATTATCATTCATCATATAACAATTCATAATAATGGTTCAACATTATCTCAACAAAACATCTCAACATGTTAGTCATCATAAACAACGTAAATAATAATCAATTATCTATCGAATCCCATAACCCCGGTGTCACATGACCAGAGCATTTGACTCGACTCTGTAGAATAACTCTACACTTATTCTTCAAACCTCAACAATAGCTACTCCTCTTTATCTGCACATTGCTCATCATAGATGAACATAAACACATGCAGAAGGGGTGAGAATTACATTATTAAATAATAATATAACGACAGAAATATAAACATAAATATATTTCACATATGCCAACACAGCTCATCGTAATCATCATAATCAACATAGTCATGAACATCAACAAAACAACATATCAAATGCAATGCACACACCCATGCATGACTCAACACGACTCGGTATACCCATTTTGTGACCAACTACAGGATCACCACTCCCAGATTCATCACCATAGAATCCGAGTTCCCCGCAAGGAACCAAGCCTCTCAACAAGCCCGGAGTCAACAACATCATTGGAACTCAGTCCGTTCATCACTAGGCATCGGCCTTTCATGAATGCATGCACACCAAGCATGCATCATAATCAACATAGCAACAACAGCATCATATAGTCATGTTATCATCATCATTAACACATTCTATCACAAAAGCATATCACATCATGCCACATAATCAAACACAGTATTATCACACTCTACTAATATCTATACCACTCAAAGCAACGGGAAATGATCCCTCGTATACCATGCATCAGCTAAGTTACCTCGCTCAGCCTAAACAACCAAAAACTGCACAACAACAGCCCAGGAAAGACCACAAGTCTGCCCATACGCGTATTGCCTATGCCCATACGCGTATTACCCACGCCTAACCAAATCCATACGCGTATTGCCCATGTCCATACGCGTATGCTACGCGTATCACATTCCCATACGCGTACCAACAGAGACCAAAACACGTTCAAAACATCATCTTCCTCATCCATACGCGTATTGCCTAGTGCCATACGCGTACCAGCAATCTCATACGCGTATTGCCTAGTGCCATACGCGTATGACCAGAAACCAGATTTCCAGATCTGCAATGGCTTTTTCTGCTACGAGATCTATCCAAATTCATCCTTCCACAGTCCAAATTTCACACAAAATCACTCATATCATCTAATACAAATAGTCCCCTATTCGATTTCACAAATCCTAACATCATTGCATATAATTTCTACGAATTCCTTCGATTAAAATCCCAATTTTGTTCATCCAATATTTCACCATTCTCAGCATATTATTGTTTAATAAGGTTCAGACCCCTTACCTCTTTGGATTGAAGGAAGCTCTGAGCAATCTTTGGCCTTTTCCTCTTCCTTCTCTTTCTCTTCAGCGTTTCTCCCCCCTTTCTCTGACTCTGAGGCAAAACACGTGAAAACAACCTGAGTCCTCACTTTGGCCTCTTTTATCCAATTTCCACTTTTACCCTTCCACTCTTCATATTCCCTTTATTTTATTTATTTAATTATTATCAAAATAAATAACATCTATAGTAATAATAAAAATAATCCAATAACTCAACTTTATTTAATTAAATTAATAAAATAATATTAACTCAATTAAATAATTCTCTTATTTTAATCGGGGTGTTACAGCGAGCTTGGTACAGCATAATCGAAGCTTATTTCATACGAGAAGAATTTGAAAGATGTTCCAGCGAGCATACTCTATTTACAAAATTAAAAGGAGGTAAACTCTTAATTGTAAGCTTTTATGTTGACGACTTAGATTTTAATGGGAATGATAGAAGCATGTGTGATGAGTTTAAAAATTCAATGATGTTGGAGTTTGATATGTCTGATTTGGAGAAAATGAGGCATTTCCTTGGAGTAGAAGTTAAACAATGTGAGTTGGAATGTTCATTTGTCAAAAAAGATATGCAAAGGAGGTTTTAGCTAGATTTTGTATGGAGAACAATAATGTTGTGAAAAATCTCATAGTATCGGATACGAAATTACGCAAAGATGGGGGAGATGTAACAGTTGATGAAACTTTGTTCAAGCAAATGGTTGGAAGTCTTATGTATTTGATTATAACTAGACCTGGCATGATGTTTGGTGTTAGTTTAATAAGCAGGTTCATGGCTAAACCTACTATGGCACACTGGCTTGTAGTAAAAAGGATTTTAAGATACCTAAAAGGTACAATTAATCTGGGTATCTTCTATAGGAAGCAAGAAAACAATCTAAAACTTGAAGCCTTTACCGATAGTGATTATGCCAGTGACTTAGACGATCGAAGAATGACTTTCGGATTTGTGTTTAAATTGGGAGCAGGAGCAATTCTTGGGCCTCAAAGAAACAACCAGTTGTCGCTCTCTCTACCACATAGGCAGAATGCATAGCAGCAACTATATGTGCATTTCAATGTGTTTGGCTTAGAAGAGTGTTGGAAAATATTGAAGTTGAGAAAAAAAATAGCAACTTGATCATGTGCGGCAATAGTTCTACTATACAACTATCCCAAAATCATGTGTTTCACAGAAAAAATAAACATATTTATGTGAAATTTCACTTTCTTAGGGAATTAGTGAACAATGGCGTTATCAAGCTGAGCTATTGTGCCTCTGAGAATCAAAATGTAGACATTATGACGAAACCATTGAAATTGGAACAATTTGAAAAGCTTCGCGGGATGTTTAGAGTTACGAATATTACTAAAGTAAACTAAGTTCAGATGAATTAGCTTAAGGGAGGGATTGTTAGGTTGTTTATTATTCTTAAAATATTACATGTACTTTTTGTGAGGGCAAAGATTCTTAGTCCTTGTTTTAATGATGTCAAAACTTTTTAGTTGCTCATAATATGTACTTTGAACGGTGTCATCATATCATAGAATGCATTCATCCTCTAACATGCTCAAAGTATAAGTTCAATGTGTCCATGCATATAGGAGCATATCATAGATGTGAATAATGCACTTGATCATCGTTGGTACCTTAGTTTTATAAGAGAATGGTTTGAATTGACCAAAATACATCTCAAATACTCATTTTTGATAGTGTAAGAACTTTTAGTTGACTTATGACTTGGAGCGGTAGAACTATGAGTCGACTCATGACTTGGAGCGGTCAACTCATTTATGCATATCCCATTCTGTGTAACTCTCGGGTCTGAACATGTCGAGTCATAGATCGACTCAATCAACCTTTGAGTCCACTCATGACTTAGAGCGGTCGACTCATTTATGCATATCTCATTCTGTGTAACTCTCGGGTCTGAACAAGCCGAGTCATATGCCGACTCAACTCTGGAAAAACCTGTTTGAGTCGACTCATCCCCTGTTTGAGTCGACTCATTGACTGTTTCATTTGAACCATGTTGCCATGGGTCTGGACAGGTCGAGTCATAGGTCGACTCAACTTTGGAAAAACCCTGTTCAAGTCGACTCATCGTCTGCTTCACTTGAGTAATTTTGCCTCAGGTCGGTGACCTGTATGAACAGTGTCGCAGCCTGAAAAATACAGAGGTACGAAAAAAACAACCGGCGAGAAAGAAATGACAGAAGAGTCGCCACCGTGCGTTATTTATCCCAAAGGAGGGAAGGGAAACGCTCGAAGTAAACCTGGAGAAAGGAAAGGAAAAGACAAGGTCTCGCAACCAAATCTTGGGTTCGGGAGTCGATTATGCGAAGGGAAGGTATTAACACCCCTACGCATCCGTAGTACTCTACGGGATCCACTCTTGTTGTTTCTTGTCTAAAGGGTGTGTGTTTATCTAATGTACTATTTACTAAAAGGGTCAAGAGAAAAATGACTCGCACAGATATCGCATCCATTGCATACGTATCTCATCTGAATATGAGAATCAGAGTCTTCGTAGCTCGGGTACCTATGGATTAAGGATAAGTGTGCTCGCTAAGACATCGCGTCTTATGCCTACGTATCTCATCTGGAATGAGAATCAGAGCAAAACGTAGTTCAGCTAACTACGGGAACAAAGGTCTCGATTGCAACTAGGGCAAGAGAAAGGGAAGGTCTCGATCGCAACGAGGGCGAGAGAAAGGATCGCAACAAGGGCGAAAGCAAACAAGGATTAGTTGTTAGTTGTTAGTCAAACTCGACAAGATATCGCATCTTGTGCCTACGTATCTCATCTGAACATGAGAATCAGAGTTGCCGTAGTTCGGCTACATAGGGATTGCCATCTGAACATGGTCTTACAAAGGAGGACACCAGTTGTGTCAAAGGAGAGTGGGCGATGTGTTCACGTCCTAGCAGTAGGTGTCGCAGCTCGCTGAATCGAGTCTTAGGAAGTTACCTCTTTGCAATAGGACGGATTGACATGCCACAGGATCGGAGACGCACGAAAGGTCTAAAAGAAATGGGGAAGTTCTTCCCTAGAGTTGTCATGCAATATGTACTTAAGTGTTAGAATTTACAAATCTACACTCGGAAAAGCGTCATCTATCTCTACTCAACAATCGTGGACGAAACATTGTTTTATATCTCTTATGACAATACATCTTTCATCTTAAAAGGTTTTTGATTGGTCGCACGACGGCGAGAAAAAGAGTTTGATTGGTTGGATGTGCTTTGAGTGATGGCGAGAACTAGGATTGGCGAGATATACATCTCGAATCCTAGCCTCAGGAGTGCATGGTATACACCATGTTCCATTTCCATCTTTATTTGCAAAAGTGTTTAATAGAGATTAAGTGTTTTGAATTTGATTGAGAAAGGGTTTGGAGAAACCGCATTGACAATTTTAGGCGATGGCGAGAGTTAAGATTGGCGAGGCATACGTCTCGAATCTTAACCTCAGGAGTGCATGGTATACACCATGTTCCATTTCCACCTTTATTGAAAAAGTGTTAAATAAGAATTAGGTATTTTGAGTTTTTGTTGTGAAAATGACTTGACCTAGATCAAGTATTGATGGACGTTTGAGAAAGATTTGAATGGGTGTTTGAGAAAACAAAGTGGGTAAATTGGATGATGGCGAGAGCTAGGATTGGCGAGATATACATCTCGAATCCTAGTCTCAGGAGTGCGTGGTATACACCACGTTCCACTTCCATCTTTATTGAAAAAAGTCTTGACTTATGAATCAATATTTTTGAGTTTTTATTAGAGAAAATGGCTTGACGTTGAATCAAGCATTTGATGAAAGTTTGGAAGAAAAGGAATAGAATAGGATGGCGAAATGAATTGATTTGTTTATTGAGAAAATACTCGACGTTGGATCGAGTCATATTTTTGTATTTTTTCAGAAATGGTGGATTTTAACTCTTTGGTTAGTGTCTAAAACAAATAGAGAAATAAAACAATACAACATTATATACACATTGGGGGAAGTGGGGTACATTTTGTCAAATGGGGATTAAAAATCATGAAATAATTAAATCGGACCCAAACAACAAATGATGCGAAATATGAGTGTAAGTGCAAGAGAACCGGCTCATTGTAAGAAAGCCCAAGAGTAAGCTATGTGAGGTTGATGGCGATGCTTAAAAAGCAATCGACTTACAAAGGTGTGGAAAATGGGCTCGATATTAAATCGAGAAAAATATGATTTTTATAGTTTTAAAATGGTTTTGAATGAATGATGAAATTACAAGAAAACAAATTTGCATTATTAACAAATGAAACTATGAGTATAATAAAGGCATAAACATAAAAAGAAAATGTTAAAAGAAATAGAATACTAAAGGAAAATAAAATGCTAAACAAAAAAGTGCTACACATGAGTATTGAACCCACTCCACTCAAGACTATGGAAACCACCTCTCTCCACCAGACCACTCATGGTTATTTATTATTTTGATGCTACTTTAAATATATAAACCAAAATAGATTAAACATTAGAATAAAGAAAAGAGTCTGTTGGACTATCCTAATAAATGATGGGGAACCAAAAATTAAAACCCAGCCGCCTGGCTGTTGGGTTCTTCAACAGAATGTGCATTGAAAATGTGTAATATTTATTAACTAAAATTTAGGAAGTTTAAACAAATTTTTTAGTATTTTCAAAATAAACCTATCCTATTTAAAATGAAATAAAGAAAAGAAAAAAAGAAAAAATGGAACAGTAGCAGACTCGTTCTCTCCCTCACTCTCTCCCCAATCTCACAAACTCCCTCAAGCTCAGAGAAATCTCTCCCTCAATCTCGTTCCCAATCAAACTCAGATGCTTAACAATGCTAAACAAAAGACAAGCATAAATCCACGGTTTCAAAGAAACATCAAGTAGGAATCTCACCTTTGGCGATGACAATGAATCAGGTGAGCTTAAATCTTCCTCCTCCTTTCCAATACCGGGTTTTTTTGATTTGGGATTTGGGGTTTTGCTTTGCTTTTTAGGTTTCGATTCCGCCTTCTTTTGTTTATGGTTTTCTCCAATTTTTCGTTGTTCAAAAATCCCCCCTTACTGATTCACCTTTTTTTCTATTTATGCCTCCTGATTTAGGGTTTCAATTTGGTATCTTGGATTCAAAAGAGGTGTTCCTGCAAAGCACTTTCTTTGTGCTCAGTATCGGATTGGCTTGTTTAATGCTAAAACCGAAAACGGTATTCTGAACCCACTCTTTCTTCTTCATTTTTGTCTCTATGCCAAATTGGGATATTTTCTTGAATTACTGCTTTTGCTAATTACCTTATTCTTTTTACTGCAGTGACTTTTTTTGTGAAAACTCAAGAGCAGTTTCGGTTGAGGTTCAATGGTCTGTTATAGAAGTAGGCACTTGTGGACTTGCAGTAGGTATTGAGGACCATGGTTGTCATGTTTTGTAGCAGGTAACCTTAGAGCTAGGATTAAACCAATTGAATTAGATGCAACCTATTGAATTGGTCATAGCCATTACAAGCTTAACATGTACGTCCTTTCCTTTGATTAATTCTCATGACTCCACTAATTATTCATGCTCTTTTTCCACTGCAGACTTTGATGTCCGCTGAATCCACTTCATGGGACAAATTGTTCATGGCCTGTGATGCGCTTGGTTAGGAAATTCAATGGCTAGCACTTGTGCACACTGAGTTGGTAAGTCTTGTAAACCATGCCCTGTTACATTGCATTGATTTGCTGTTCATTTGGTATGCTCATATCCTGTTAATGCAGGCTGTGGTTGATGTTCCATAGGTCCCACTTGCCTTCTTTTGCTGTAGCACATGCCTGAATTGATGGCTTTGGAGGTTTGGCAATTTGCTTCAGCTGACTGTTTTTAACAAGAACTTAAATGCAGTTGCTATGCCTTGGCTTAATGATGAGAAAGATGTTGTTGGCTCAAGTTGTTGCGTGATTTTGCAGTGCAGGTTGTGTTGGAGCTCCCTACTAGGCTAGAACTGGGTCTGACATGAGATTATGGTATTGCTGCAGGTCTGAACTAGTTTGTAGGCTTAAAACAAGTTGGTCATTGATACACATATTCATGGATTATGCATTGAGGTTTCTGGATGGTCGAGTTCATGCATAGATGATTCTTTTGCTGCAGCTTTCATGAGCCCTTCATCATTACAATTTTAAGGCCAAATGCAGGTGCTAGCATGTCTAAATAGTTATGTAAGCTCAGATGACTGTATGATTGCAGCTGGTAGCAGGTTCTTCTTTTCATCTTCACTGGTTTGACATGGTTTCACCTGGATTATTGCAGCAAGCTATGGTCATGGTAATTTGGCTTGATGCAGGTGGGTATAGTCATAGTATGGCAAGGCAAGCTGGGTCGATGGCTTGAGTTAGCAGCATATGCTTCCAATGAGGAATGGGGTTGATGATTGTAGGTTTAATGTTGCTCAATTCTGCAGCACACCTTATCCATGTATTTCCACTCGCCTAAGTTCAACCTTGGTCTGGTTTTAAACAGCAGTGTTCCCACAGGTATGTTACTAGGTTGTGGTTGGTCAATTTGCATTGGATGGCTGTTGCAAATGTTAGCTGAATTGGACTGCTATGCTTATGATTAAAAGGTCATTACTTGATGATGCAATGTTGTGGTTTTCCAACTGCTGCAGGAGGACTCTACAATTGGTCCTTGCTTTGAACCACAATATTCATGGCAGAAATGATGCCGATAAGAATGTTGTGTGTTGGTGCATATTCACTGCGGGGTTATGGTCTGCTGTATAGGTTGCAGGGTGTTGTGATTCTGCACAAGAGGTTAGGCATTGGTTTGTGGGCATAAATATGATGTGTGGATTTTTCATTGGCAACAACAGCAAGCAAGGAAAGACAAGGTTCATGTGCCTGCAGCCATGGTGAGCTTTGCCATCTTGCTGAGTTTTGGATTTAGCCAGGCTTCATTGTGCACTTCAAGGTATCTCAGGCCATGTTTATATGGTTGCAGGACATGTTTGGCCAGATGGAGTTAGGATTGGAAGTGCAGCAACACATATAACATGGTGGACATGAAATTGAACATGAGCCAAATTACTTAAAAATGAAGAAACCAAACAAAAGTATATCAAATCAAAACCTTTGGATGAAGCATCAAGGCCAAATGGGTTAGATTAGATTTTTGATGGTCAACAAATGGAGAGGTTGACTTTGGTCAAAGTTGACCAAAAAGACAACTGTTGACCAAAGTCAATAATAGGTCAAAACTTTATTTTTTTTGGTATTTTCTTTGTAAATGGACAATGGATTGATGATCATGGGAAAATTTTAGGGTATTAAGGTCTTGGGTTGAATTTAGTCAAAGTTGACCAAAAGGTCAATTGTTGACCAAAGTCAACAATTGGTCAAAAATGTCAAATTTTGGTATTTTCTTACGTAGAATCAAATGTAATGGTTTAAAATGATGTGAAATGAATTGAAATGGATTAACAAATGGTTTGAAGTTGGCTTCCAAATTGTTTTGTCTTATGACTTGAATGTTTGACTTTTGAAAAATAATTTGACTGATAATGTACATGAACAAGGCCATGAAATGAGACCATAAGGTTAGGGTTTTGACATAGTATCCATGAACCAATAACATGACTAGAAAGTGGCTTGAAACACAAGAAGCTTGGTTGTTTGGATGACCAAGACCATATGAGTATTAACAATCACATGAACCACACCATGACTTTGGACCAAGACCAATCCTCATATAAGACCAGAGTAAGGTTAGGCCAAACGTGCTAAACAAAAGTGAAAACATAAAAAATTCAGGACCAAAATCGGGGTATGACAGTTGCCCCTATTTAAGCGTCTTCAACTAGAGAATATGAAGCAGGACGTTCTTCATATGATCATAGTGGGAGATGATTAAATACTAAGAAGACCCGGATTTTGATCCTGAATCCCTATGAAATGATTAACAATGCCTGTCAGAATCGGCAAAGAAGCAATCTCAAAAGAAGAATCCGTCTGGTACGGTGAAAATCGGCCCGAGTACCGAAACAGAAAGTTGACCTGAATACCAAAATAAATGGTAACACAGGAATACCCATGGCCTGAACGCCGCACATTAGTCTGAACACTAGGCATCGGAATATGAGAGTATCAAATGTTGGTCTGATCACCGGAAATCTGGCCTGAATGCCACTTCGGTCTGGATACCGGAAACTGGCCTGAATGCCACAAGTTGCCTCGACCTGAATGTCGGAAACTTCTTCGATCTGAATATAGGAAAAAACTGGTCTGAATGCCACTTCGGTCTGGATACCGGAAATTGGCCTGAATGCCACAAGTTGCATCGACCTGAATGTCGGAACTTCCTCGATCTGAAAATCGGAAAAAACTGGCCTGAATGCCACTTCGGTCTGGATACCGGAAACTGGCCTGAATGCCACAAGTTGCATCGACCTGAATGTCGGAAACTTCTTCGATCTGAATATCGGAAAAACTGGCCTGAATGCCACTTCGGTCTGGATACCGGAAACTGGCCTGAATGCCACAAGTTGCATCGACCTGAATGTCGGAACTTCCTCGATCTGAAAATCGGCAACTGGCCTGAATGCCACTTCGGTCTGGATACCGGAAACTGGCCTGAATGCCACAAGTTGCATCGACCTGAATGTCGGAAACTTCTTCGATCTAAAAATCGGCAACTGGCCTGAATGCCACTTCGGTATGGATACCGGAAACTGGCCTGAATGCCACAAGTTGCATCGACCTGAATGTCGGAAACTTCTTCGATCTGAATATCGGAAAAACTGGCCTGAATGCCACTTCGGTCTGGATACCGGAAACTGGCCTGAATGCCACAAGTTGCATCGACCTGAATGTCGAAACTTCCTCGATCTGAAAATCGGCAACTGGCCTGAATGCCACTTCAGTCTGGATACCGGAAACTGGCCTGAATGCCACAGGTTGCATCGACCTGAATGTCGGAAACTTCTTCGATCTGAAAATCGGCAACTGGCCTGAATGCCACTTCGGTCTGGATACCGGAAACTGGCCTGAATGCCACAAGTTGCATCGACCTGAATGTCGGAAACTTCTTCGATCTGAATATCGGAAAAACTGGCCTGAATGCCACTTCGGTCTGAATACCGGAAAATTGGCCTGAATGCCACTTCGGTCTGAATACCGGAAAAAACTAGCCTGAATGCCACTTCGGTCTGGATACCGGAAAAAAAACTGGCCTGAATGCCACTTCGGTCTGAATACCGGAAAAAACTGGCCTGAATGCCACTTCGGTCTGGATACCGGAAACTTCATGCCTGTCAGCATCGGCAGAAATAGGGAAAATGATAATTGAGGCGGCACGTGGGCCAACGACCCATGCTGGGGATAATAAGTCATGAACAACCTTCAGTTTGAGCACTGGAAACAAACTTCTGGCTTGTCACTTGGGATGCCGAGAATGTTTTATGCTTACATGCGTATGTTTGAATTTTTCAATGGCGTAATGCTCCATGAGAATGGAAATGCTACGCGATTTGGGAGGATGCAATGCAATATGATTCTACATGCAGGGATGCGAAATGCTGGGGAAAATGCCAAGCCGAAGCAAGGAATCCTGTCGGGGAAATAACCGGCCGCGCGGTGTTCTGACGATAACGAAATACCGAGACTCTGACTGGGGAGAGAATGGCACTGCCAACCTGTTGTTGGGGGAAGTGATAGTGGTTCTGGCAACCATAATCTACGAGAGATGACTCAGCAGGGGGGAGCAAACACCGATACGGTACCGAGGTTATGTTTCAAGGCAAGAGATCATCGATCTGGCATCGGGATCATCGATCTGGCATCGAATTCTGAGGAGCAACTACTTCTGCTGGGAGGATACGGTCTGGCACTGTCAACTCCGCTGGGGATATACAGTCTGGCACTGTCAACTCCGCTGGGGATATACAGTCTGGCACTGTTAACTCTACTAGGGAGTGTATAGTCTGAAACAACCGCTTAGGGAGTACAGTGGTGAGAACCTGCTGGGGATTGAAGAATCCAACACTCTGATCAGCTCTGCATGGATAAGACACCGGATTCGTCTGTTGGCGACTTCACTGGGGAAGATATTCACGATCATCTGCAGGGGATTTTAAGGAAATGCCCTGAGGGTATCTGTTCTGAATAGATGATCCAAAGCACTTAAAATTCACATCAACTTTAAATGTTTATTAAGCATGTACCTGTAAAGCCCTTATGTGTCATGATGCAATGTTTATCAAAAATTTGGACGTCATTTTTGCAAACAAAACAGTAAAATGAAAATGAAAACAGAGATATACTGAGTAACATGATTTTATTGATTGAATGGCCTCTGAATAGGCATTTACATCAGGAAGCAATCCCTGGAAAGAGGTAATTGCACAAAAGATAAAATATAAATTAATCTAATGGCAATGTGAAATGGATTTCTATTGGGTTCCAATTCTGCTATGACCCGCTCGTCTTCAAGATCTTCCAGATGATCAGCCTTCCGAAAAGGTGATTAGATTGCAGTCATTTGCTTAATCCCTAACTTTTGCCTGGATCGCCCTTTCGGGTTTTCAATCCACCGGGATACCCATTTTTGCCTAAGTTGCCTTTTCAGGTTTTCAACTTACCGGGTGTACAATCTTTTAATGTTAGTCCCTAACTTTTTCCCGAACCTTTTCATTTTCTTGGTTCGTCGGGATGCCCATTTTTGCCTGGACTGTTCTTTTTACTGTCCAGCGGGTCTATCTCATGCGAAGTATTTTTTAACTGCGTCTGAGTTTACCGGGGAAGTGAAGTCTTCACCATCCATCGTTGCAAGCATTAAGGCCCCTCCATCAAAAACCTTGGTGACAATATAAGGTCCCTCATAGTTAGGAGTCCACTTGCCCCTGTGATCTGTCTGAGGAGGAAGGATCTTTTTCAACACTAAATCTCCAACTTGGAAACATCGAGGACGCACTTTCTGATCAAAGGCTCTCTTCATCCGACTCTGATACAACTGCCCATGACAAATGGCTGCCATTCGCTTCTCTTCGATAAGACTCAACTCATTGAACCTTGTCCGAATCCATTCAGCTTCATCTAGCTTGACATCCAACAGGACTCTTAGAGAAGGAATCTCCACTTCAACAGGTAGAACTGCTTCCATACCATACACAAGGAAGTAAGGGGTTGCCCCGGTCGATGTACGTACTGAAGTGCGGTACCCATGCAAGGCGAAGGGTAACATCTCGTGCCAATCTCTGTACGTAACGACCATCTTCTGCACAATCTTCTTTATGTTCTTATTGGCTGCCTCAACAACACCATTCATCTTAGGACGATAGGGGGAAGAATTGTGATGCTGAATGTTGAAGTTCTGGCACAACTCCTTCATCATTTTGTTATTGAGATTGGAACCATTATCAGTAATGATTCTCTCGGGAATCCCATAGCGACAAATGATTTCCTTCTTAATGAAACGGGCAACCACATGTCTGGTGACATTCGCGAACGACGCTGCTTCGACCCACTTGGTGAAATAGTCGATGGCAACAAGGATGAAGCGGTGCCCATTGGAGGCGGTCGGCTCAATCTTTCCAATCATGTCAATGCCCCACATTGCAAACGGCCACGGCGAAGACATCACATTCAGAGGATTCGGCGGTACATGCACCTGATCAGCATAAGTCTGGCATTTATGGCATTTCCGAGCATACTTGAAACAATCTGATTCCATGGTCATCCAATAATAACCCGCCCTTAACAATTTCTTAGTCATTGCATGTCCGCCGGCATGAGTACCGAAGGAACCTTCATGAACTTCCTGCATTAACATGTCCGCCTCGTGTTTGTCCATGCATCTGAGCAAAACCATGTCGAAGTTCCTCTTATACAACACATCGTCTTTGTTCAAGAAGAAACTGCCTGCCAATCTTCTCAAAGTCTTTCTGTCATTGTTGGATGCCCCTGCAGGGTACTCTTGATTCTTCAGAAAGCACTTGATGTCGTGATACCAGGGCTTGTCATCAACTACCAGTTCAGCAGCAAACACATACGCGGCCCTATCAAGGCGCATAACATCGATCCTAGGAGCATGATTCCACCGAGCCACCTTGATCATGGAGGATAGAGTAGCAAGTGCGTCTGCCATCTGGTTCTCATCACGAGGTATATGATACAGCTTTACTGTTGTGAAGAAAGTCAACAGCCTTCTCGTGTAATCTCTGTAAGGGACCAGAGTAGGCTGGAGAGTGTTCCAATCACCATTCACTTGATTGATCACTAGAGCTGAATCTCCGAAGATGTCTAGAGTCTTGATTCTCAAATCAATGGCTTGCTCAATACCCAAGATACAGGCCTCGTACTCAGCTTCATTATTGGTGCACTCGAAAGTCAGACGAGCAGTGAAAGGCATGTGGTCACCTTTCGGAGTAGTAATGACAGCGCCAATTCCACTTCCTCTGGCGTTGACGGCCCCATCAAACGTTAAAACCCACTTTTCATCTGGATCAGGTCCCTCCCCAACAACTGGCTCTTCACAGTCTTTCATCTTGAGGAACATGATGTCTTCATCTGGGAAATCAAACTTCATCGGCTCATAGTCTTCAATCAGTTGTTGAGCAAGATAGTCTGACAGAATACTCCCCTTGATGGCTTTCTGGGATGTATACTGGATGTCGTACTCTGTCAGTACCATTTGCCAACGAGCAACCCTTCCGGTGAGAGCTGGTTTCTCAAATATGTACTTGACTGGATCCATCTTGGAGATTAGTAAGGTTGTGTGAGTCAGCATGTATTGTCTCAATCGCTTAGCAGCCCATGCAAGTGCACAACATGTCTTTTCAAGCATTGAGTATCTCGACTCGGAGTCTGTGAATTTTTTACTCAGGTAGTAGATGGCATGCTCTTTTCTACCTGTCTCGTCGTGTTGACTGAGAACACAACCCATGGAATTGTCGAGTACTGTCAAGTACATAATCAGCGGTCTCCCTGGGACTGGAGGCATGAGGATAGGGGGATTCTGCAAATACTCTTTTGTCTTTTCAAAAGCCCTTTGACAATCGTCATTCCACCTGATAGCCTGATCTTTCCTCAACAATTTGAAAATTGGCTCACACGTGGCTGTTAGGTGAGAGATGAACCTTGCAATGTAGTTCAACCTCCCTAAGAAACCACGGACTTGCTTCTCTGTTCTTGGCTCAGGCATTTCCTGTATTGCTTTCACTTTGTCAAGATCCACCTCAATCCCTTTTCCGCTAACAATAAAACCCAGCAATTTTCCAGATCTCACCCCGAAAGTGCACTTGTTCGGATTAAGCCTCAGCTTGAATTTCCTTAACCGTTCAAACAATTTCTGCAGATTCACCAAATGTTCTTCTTCTGTCTGAGATTTGGCAATCATATCGTCCACATAAACCTCGATTTCATGATGAATCATATCATGGAACAGAGTCACCATAGCTCGTTGATATGTTGCCCCAGCGTTTTTCATACCAAACGGCATCACCTTATAGCAGAAGGTGCCCCATGGGGTTATGAAAGTTGTCTTCTCCATGTCTTCTGGTGCCATCTTGATTTGGTTATAACCAGAAAAGCCATCCATGAAGGAGAATACCGAGAACTGAGCTGTGTTATCCACCAAAACGTCGATGTGAGGTAATGGGAAATCATCTTTAGGGCTAGCTCTGTTCAGATCCCGGTAGTCAACACACATCCGTACCTTTCCATCCTTCTTGGGTACTGGAACGATATTTGCAACCCATGGCGGATAATTGGTAATTGCTAGAAACCCTGCATCCAACTGTTTTTGCACTTCTTCCTTTATCTTGACAGCCATCTCTGGTCTTGTTCTTCTGAGCTTCTGCTTGACCGGAGGACAACCCTCTTTGAGAGGCAAACGGTGTACCACAATGTCTGTGTCAAGCCCTGGCATATCCTGATAAGACCAAGCGAAGACGTCAACATACTCTTGCAACAGTTCAATCAACCCTTTCTTCACATCATCTTCCAAAGCAGCCCCTATCTTGATTTCTTTCTTGACTTCCTCGGTGCCAAGATTAATCACTTCAGTAGCCTCTTGATGTGGTTGAATGACCCTTTCCTCTTGCTTTAACAGCCTGGCAAGTTCTTCAGGGAGTTCACAGTCTTCATCACCCTCTTCTTCAGCTTGGAAGATTGGATTTTCGAAGTCGAAGCGAGCCATAGCAGAACTGTTATCAATAGGATCCGGTGATGTGCATCTGCATGAGTGATGGTATGTGTTTATGAGTGTGGACAGTGAGTGACAACTAAACAAAACATTGCCAAATATTTTTATTCTTTTGAAATTTTGAAAACTACAAAAATAGAAAGACAGTGAACAAAATATTTGAATGCAAAAGACGTCCTTCATTTATGATAAACAATGCAGGTATTCACATAGATGAGCCCTACAATGAGTCATTACGCCCTGGGCGGAACGTAAGACTTGGACATGCATGAATAACAAAGAAAAATTACTCCTCTAGAAGAGTGACTTGGACAATCTCTTCAGAAGACCAATTGTTGATGACTTCACCCGGGATCCTCGGACGCACCCAGTTGTTGATGTCGCAATCACTATCCCCATCTTCATCGTTGATCACCGAGATCTGGCCATATTGGATGACGCCAGCACTGGAGAAAGTGATCGGCCCCTGACGAGTCTGAAGTGCTGAATTTGTAGAAGTCAGCGCTGGTTGATACCCAATCCCGAACTTGTCGTCCTTCATTGGTAACTCCAACAGACGCCCCTAACCAGGAGCAACACCTGAATCCACCAAGGCTTGCGCCTGCTTGAAAGATGAGATAGGGGCTCCTGCTTTAACCCCTTCCACCGGAGCTGCATCCTTAATCTGAACTGACTCAAAGGCCTGACAGAGAGTCTCTTGAATTCCACCTTCTACCTCTACGTACTTGAATGTAGACAGGTTACTGACCAGGATGTCCTCCTCACCACAGACAGTGATAATTCTTCCATTGACCGGGAACTTGATCTTCTGATGCAGTGTTGAGGAGACTGCCCCAGCATTGTGGATCCAAGGACGACCCAGAAGGCAACTGTACGAGGGATTGATATCCATCACATAGAATACGGTGTTGAAGGTTTGTGATCCAATATGAATTAGCAATTCTACCTCTCCAAACACCGACCTCTTAGAACCATCGAAGGCTCTCACTATGAGATCGGAAGGTTTCAAGATCAAACCTTCTACTTCTAACCTTGACAGGGCTCTCTTGGGTAGCACGTTGAGAGAGGAACCTGTATCCACCAGAACATGAGATAACACGGTGTCTTTGCATTCCATTGAGATATGCAAAGCTTTGTTATGGTTGCGTCCAGCTGGTGTTAAGTCAGAATCAGTAAAACCCAACCCGTTGCTTGCATGAACATTTGCAATGATCCCTTCTAGCTGGTTTACTGAGATCTCCTGAGGCACATATGCAGCATTAAGGACCTTCAGAAGTGCCTCCCTGTGTGCCTCTGAACACAGCAGGAGTGAGAGAATGGATATCTTAGACGGCGTCTGAATCAACTGATCGACTACTTTGTAGTCGCTTTTCTTTATAATTCTTAAAAGCTCGTCCACATCCTTCGCAAAAGTGGGCTCAGAACCAGCCTGGGGTGCAGACGTACCCTCACTCACAACTTGTTTGCCTTTGGCCTTAGCCGCGGCATCAGCACTATTATTTTGGGTAACGGGTGGCGAGAACAGTCTACCACTTCTGGTGAATCGCCCGATTCCACCAACATTGTCCACTGCGGGACCTTCAACTTTGAGTTCAGACTTCTGACCCTCTTCTACCCTCAAAAGTCGTTCCACCCCATGATCGTGTGTGTATACACTCCCCCCATAATGCCAAGGAATGGCCTTATCGCTTGTGAAAGGTAAAGGACCAGGGGTTGTGATTGTCATAGCGGCCGGTCGCACTGGTGGCACTGGTTGCGCTTCTGGCACACTGATCTGATTAGTCGGGTAAAAGATGGTGATAGTAGCGACATCATAGTCATACTCGGGAATTTCATTCATTGAAACAAAAACATCCGGAACACCGGAATCAAGTTCAGTTACATCAAGATCAGACACATTGTTTGGTATATCAGCAACAACATTTGAAAAATTAAATACATCAATGGGAAATACACAATCAGCAGGAACAACATCTGTGAATTCTTCAACAGCAACTTCAAATACCTCTTCAACTACCCCTTCAGCAAACTCTTTGACCGACAAGTCTTCAACTTGGAGGATACCATTGTCAAGCAAGACCTGGATACCCTGCTGCAGCTTCAAGCAACCCTTGCCCTGTATAGCACAATCCAAACAACCTTTCCCACAACCGGGGAAAACATCGGCCTTCAGCAAGCATTCCTTAATTTCCAACAACGGAGTCTTCAACTTCAACACATCCTTAACGGACTTGGCTTCCTCTTCCAGCATATTCACGTTTGCACCACCATGCTGTGGCATGGGATTGTTGACGACATTTGGAGCCGGTGCAAGGTTGATAGCCTTTGAATCTATGAGGTCCTGAACTACGTGCTTAAAAGCTTTGTAGTTCTCAATATTGTGGCCAGGTGCCCCAGAGTGGAAACTACACCTAGCATTGGCATCGTAACCCACCGGAAGTCTGCCAACCGGAGGAGCCAGAGTGCATAGCTGCACAAGTTGTAGCTGTTGAAGACTAGCAAGCAGTTGAGTGCACGACATTGGAAGAGTGTCGAAATGCCGGTCCATCATCCTCTGCCTCTGTTGATAGGCGGGTCTATTACCTGGCTGTTGTTGTTGTTGATACTGAGCTTGCTGACTGTAACGGTGTATTCGTCGCTATATGATTTATTGATTAAACCATAAGCAAAGCATACAATCAATCGAGTCGCCACCGCACTTTTATTTATCCAAAGGACTGGCTAAAAAGCGAACAAAAGCCTAAGAAGTTTTACGCGTAGAAAACTAATTAAAAGATCAGAGAGTCTGGGTAAGGGGTAAATTACGCAATGGGAAGGTGTTAGGCACTCACAACGTCCTAGGTACTCCTAGGGAGCCCTTTTCACACTTGTTGTACTAAATTGTTATTTGTTATGAAATATTTATTGTGCAAACATGATTGGGATGATGAGAAAAGAATATACAATTTTTATTATTTTTGTGTTCGAACGGATGAACCCGTTGCCTACGTACCTTCTATCAAAGGTAAGGATCAAAACGCCGTAGTTCGGCTAAAAGATTTCCAAAAGTTAGTGGATTCAATTTTAAACACAAGCCCTAAGGTCTTACGTTATCCACGGGAGAAAACTCAACCTTATAAAACAACGAGTCCACCATGTGAGAAAAGCTTCAACTTGCTAGTGAGCGGTTAACCCTATAATAAGCAAGGAAGACTTACAGTTCAATCAACTAAGGACGAATAGGTAAGATTAACATCAACCAACTAGGATAAATCAAACCTATGGCTAATGTATGAAAACTTAACAAGAATGGACAAAGCCACAAAACCATTGAATGGGTGAAGTTAATTGATTATGAGTATTTACAAAAGGAGGGTCAAAGTATGATTAAGATTGATTCAAAAGAAGTATTATGAAATGGAGTTTGAAAAGTCAAGGACTTGGGTCCAGGTTTTTAATTTGAAATCATGAAGATGTTTGCACAATATTTATCTCAAGTTTTGAAAGTAATGTGTGAAAAGGTTTAGGACAAAATGGGATGAATGGATGAAGATGGAGTGTAAAACTTCCTAGAAGGTTCACCTCTTGAAATCATATAGAAGATGACTCAAGTGTGTCCTTTGGAATGGGCAATGAGCAATAACAAACAAACAAAGCAAAGGAAGAAAGTCAACAAAAGCGGATACCGGATGCCAATCACTGGACTTATACCAATCTCCTAAAACAAAACTGGATATCAGAGGCCACTCTATGGACTTATACCAATCTCCTCAACAAAGAAATAAAAAGTGGATACCGGATGCCAATCTATCTGGACTTATACCAATCTCCAACAAAAACAAAGCAAACAACTTGGATGTCAGATGCCAATTGTCGCAACCCGAAAAATACGGTCTGCGAAAAAAACAACCGGCGAGAAAGAAATGACAGAAGAGTCGCCACCGTGCGTTATTTATCCCAAAGGAGGGAAAGGAAACGCTCGAAGTAAACCTGAAGAGAGGAAAGGAAAAGACAAGGTCTCGCAACCAAATCTTGGGTTCGGGAGTCGGTTATGCGAAGGGAAGATATTAGCACCCCTACGCATCCGTAGTACTCTACGGGATCCACTCTTGTTGTTTCTTGTCTAAAAGGTGTATGTTTATCTAATGTACTATTTACTAAAAGAAGGGGTCAAAGAAAATGACTCGCACGGATGTTGCATCCACTGCATACGTATCTCATCTGAATATGAGAATCAGAGTCTTCGTAGCTCGGCCACCTATGGGTTAAGGATAAGTGTGCTCGCTAAGACATCGCGTCTTATGCCTACGTATCTCATCGGGAATGAGAATCAGAGCAAAACGTAGTTCAGCTAACTACGGGAATAAGGGTCTCGATTGCAACTAGGACAAGAGAAAGGGAATGTCTCGATCGCAACGAGGGCGAGAGAAAGGATCGCAACGAGGGCGAAAGCAAACAAGGATTAGTTGTTAGTCGTTAGTCAAACTCGGCAAGACATCGCATCTTGTGCCTACGTATCTCATCTGAACATGAGAATCAGAGTTGCCGTAGTTCGGCTAACACGCACACAAACAGACACAGGCAAACGTGGAGCCTGACTGCCAATCACTGGACTTACATCAGCATCCGAACCAAAACACACACAAGAAGGCAAACGTGGAGCCCGAATGCCAATCACTGGACTTACATCGGCATCCGAACCAAAACACACGCACACTGGAACCCGAATGCCACTCGATGGACTTACATCAGCTTCCAAGCACACAACAACCAAACAAGGGGGTTGAGACACAAAGGTTGAAAAAGAAAAGGGGCGCCCGGAGAGATCTCGCACGATCTCCTGCCTACGTACCTCATCTGGTATGAGAATCAGGGCGACGTAGTTCCCCTACATAGGGATTGCCATCTGAATATGGACTTAGAAAAGGAGGACACCAGTTGTGTCAAAGGAGAGTGGGCAATGTGTTCACGTCCTAGCAGTAGGTGTCGCAGCTCGCTGAATCGAGTCTTAGGCAGTTACCTCTTTGAAATAGAACGGACTACATGCCACAAGATCGGAGACGCTCGGAAAGGTCTAGAAGTGGGGAAGCTCTGCCCTAAAGTTGTCATGCAATGTGTACTTAAGTGTTTAGGATTTACAAATGGGAATATCTACCTAATGTTAGCATGCAAAGAATATGGGAATCCTACCTATGTTATCATACAAAAGGATATGGGAAAACTACCTATGTTATCATACAAAGGGTTCTATCTAATGGGTGCTACCTAATCGGAACAAGAATTGACGAGTGGAGCAAGGAGAAGTGTTGGGGAAAAGGGTAGATGGCGATGCATGAAGCAATCGACTTACAAGGTTGATGGCGATGCATAAAGCAGTCGACTTACAAGGTTGATGGCGATGCATAAAGCAATCGACTTACAAAAGGGTGGATGAATACGTGCTGGTTCTGTTAGGTTTTGAAAAATGATTACTCGACGTTGGATCGAGGTTTTGATCTTGTTTTGAAATGGTTATCGAATGTTCATTTTAATTCTTGTATTAACAGATGAATAAAGAATGAAAGAATAAATATTATACATTTCATGGGAGAGGGATACATTGGTTATGAATGGGGGTTGTTCATGGCAAACAAACAATAATAATACATGCCTCATACACCATACAAGTAGGCCACAGTTAATCAAACAATTAAGATATAAACAAGTATATGATCAAATCAAATAATCAAAGAATGAAATAATGAAGCATTAAACAATGTATGAGTGTAAGTGCAAGGGACATGTCTCATTGTAAGAAAGCCCAAGAGTAAGCTATGTGAGGTTGATGGCGATGCTTAAAAAGCAATCGACTTACGAGGGTGTAAAAATGGGCTCGATATTAAATCGAGAAAAGTATGATTTTTATAGTTTTAAAAAAATGGTTTTGAACTAAACTAAAATACAACAACTATGCATTATTAACAAATGAAATCATGAGTATATAAAAGATATTAATCAACATACTAAAAGAATAAAAAATGCTAAAGGAAGATAAAATCAAATAACAAGCAAAAGCAACACACATGAGTATTGAACCCTCCCCACCTAATATTATTCAACTACCCTCTCTCCACTAGGCCATTCAACACTATCTGCTATTGAAGTACTGCCAAAAATAAATGAACTGGGTTAAAAATTTAAAATAAAATAAAAAATAAAACAAACATTTTCATGGTTTTCGTATTATCTCTGTTAAAAACAAATTAAGTTAAATAATAAAAAGAATAAATAATAAAAAAGAAATCAAGAACATATAAACATTTTCTGATTTTTGTATTAAAAAACAAAATAAATTAAATAGTAAAAAGAAATAACAAAAAAGAAAAAAAAGGAAATGGAAACAGCAGAAGCTCGTCTCCATCGTCTTCCTCCCTCGCTCTCTCTTCTCTCCTCTCAGCTTACTCCCCCCAAAGCAAAACCAAACCCTACTAACAGTAACCAAACCTAAGTATCAAGAAGAAAACAAATGCAAATGACAAAAACACAACCCTAAACCCAGTCCAAACTAGAATCATCAATGTGAAAGAAACACCAATCGCGCAGGAATACATCAGGCTTGGAAAGTAGTAAACATGCATCTGAATACGGAACAAACAAAAAGGCAAGAATTCTACCGGATTGGGATGTCTCGGAAGTGAACGAACAGGTACGTGATCCTCCTTCCGCTTTCTCCTTCGTTGCGCCTTTCTTAGGGTTCGTCCTCTCGTTGATTTTCGTTTTGCTTTGATTTGGGATTTAGGGTTTGTCTGGGATTTTTCGCCTCCTTGTTTCTGTTGTTCTCTTCAAAATCGCCTCCCCTCTGATTCGCTTCCTTCTCCTTTTATCTTCACAGCTTTAGGGTTTAGGGTTGTTGCCTGGAATTCCAAAGAATATCTTCTGCAAACTACTTTTGATGCGCTCAGTTGGGATTGGCCTTTTTGATGCTTGATTCTGAAAAGGTAACCTGAACTCATGCCTTCCCTTTGAATTTTGTCTCAATGCCGATTTGGGAATTTTTCTGACTTTTCACTGCTTTGGCTAATTACTTGTTACTGCAGTGAAAAAAATGGAGCATTGGTTTTTTCCTGAAGGATAAACAAACAAGACCTGAGGTTCAATATTGGGTTCTACAGGAGATTGATTCTGACAACCAAGTGCACTTCTTAATTTGGCAGATTCTTCAAGTTTTCTACCAACAAGTTGTCTATGTAGTGTCTGATCATCACAATTCAGGTGAAGTCCAACAACCACTATGCTTTCAGACAGTTGTGAGGGCTTCTTGAAAGACCTATGACCCATATACTTCAACTGAAAGTTTACAGCCCATTGACGCTTGAGACTAGTCAAAATCTCAGGATTGTAAGTTTTGTTTTCATTTTCAACATCAGGTGGACTTGAAAAGCCCTTAAACAATTTTGTTACTTGATACTGCAGCCTCTGAAAGTGGCTACCATTGTTATCATATTTTGATGAATGCAAGTGAGACTCAACATCAGCTCTAGTTTCATTTGATTCACTTTCTGGACCTAACTGAAGGCTGTGAGATGCAGAATTAGGACTGAACTCAAACCTTTGCATAAATGCCTGTACCAGAAATCCAACCTGGAAAATTTCATGACAGTAGGAACCAATCTCGAATTTCCAGCCGAAGGATAAAATAACCGTAACAGAACTTCATCTGATTCTTAACCAACAATATTCATCAAGCCTATTGTTAATGCCACGGTGAAACCAGTAAGTCTTCATTTTGCCTGTTTCAATCTACAAATAGTTTCGGTTTTGGGTAAAACTATTGTGGCTTCCATTCATGTTTTTTTTTTGTCTACTGCAGGGCCAATTGTAGGTTTGTTATGGCCTTTTGTTGGTTAAATCATGGAGATTTGGCCTTGTAATATGGTGTATTGTGAGCAAGGAATGAGCACACTCATGTGGTGCTGCTGCAGTTGGTTTTATGCTTATGTGGTAATGTTGGTTTGTTGCAAGTTGGATTTCATACTGCAGGTCAGGTCCACTTGTGTAAGGTTGGTTGCATTGGTTTTTTTTAGAAAATTTACATGACAGGTCCTACTGCAAGTTTGATAGAGGCTTTAGGTTTATGATTTGCTACATGACTTGGCCTAGATGCCTTACCAATTACTTGATGTAAACTGATACATTGCAGGATTACTTGGCTTCCCTGGATGCATGTCTGTTTGGATGGTTTGTTATACTGCATTGGTTTGCTCCTCATGGCTGCATATATATTCTGCAGATGTATCATGACTTGGTCTCACTGCCTATAGCAAGCACTCATCCTGATTGGTGTAGTATGGGTGTATTTGCAGGCCTGCTATTGCAGTGATTTGGCAAGGTTTGGATTCAAGTTTATATTGTTATTTGGATTGTTCACGCTACATGTGCAAGGGATTGGAATGGTAGGTCATGAAATTGGAACTGATTGTTGTAATATTGTATGTTGTTGCTTGCAGGATTTGATGTTACATGATGTTGCTCATGATGTGAACGCAAGGTTTGTTAAGGGGTTGCTTAATATTTTGGTTGTGGCAATGTGAGGAAGTTGCAGGCCTACTGTTTTGATGCAATTGAAGTGTGTTATGGTTGCAGGTTGTAAGCATGGTTGTTTGTTGGCTGATGATTGTAAGTGGTGGTATTGCAGTTGGAGTTGATTGCGTTGAGATGTTGCAACAAACATCAGCTCATCTTCTGGTCATCCCTTATGTGAAGGTTTTTTTTTGCTAGAGTTGCTCCTGAGCGAAAGGAACTTATCTTGACCACTTTCAAAACAGTTGGACGGGTAACATTGATGTGCGGGGATGGAACCAATGATGTTGGAGCTTTAAAGCAGGCCCATGTAGGAGTTGCTCTTCTGAATGCGATGCCGCCAGCCAAAGGTGGAAACTCCTCTTCAAATTCATCCGCCGAAGACAGTTCAAAACCCCACTAGCCATTCAGCTGTTAACCGTCATGAAACCGCCATTGTTGTGTTGGATTGTGAGCAGGGGTTTCCAGGTTGCAGCTTCCATGCCGTTATCATCATGACAAACTCAAGGTCAAGTATAGGCTCCACTGGTTATGTGCTTATGGTGCTGCTACAAAATAATAGACAAGGCAAAGTGTGTGCAGTAGGTTGTAGCATGAACTGCTGCAGCAGCAGGGGTAGCATAGTGTCTCCATTGGTTAGGTCATGTATTTGCATTGCCTTGATTTTGACATGATTGTGCATCCGTACTGGCTCACTTCAGGTTGTGGGTTACTTCCTTGTTTTCTTTTGCCGCTCACGCAGGTTATGGCTTCATGTGTTGGACATACAAAGTTTCATGACACCAACAAGAATCATGAAGCATTATGCTTACTTGGCCAATCCAAGATCAAAATGGAATATGGGAGATCGAGGTCAAGATTAGGAAAAGGATTTGGGATTTTAGAGTTTTTAGGATTGGGTTGACTTTGGTCAAAGTTGACCAAAAAGTCAACTGTTGACCAAAGTCAACAATTGGCCAAAAGTGTCAATTTTTGTATTTTCTTTGTAAATGGAATTCAATGGACAATTATGGGTGAATTTAGGGTTTAATGAAATTGGGTTGACTTTGGTCAAAGTTGACCAAAAAGTCAACTGTTGACCAAAGTCAACAGTTGGTCAAAAATGCCAAATTTTGTATTTTTTGTATGGAATCAAATGTAATGAAATAAAATTGAAATGGATTAACAAAATGGTTTGAAGTTGGTTTCACAATTGGTTTAATCATGACTTGAATGTTTGACTTTTGAAAAGAAAACAACTTGACTGATAATGTGTATGAACAAAAACCATGAAATGAGACCATAAGGTTATAGTATCCATGAACCAATAACGTGACTGGCACGTGGTTAGAAACACAAGAAAACTTGGTTGTTCAGATGACCCAGACCATAGATGTACCCACAATCACAACACCATGACTTTGAATCAAAACCAATCCTCATATAAAAACAAAGCAAAGTTAGGTCAAGCATGCCAAACGAACATAAAAATTCAGGATCAAAATCGGGGTATGACAGCTGCCCCTATTTAAGCGTCTTCAACTAGAGAAAATGAAGCAGGACGTTCTTCATATGATCATAGTGGGAGATGATTAAATACTAAGAAGACCCGGATTTTGATCCTGAATCCCCATGAAATAGTTAACAATGTCTGTCAGAATCGGCAAAGAAGCAATCTCGAAAGAAGAGTCCGTCTGGTACGGTGAAAATCGGCCTGAGTACCGAAACAGAAAGTTGACCTGGATACCAAAATAAATGGTAACACAGGAATACCCATGGCCTGAACGCCACACATTAGTCTGAACACTAAGCATTGGAATATGAGAGTATCAATGTTGGTCTGATCACCGGAAATCTGGTCTGAACTCCACTTCGATCTGGAAATCGGAAACTGGCTTGAATGCCACTTCGGTCTGGATACCGGGAACTGGCCTGGAATGCCACTTCGGTCTGGATACCGGGAAAACTGGCCTGAATGCCACTTCGGTCTGGATACCGGGAACTGGCCTGGAATGCCACTTCGGTCTGGATACCGGGAACTGGCCTGGACGCCACTTCGGTCCGGATACCGGGAAAACTGGCCTGAATGCCACTTCGGTCTGGATACCGGGAAAACTGGCCTGAATGCCACTTCGGTCTGGATACCGGGAAAACTGGCCTGGACTGCCACTTCGGTCTGAATACCGCCTCGGTCTGAACACCGGAATACTGGTCTGAATACCATAAGTTCTTCAACCTGATTGTCGAAAACTTCTTCGATCTGGAAATCGGAAACTGGCCTGAATGCCACTTCGGTCTGGATACCGGGAACTGGCCTGAATGCCACTTCGGTCTGGATACCGGGAAAACTGGCCTGAATGCCACTTCGGTCTGGATACCGGGAAAACTGGCCTGGACTGCCACTTCGGTCTGAATACCGCCTCGATCTGAACACCGGAATACTGGTCTGAATACCATAAGTTCTTCAACCTGATTGTCGAAAACTTCTTCGATCTGGAAATCGGAAACTGGCCTGAATGCCACTTCGGTCTGGATACCGGGAACTGGCCTGAATGCCACTTCGGTCTGGATACCGGGAAAACTGGCCTGAATGCCACTTCGGTCTGGATACCGGGAACTGGCCTGGAATGCCACTTCGGTCTGGATACCGGGAAAACTGGCCTGGAATGCCACTTCAGTCTGGATACCGGGAAAACTGGCCTGAATGCCATTTCGGTCTGGATACCGGGAAAACTGGCCTGGAATGCCACTTCGGTCTGGATACCGGGAAAACTGGCCTGAATGCCATTTCGGTCTGGATACCGGGAACTGGCCTGGAATGCCACTTCGGTCTGGATACCGTCTCGGTCTGAACACCGGAAAATTGGCCTGAATGCCATAAGTACATCGACCTGATCGTCGGAAACTTCTTCGATCTGGAAGTCGGAAATTGGCCTGAACGCCACTTCGGTCTGAATACCGCCTCGGTCTGAACACCGGAAAATTCTTCATGTCTATCAGCATCGGCGAAGATAACAAAAAAGTGATACGTGAGCCGGCACGCATGCCAAAGACCTATGCTGGGGATAACAATCGAAAGATTGACCAAAGAGTGCATGAGATATATTATCTGTAGCCGTCAAAATGTAGATAATACACTCACATGGAAGATTATCCATAACCGGGTTGTAGGTTGTTAAATGAATAATCGACCGAAAAGAAAAGTATCAGGGTACCAGGGCTAGGCATGCAAAAGATGACCAATCAAAAGAGGATAAAGTTGCTAACTCGGAGCAAATACCCAAAAGAAAGGGGAAGACCCACTGGGGACAATACTGCTTGATCAGGGCAAGTATCCAAAGGGGACAAGACTATCAATACCACAAAGAGGGGATTACATCTACCGGTTTGTAGGCAGAAAACCACAGAAAGGTAACCAGTCATCGATAGGATGAGCACAAAGGGTTAACTCTGCCAAAGGGATGAAAGTGGGATTTTACAACTACCAACTAGTAGAAAACCACAAAGATAGGACTTACAAATACCGGTTCGTTGGTAGAAGCCAAAAATTCCGCTGAGGATGAGATGAATGAGTGCCGGTTAGTGAGCAAACATTCATTTATGCCCCAGAGAAGCACAAGAGACAGCCAACAAAGAAAACCAGTTTAGGATCGAGCCAAAAAGGCAGACTGAATCAGGACTCATCCTAATGAGGAAAGAACTCAATAGGGAAAACCCATCCCAATGTGTGTTGGGAGGGAACGGAAACAACCGTCATCCACGAGGATGTAACTCAGTGGGGAGCGCAGAAGGAAATGGTAGACACTTTCTGCTTAAGGGGTCGACTTTATATGGAGAGATCAGACACGCCCACATATGCTAGGGGAATTGAACCAAGCTTGCAAAATGATGCCAACTTCGGGGAGTAACACTGCTGGGGATACCCACTCAACTAAGGGGTCACTTGTTGGGAAAACACCAACTTCTCAACCATGCTGATGAACCCAATTCTGAAGCCGATCCAATGGCGCGATGCTAAACTCTTTCCAACAACCCAATCTCGGCTGGTCACCACGGCCTAGGGCTAATGGACATGTTTGCAATATTGATGCATGAGTTTTTTTGTTTTACACAATGCCCCATGATCATGGAAATGCTATGCACTAATGATGCAATATGCTATGCTTATCTAAATGATGAATGCATAAACACACGTCTCCTCCAGAGACAACACCGGGGACCTCCAGGAACTGTGCTGAGGATCTTATAACCACGTCAACTTCCACCCTGCTGGGGAAAGACAAACCTTGCTGGGGATGCACTCCATCGAACCCGAACTGCTTGGAGATTACCCTGCTAGGGGAGGCAACCCATTCTTATCTCTACTGGGGATGATTTTCTCCAAACCCGATCCGCTTGGGGATCTCACTGAGGGAAAACCATCAACACAAACCCTACTGGGAAGGCAGTAACCTTCAGGCTCGCTGAGGAGACACTGATCTCAAATCTGTTAGGGAGGTAACCCTATCACACCTACTGGGGAAATACAGCTTATTAGACACGGAACACCTGTCGAGTCGCCGAATTGCGGCATCCATCGTCCACCCACAGTGTCGGCTCTCCCTCTTTTACGAACTCCCAGACGCTTCTGGACTTTTCTGCTCCATCATCTTGTATTCCCAATCTCGTCCG
Organism: Lathyrus oleraceus; assembly: GCF_024323335.1. Taxonomy (NCBI): domain Eukaryota; kingdom Viridiplantae; phylum Streptophyta; class Magnoliopsida; order Fabales; family Fabaceae; genus Lathyrus; species Lathyrus oleraceus. Next base: position 94,851,353 of record NC_066579.1, on the reverse strand, counting down.
TACTCCACGGAGATCGAACTCCTGGTATTCATACAAACTTTCCAATCATCAGACTTTGAAGAGTCTTCTTGATTAACTTTCCAGGACTGTCGTCGTAATCCTTCACTGTCTTTTCATCCTTCAACTATCTCTTGCCCCTGATCAGGCTCTGCAGCAGGGATCGTTAGATAAAAGCGTGCCCCAGGTATGCCCCAGGTGTTCCGATCTTTCAACGCCTAAGTCACTCAAACTTCCGAATAAGATTTCCAGATTTCAACCTCATAAGCATGCATCGGAAGGGACCTCTATGTTTCAAAATGCAAATATTCTTATCAAAATAAACGGATGTTTTCGTAATCAAAATGGTAATGACACAAAAACAAAATTTATTTGACCGAACACACGCTTTATTGACTGGAATAAAAGATGGCTCACAACCGAGCAACACACAGGAAGCAAACCCTGGAAAGAGGTGATTGCACACAACAGAAAAAACTCTATCCTAGTGGCAATGTGAAACCATGATCTTATCGGGTTCCAACTCAGTTACACCTCATATGTCCTCAAGACTTTCCGCACTTTCTGTCTTCTGAACAAGATGCTTCCGATTGGTCTCTGTTGGAGATTCTCCAAGTCATCATGAGCACAAACGATCATGCTAGACGCAGTTGTTCGTTTCATTCCCTCTTTTGCCTGGACCGCCCTTTCGGGTTTCAGTCCACCGGGATACCCTTTTTTGCCCAAGTCGCCCTTGTGGGGTTTTCGACTTGCCGGGTGTACAGTTCTTTTCATTTATTATCCCTAACTTTTGCCCGAACCTTTTCTCTCTTTTTTTTTGGTTCGCCGGGATGCCCTTTTTTGCCTGGACTCTTTTATTCTTTTTGTCCAGCGGGTCTCTTTCTCACGAAGTATCTTTTAACTGCGTCCGCATTCACAGGGGATGGAAAATCCTCATCATCCGTGGTCGTCAGCGACAAGGCTCTGTCAGGGGAAACCCTTTTTTGACCACGAACGGACATTCATAATTGTTTATCCACTTGCCCCACGATCGTCTTGAGGAGGAAGGATCCTTTTCAACACCACATCTCTTCCATGCTACCCACGAGGTCGCACTTCTCGGTCAACAACACGCTTCATTTACTGGGTACAACTGCCCCATGACAAGTAACTGTCAGCCTCTTTTCCCAACCAGGCTCAACGCGTTATACCGAGTTCTCATCCACTTGCCCTTTTCTAACTTCTCATCCATCCAGACTCTTTACAATGAAATCTAGCCTCCAGCAGGCAAGATCACTTCCATCCCATACCGCATGAGGAAGGCGTTGCCCTAGTAGATGCACGTACCAAAGTACGACACTCAGGATACCAACTTCGTACTCAGCCACTATCATTGGTGCGTTCACATGTTATCGGGGAAGCACTAGCTCACTCTCTTTAAACTCTCCCCATCAGACATCAAAACCCGTTCGGATTCGGGGTCAGGCCCCTCCTCCGGGATCGGTCACTCTCAATCTTTCGATTTGAGTACCTCGAGACGTCCTCATCAGGGACTTCAGACTTCCTTGGTTGACAATCATCAGTGGGCTGTTGGGCGAGATAACCATACAATACCCTCCTCTTGGTTGCTTTCTGGGAGGTATACTGAATATCGTATTCAGTCGACATCACTTGCCCTCTCGCAACCCGTCCGTTCGATGCTAGCTCCTCAAGCACATACTTGATCAGATCCATTTTGGACATCCACAAGGTGGTATGAACCAGCATACACTGTCTCAATCGGCGAGCAGCCTATGCCAAAGTACATCAAGTTTTCTCGAGCAGTGAGTGTATTGTTTCACAGTCGATAAACTTTTTGCTTAGGTAAATTGCGTGCTCTTTTCGACAAGACTAGTCATACTGACTCAATACGCACCTCATAGACCCCTTAAGGGTTGTCAGGTACCAGATTAGCAGTCGTTTCTTCCCCGGAAGGTATCAGAATCAAAGGTTCCTGCTACTCCTTTTTTTTCTTTCCATGCCCCTTGGCAGTCCTCATTCCACCTGACCATTTGATTTCTTTCTTTTTTCGTTTGTTTATGGTTCAGGCGTTTCTAATACTGTTCCCTTTTTTTTTTTTTTTTTTTTTTTTTTTTGCAGGATCAACCTTGATTCCTCTTTCGTTCGCAACATGCCTCGGCAGCTTGCTAGGCAGCACTCCATAAGTGCGCTAATTCGAACTCAACAGTATGAGTTATCTCTACCTGTCAAACAACTTGATCCACCGGATGCCCCTCTTCTGCTTGGGACTTTGCCATCATGTCATCAACATGGCATTTGCTTTCACGATGAATCATATCATGAAACAAAGTCACCCTAGACTTCTGATACTTGGCACCGGCCTTCTCGATACTGAACGACATCACCTTATAACCAGAAGGTGCCCCTTGTGTGATGGACATGGTCTACGTCATATCATCTGGCAACAGTTCAATCTGGTCTCGGCCAAGAAGCCATCCATGAAGATAAACTGAGCATTATAATCAATCCAATACCTCGTTGTGACGTACCGGGAATTCATCTTTCAGATTAGCTCAGCTCACATCTCGACAGTCCACACACATTCTCATCTTTCAGCACCAGTTTCCGCTTCCCTGGAGGACAGTCTTCTCTCCATGGTAACTCGTGCCTCCACAACATTGGTATCTTACCTTGGTGTATCTAGATACAACCAGGCGCACATATACCATCCTGTTCTTGATTTGCCTCTGAAGCGGCCTCAATATTCGCTTTCTGACCTCGGCGGTGCTTGGAGCAACAATTCTGAGCACTCCTCATGCGGTTGAATCACCTTCTCCTCTGGTTTCAACGACCCGACTAATTCCAACAAATCACAAATTTCTTCGCCTTCTCCTTCGACATGATAGATCGAATTGTCGAAGTCATACAAAGGTGTAACCAAATTGTTATCGATGAGATCAGGAGGGTAATCACTTTTGAGGTCGGAACCAAATGAATCAAAAGGAAAGAGAATAAAAACATTGCCATTTTTATTTTTATTTTTTTAAACGGTAAAAAATGAAAAACAGGGAACACCGCTTTTAATCACAAAAACATCCATTTATTACTGATGCAAAACGTTGCAAAATGAAACACATGAGATGGCCCTTACAATGGACCGGTACGTTTCGGGCAAAACGTATGGCTTTCATGCAAACAACAATTAAAACCAGAAATACTACACTTCCGGGTGAGCGACAGTGATGCTTTTGAAGACCTTCCAGTTTCCTGGTACGCACGACCTTATCCACAACTCGAGCTCGCGGTCACGGTCGATCTTTTCACTCACTGAACAAGCATGATCAGGATCCAACATTCCTGCACTGACAAAGGGGTACGGTGGACGACGTCCTCTGTTTGGTCTAGACGACTCTTGATCTGGATAACCAATCCCGAACATGTCTGCCTTTACCACTATGTCGATGATCCTGCCCCAACCTCGGGCCTCTTGGTTCTTCACCACCTCTAGAGCTTGTTTATAAGAAGAAATGGACAGCTTCTTCTCTTTCTCGACAACAAGAGCGCTCTCCACCTGGACGGTTTCGATTGCTTGACTGGGTATTTCAAGTTTTCCAATGTCCATTTCTACTTCTTTCATCTTCTGGGTCGTGTCTCCCATCAATACACACCCCTCTGTGGCAACGGCCGCACAACAATTATCAACCACAGGGAAGACTCCATCCTGCACCAGAGGTTTTGGAACCACAGCCAGGGGAACCTTTATCTGATCTTCCTCAGTCATCTCCATTCCTTTCTTGACCTTTTTCACCATCTTCACTTTTACAGGACCCTGCCTGGGTACCGGGTTGACATCCCCATTCATTATCTGGGCCAAGCTGATGGTCTTGGAGTCCACCATGTCCTGGACGACATGCTTGAAAGCTCTACAACCCTCAACACTGTGCCCAGGTGCCTCAGAATGGAATTCACAACTGGCATTCTCATCATAGTGTGCAGGCCTCTTCTGTTGTGCTATGGGAATCAAAATCCTTGGCCGGACTAACCCCAAATCCCTCAATCTCCTGAACAGAAGGGTGTAGGTCACAGGTGGCTCCTCAAACTGACGATCCTCCTTCTTTCTCTTCACCTGGCTCCTAGCTCTCGGTGCCTTCTGTTGAGGTGGTGGTTGTTGCGGGGGTACAGGTGAGTTACCAACAAGAGTGGTTACATCAACAGCATACGGATGATAACGATCCTTACTGCGTTCTTTCTTTGTTGGCTCACCACTTGACTCAACCTCCTTTTTGAGCGGACCACTGTCAGAGAGTTTCTTTGCTACCGAGCCAGAGGGATTTGTTACATCGGATGATGGAGCCTTTCCCTGAACTTTCTCCTTGATCATCCAGCTCTCAATCCTTTCCAATCTCTCAGACATGGCTTTCTGCCCCAAGGCAAGCCCTTGCACAATACTGAACAATCCCCTCATCATCTCTTTCAGTTCAAGGATGTCGGCGTTGGGAAGATCCATCAGCTTGGATTTGTTGAGTCTGACTGTATGTCTGAATGGAAGAGCTATGCGCACCGGTTGACACCTACAAAACAACAAATGGGTTAGTATGACTCACGCATGCAATGTCTATCCGTACCAGGAATATTCCTTTGATTTTGGTTTCACAGAGACAGATAATTTTTCATCAATAACATTCTGACATCTGGATATCTCTCAACCAGAATCTTAATCAAAAAGTGGACCCTGAGTACGGATAGACACGAGTTGAATGCAGATGAATGCGATGCAAATGCATGAATGCAAGTCACTGCGCCACCAAGTCATCTGAAAACCCATTCTCTGAGCTAGTCACAGTCATCGGGACTAAGTCACCATAAATCCGACTTGGGGAGTTCCGAAATAAACGGAACTAGAGATTACATCACTATCATCACAGGAACATCCACTGAACGGATGACAGTCAGATCCTCTGAACAGGTACTTTCAAATTCAACCCGGGGATCCGAAATAAACGGAACCCATTGATAAACCACGGACAGAACTCCGGCGTCCCAGAAATAAATGTCCATAAATTTGGCTGAACCAAAGTCACCATCACAGCACCACTGGCAGAAACCGTATCTGTAGAGATCAAACCCTCCCCTTACTGGTAGGTTCTAAGAACAGAAGTTTGTCAGCTTCAGCCCTTCAGTCGAGAATAATACGTTTACCACTGAAGGTTTGGCATTATTACGGGATAAAAGACCTCTGCTGACTCCCCTCAACAGGATATCCTAAAGCAAGTTCCCAGTCTCGGGGTCCTCGGATTGAGCAGCGAGAATGCGCCCACCAGAGCTAACATAAACGCGTCTCGGAGGAGAGGCCTCGACTGAGTTCTCGGGAAATGGTCACCAGAGTCGACAATTTCTAGAGGAACATCATGTCGTTACGGAACATCCGTAGGACATAATATATCCAAGAGAAACCTCGTCTGGGTGTGGTTCTTCACGAACGACTTAACGTAGCAACATGCCACGCAAGCCTCATGAACATCCACTCTAAAATCTGTGTGTACACTCAAGCCCGGGTAATGGGCTTACCTCTCATAGAACACCCCACCCAACAAACAGATAAACGGCAACAGATACAGCAAACATATGTACATGAATGCAATAAGATAAAACAGGTAAATGCTGAAAATAAATAACTGTACAAAAGAATAAACACCCAACAAACAAGAAACCTACAAAAGCTAGGAGGGACTCGCTTAGGGAAACCGGTTTCCCCAGCAGAGTCGCCAGCTGTCGCAACCCGAAAAATACGGTCTGCGAAAAAAACAACCGGCGAGAAAGAAATGACAGAAGAGTCGCCACCGTGCGTTATTTATCCCAAAGGAGGGAAAGGAACGCTCGAAGTAAACCTGAAGAGAGGAAAGGAAAAGACAAGGTCTCGCAACCAAATCTTGGGTTCGGGAGTCGGTTATGCGAAGGGAAGGTATTAGCACCCCTACGCATCCGTAGTACTCTACGGGATCCACTCTTGTTGTTTCTTGTCTAAAAGGTGTATGTTTATCTAATGTACTATTTACTAAAAGAAGGGGTCAAAGAAAATGACTCGCACGGATGTTTCATCCACTGCATACGTATCTCATCTGAATATGAGAATCAGAGTCTTCGTAGCTCGGCCACCTATGGGTTAAGGATAAGTGTGCTCGCTAAGACATCGCGTCTTATGCCTACGTATCTCATCGGGAATGAGAATCAGAGCAAAACGTAGTTCAGCTAACTACGGGAATAAGGGTCTCGATTGCAACTAGGGCAAGAGAAAGGGAATGTCTCGATCGCAACGAGGGCGAGAGAAAGGATCGCAACGAGGGCGAAAGCAAACAAGGATTAGTTGTTAGTCGTTAGTCAAACTCGGCAAGACATCGCATCTTGTGCCTACGTATCTCATCTGAACATGAGAATCAGAGTTGCCGTAGTTCGGCTAACACGCACACAAACAGACACAGGCAAACGTGGAGCCTGACTGCCAATCACTGGACTTACATCAGCATCCGAACCAAAACACACACAAGAAGGCAAACGTGGAGCCCGAATGCCAATCACTGGACTTACATCGGCATCCGAACCAAAACACACGCACACTGGAACCCGAATGCCACTCGATGGACTTACATCAGCTTCCAAGCACACAACAACCAAACAAGGGGGTTGAGACACAAAGTTGAAAAAGAAAAGGGGCGCCCGGAGAGATCTCGCACGATCTCCTGCCTACGTACCTCATCTGGTATGAGAATCAGGGCGACGTAGTTCCCCTACATAGGGATTGCCATCTGAATATGGACTTAGAAAAGGAGGACACCAGTTGTGTCAAAGGAGAGTGGGCAATGTGTTCACGTCCTAGCAGTAGGTGTCGCAGCTCGCTGAATCGAGTCTTAGGCAGTTACCTCTTTGCAATAGAACGGACTACATGCCACAAGATCGGAGACGCTCGGAAAGGTCTAGAAGTGGGGGAAGCTCTGCCCTAAAGTTGTCATGCAATGTGTACTTAAGTGTTTAGGATTTACAAATGGGAATATCTACCTAATGTTAGCATGCAAAGAATATGGGAATCCTACCTATGTTATCATACAAAAGGATATGGGAAAACTACCTATGTTATCATACAAAGGGTTCTATCTAATGGGTGCTACCTAATCGGAACAAGAATTGACGAGTGGAGCAAGGAGAAGTGTTGGGGAAAAGGGTAGATGGCGATGCATGAAGCAATCGACTTACAAGGTTGATGGCGATGCATAAAGCAGTCGACTTACAAGGTTGATGGCGATGCATAAAGCAATCGACTTACAAAAGGGTGGATGAATACGTGCTGGTTCTGTTAGGTTTTGAAAAATGATTACTCGACGTTGGATCGAGGTTTTGATCTTGTTTTGAAATGGTTATCGAATGTTCATTTTAATTCTTGTATTAACAGATGAATAAAGAATGAAAGAATAAATATTATACATTTCATGGGAGAGGGATACATTGGTTATGAATGGGGGTTGTTCATGGCAAACAAACAATAATAATACATGCCTCATACACCATACAAGTAGGCCACAGTTAATCAAACAATTAAGATATAAACAAGTATATGATCAAATCAAATAATCAAAGAATGAAATAATGAAGCATTAAACAATGTATGAGTGTAAGTGCAAGGGACATGTCTCATTGTAAGAAAGCCCAAGAGTAAGCTATGTGAGGTTGATGGCGATGCTTAAAAAGCAATCGACTTACGAGGGTGTAAAAATGGGCTCGATATTAAATCGAGAAAAGTATGATTTTTATAGTTTTAAAAAAATGGTTTTGAACTAAACTAAAATACAACAACTATGCATTATTAACAAATGAAATCATGAGTATATAAAAATATTAATCAACATACTAAAAGAATAAAAAATGCTAAAGGAAGATAAAATCAAATAACAAGCAAAAGCAACACACATGAGTATTGAACCCTCCCCACCTAATATTATTCAACTACCCTCTCTCCACTAGGCCATTCAACACTATCTACTATTGAAGTACTGCCAAAAATAAATGAACTGGGTTAAAAATTTAAATAAAAAAAAAATAAAACAAACATTTTCATGGTTTTCGTATTATCTCTGTTAAAAACAAATTAAGTTAAATAATAAAAAGAATAAATAATAAAAAAGAAATCAAGAACATATAAACATTTTCTGATTTTTGTATTAAAAAACAAAATAAATTAAATAGTAAAAAGAAATAACAAAAAAAAAAAAAAAGGAAATGGAAACAGCAGAAGCTCGTCTCCATCGTCTTCCTCCCTCGCTCTCTCTTCTCTCCTCTCAGCTTACTCCCCCAAAGCAAAACCAAACCCTACTAACAGTAACCAAACCTAAGTATCAAGAAGAAAACAAATGCAAATGACAAAAACACAACCCTAAACCCAGTCCAAACTAGAATCATCAATGTGAAAGAAACACCAATCGCGCAGGAATACATCAGGCTTGGAAAGTAGTAAACATGCATCTGAATACGGAACAAACAAAAAGGCAAGAATTCTACCGGATTGGGATGTCTCGGAAGTGAACGAACAGGTACGTGATCCTCCTTCCGCTTTCTCCTTCGTTGCGCCTTTCTTAGGGTTCGTCCTCTCGTTGATTTTCGTTTGCTTTGATTTGGGATTCAGGGTTTGTCTGGGATTTTTCGCCTCCTTGTTTCTGTTGTTCTCTTCAAAATCGCCTCCCCTCTGATTCGCTTCCTTCTCCTTTTATCTTCACAGCTTTAGGGTTTAGGGTTGTTGCCTGGAATTCCAAAGAATATCTTCTGCAAACTACTTTTGATGCGCTCAGTTGGGATTGGCCTTTTTGATGCTTGATTCTGAAAAGGTAACCTGAACTCATGCCTTCCCTTTGAATTTTGTCTCAATGCCGATTTGGGAATTTTTCTGACTTTTCACTGCTTTGGCTAATTACTTGTTACTGCAGTGAAAAAAATGGAGCATTGGTTTTTTCCTGAAGGATAAACAAACAAGACCTGAGGTTCAATATTGGGTTCTACAGGAGATTGATTCTGACAACCAAGTGCACTTCTCAATTTGGCAGATTCTTCAAGTTTTCTACCAACAAGTTGTCTATGTAGTGTCTGATCATCACAATTCAGGTGAAGTCCAACAACCACTATGCTTTCAGACAGTTGTGAGGGCTTCTTGAAAAACCTATGACCCATATACTTCAACTGAAAGTTTACAGCCCATTGACGCTTGAGACTAGTCAAAATCTCAGGATTGTAAGTTTTGTTTTCATTTTCAACATCAGGTGGACTTGAAAAGCCCTTAAACAATTTTGTTACTTGATACTGCAGCCTCTGAAAGTGGCTACCATTGTTATCATATTTTGATGAATGCAAGTGAGACTCAACATCAGCTCTAGTTTCATTTGATTCACTTTCTGGACCTAACTGAAGGCTGTGAGATGCAGAATTAGGACTGAACTCAAACCTTTGCATAAATGCCTGTACCAGAAATCCAACCTGGAAAATTTCATGACAGTAGGAACCAATCTCGAATTTCCAGCCGAAGGATAAAATAACCGTAACAGAACTTCATCTGATTCTTAACCAACAATATTCATCAAGCCTATTGTTAATGCCACGGTGAAACCAGTAAGTCTTCATTTTGCCTGTTTCAATCTACAAATAGTTTCGGTTTTGGGTAAAACTATTGTGGCTTCCATTCATGTTTTTTTTTTGTCTACTGCAGGGCCAATTGTAGGTTTGTTATGGCCTTTTGTTGGTTAAATCATGGAGATTTGGCCTTGTAATGTGGTGTATTGTGAGCAAGGAATGAGCACACTCATGTGGTGCTGCTGCAGTTGGTTTTATGCTTATGTGGTAATGTTGGTTTGTTGCAAGTTGGATTTCATACTGCAGGTCAGGTCCACTTGTGTAAGGTTGGTTGCATTGGTTTTTTTTAGAAAATTTACATGACAGGTCCTACTGCAAGTTTGATAGAGGCTTTAGGTTTATGATTTGCTACATGACTTGGCCTAGATGCCTTACCAATTACTTGATGTAAACTGATACATTGCAGGATTACTTGGCTTCCTTGGATGCATGTCTGTTTGGATGGTTTGTTATACTGCATTGGTTTGCTCCTCATGGCTGCATATATATTCTGCAGATGTATCATGACTTGGTCTCACTGCCTATAGCAAGCACTCATCCTGATTGGTGTAGTATGGGTGTATTTGCAGGCCTGCTATTGCAGTGATTTGGCAAGGTTTGGATTCAAGTTTATATTGTTATTTGGATTGTTCACGCTACATGTGCAAGGGATTGGAATGGTAGGTCATGAAATTGGATCTGACTGTTGTAATATTGTATGTTGTTGCTTGCAGGATTTGATGTTACATGATGTTGCTCATGATGTGAACGCAAGGTTTGTTAAGGGTTGCTTAATATTTTGGTTGTGGCAATGTGAGGAAGTTGCAGGCCTACTGTTTTGATGCAATTGAAGTGTGTTATGGTTGCAGGTTGTAAGCATGGTTGTTTGTTGGCTGATGATTGTAAGTGGTGGTATTGCAGTTGGAGTTGATTGCGTTGAGATGTTGCAACAAACATCAGCTCATCTTCTGGTCATCCCTTATGTGAAGGTTTTTTTTTGCTAGAGTTGCTCCTGAGCGAAAGGAACTTATCTTGACCACTTTCAAAACAGTTGGACGGGTAACATTGATGTGCGGGGATGGAACCAATGATGTTGGAGCTTTAAAGCAGGCCCATGTAGGAGTTGCTCTTCTGAATGCGATGCCGCCAGCCAAAGGTGGAAACTCCTCTTCAAATTCATCCGCCGAAGACAGTTCAAAACCCCACTAGCCATTCAGCTGTTAACCGTCATGAAACCGCCATTGTTGTGTTGGATTGTGAGCAGGGGTTTCCAGGTTGCAGCTTCCATGCCGTTATCATCATGACAAACTCAAGGTCAAGTATAGGCTCCACTGGTTATGTGCTTATGGTGCTGCTACAAAATAATAGACAAGGCAAAGTGTGTGCAGTAGGTTGTAGCATGAACTGCTGCAGCAGCAGGGGTAGCATAGTGTCTCCATTGGTTAGGTCATGTATTTGCATTGCCTTGATTTTGACATGATTGTGCATCCGTACTGGCTCACTTCAGGTTGTGGGTTACTTCCTTGTTTTCTTTTGCCGCTCACGCAGGTTATGGCTTCATGTGTTGGACATACAAAGTTTCATGACACCAACAAGAATCATGAAGCATTATGCTTACTTGGCCAATCCAAGATCAAAATGGAATATGGGAGATCGAGGTCAAGATTAGGAAAAGGATTTGGGATTTTAGAGTTTTTAGGATTGGGTTGACTTTGGTCAAAGTTGACCAAAAAGTCAACTGTTGACCAAAGTCAACAATTGGCCAAAAGTGTCAATTTTTGTATTTTCTTTGTAAATGGAATTCAATGGACAATATGGGTGAATTTAGGGTTTAATGAAATTGGTTGACTTTGGTCAAAGTTGACCAAAAAGTCAACTGTTGACCAAAGTCAACAGTTGGTCAAAAATGCCAAATTTTGTATTTTTTGTATGGAATCAAATGTAATGAAATAAAATTGAAATGGATTAACAAAATGGTTTGAAGTTGGTTTCACAATTGGTTTAATCATGACTTGAATGTTTGACTTTTGAAAAGAAAACAACTTGACTGATAATGTGTATGAACAAAACCATGAAATGAGACCATAAGGTTATAGTATCCATGAACCAATAACGTGACTGGCACGTGGTTAGAACCACAAGAAAACTTGGTTGTTCAGATGACCCAGACCATAGATGTACCCACAATCACAACACCATGACTTTGAATCAAAACCAATCCTACTATAAAAACAAAGATAAGTTAGGTCAAGCATGCCAAACGAACATAAAAATTCAGGATCAAAATCGGGGTATGACAGCTGCCCCTATTTAAGCGTCTTCAACTAGAGAAATGAAGCAGACGTTCTTCATATGATCATAGTGGGAGATGATTAAATACTAAGAAGACCCGGATTTTGATCCTGAATCCCCATGAAATTTAACAATGTCTGTCAGAATCGGCAAAGAAGCAATCTCGAAAGAAGAGTCCGTCTGGTACGGTGAATCGGCCTGAGTACCGAAACAGAAAGTTGACCTGGATACCAAAATAAATGGTACACAGGAATACCCATGGCCTGAACGCCACACATTAGTCTGAACACTAAGCATTGGAATATGAGAGTATCAATGTTGGTCTGATCACCGGAATCTGGTCTGAACTCCACTTCGATCTGGAAATCGGAAACTGGCTTGAATGCCACTTCGGTCTGGATACCGGGAACTGGCCTGGAATGCCACTTCGGTCTGGATACCGGGAAAACTGGCCTGAATGCCACTTCGGTCTGGATACCGGGACCTGGCCTGAACACCGGAATACTGGTCTGATACCATAAGTTCTTCAACCTGATTGTCGAAACTTCTTCGATCTGGAAATCGGAAACTGGCCTGAATGCCACTTCGGTCTGGATACCGGGAACTGGCCTGAATGCCACTTCGGTCTGGATACCGGGAAAACTGGCCTGAA